>NC_052070.1:27335617-27638648 GCF_015852505.1 Tachyglossus aculeatus
GCCCTTAGAACAGTGCTTGGCACATAGTAAGTGCTTAGCCAATACGTCATGATTATTATTAAGAAGTAATTATCTGCTAATTATGAAGGAATATTACCACTCTTTTTCTGAGCAGGATTTTGTTCCTCAAGGTAAATAGCAGCTGCAGCAGCAGCAGGAATAGCAGTAGTAATAATAATAATAATAATAATAATGTTGGTATTTGTTAAGCGCTTACTATGTGCAAAGCACTGTTCTAAGTGCTGGGGTAGATACAAGGTAATCAGGTTGTCTCACGTGGGGCTCACAGTCTTCATCCCCATTTTACAAATGAGGGAACTGAGGCCCAGAGAAGTTAAGTGACTTGCCCAAAGTCACACAGCTGACAAGTGGCGGAGCAGGGATTTGAACCCGTAACCTCTGACTCCAAAGCCCGGGCTCTTTCCACGGAGGCACGCTGAAGTAGTACTTGTAGTAGTAACAGTAGTAGGAGTAGTAGTTGTAATAATCTTCTAGACTGTGAGCCCATTGTTGGATAGGGACTGTCTCTATATGTTGCCAACTTGTACTTCCCAAGTGCCTAGTACGGTGCTCTGCACACAGTAAGTGCTCAATAAATACGATTGATTGATAGATTGATAATCATAGATGTATTTATTGACTGCCCCCTTGGGGTAATGCTCTGAATTAAGTCTTTGGGCAGTCTGAAACAGAAATGACACAGCTCCTGCCCACAAGGAGCTTACCTTCTAATTGGGGAGACAGAAAAAATATATAAACTAATCAAATTAGTTTATGAATTATGAAATAGCATACCTACAAAAATATATAAACTAATCAAATTAGTTTATGAATTATGAAATGATGAAATAGCATACCTACAAGGTGCACAGGTGGATGAGTGTCAAAGTGTTGGAAATGGCTAGTGGGTTCATGTGACTTGGATTGCTGGGAACTCATAGGGGAAGAATTGTTGGAGGAAGGATATATGAGGAGGGGGTTCCATGAAGGAACAGCATCTTTATGGGCAACTATCCTGATATTTGGTAAATTCCACAAAGATTGGCAGCCATGAGCCAGTGTAAAGGAACAACTCAGTACTTTCCCAAGTAATAATAATAATAATAATGATGATGATGGTATTTGTTAAGTGCTTACTATGCCAAACACTGTTCTAAGCACTGGGGTAATAATAATCATAATAATGTTGGTATTTATTAAGCACTTACTATGTGCCAAGCACTGTTCTAAGTGCTGGGGTAAATACAAGGTAATCAGATTATCCCACGTGGGGCTCATCTCCATTTTACAGATGAGGGCACTGAGGCCCAGAGAAGTTAAGTGACTTGCCCAAGGTCACACAGCTGACAAGTGGCAGAGCCGGGATTAGAACTCACGACCTCTGGCTCCCCAGCCCGTGCTCTTTCCACTGAGCTACGCAGCCTACAGGGTAATCAGGCTGTCCCACGTGGGGCTCACAGTCTTAATCCCCATTTTACAGAAGAGGTAACAGAGGCACAGAGAAGTAACTTGCCCAAAGTCGCACAGCTGACAAGTGGAAGAGCCAGGATTAGAACCCACAACCTCTGACTCCCAAGCCCGTGCTTTTTCCACTAAGCCAGGTTGCTTCTCTGTTAGATGTCTATTTCATCTGTACTAGCAAAGAGGGGGCAAGACAGGGAAAGGCAAACAGGGTCAACCATTCTTCTCACCTCCCACTGAGAATGTGTAGTCCTCCCCCAATCTCTCCTCTCTCCCCTCTCCTGCCTGGCAAATTCAGCTGGGTCAAGTCCACGGGCAGACCTTTGAATCAAATGGGAAGACCCAACTTCCTGACTGTTCCTGGTAGAGCTACGAAATTTTCACTGAGCACATTTTAAAACAAAAACCTGATCTTCTTTTATTCCTGGAACTAGGACATTTGAATCCATGGAACAAAAAAGCCTGATGGGGATGGGGACACTCCCTGTTTCCCAAGAGATGCCATGCTGGTGTCTCTGTAACCATTTTCTTCCTCCCTGGCCAATCAGATCTTGTCTGGGGGAACCCATCAAAGGAAGTCTCCACAGGTAGACTGGAAGATGGGATCAATGATAAAGTCTGGTCTGGGTGAACCAATCAGAGGGAGTGAGGAAGTGACCGGTGAATGAGCTATCCGTCAATGCTTTTAACTGGTTCATTCATTCAATCGTATTTATTGAGCACTTACTGTGTGCAGAGCACTATACTAAGTGCTTGGGAAGTACAAGTTGGCAACTGGTGGAATAGCATCAAAGAAGATTGTCCCGAAAGCTGTAATTTTTTGCAGTAGACCATACTGTAGCAAATGTAAAGATACCATGCAAGTGAGGAGAGCACTGACTGTGGGGAGAATGGTGGTCTGTTAGATTTGGGAAGGGAGAGAGTTCCAGGCTGGGGGAAGAAGCGATAGAGGTAATAGCCGTAGGAAATGCTGATGTCTTACAGACGGCATTTTTTTTTATGGTATTTGTTAAGCGCTTACTATGTGCCACAAACTGTACTAAGGACTGGGGTAGCTACACGTGACTCAGGATTTGTGGATGTCTGCCCAATTTGGCTAGAGTCAACCTGAAACTAGAGTTTTTCTTAAGGGGGAGGGGAGGAGTGGAGAAGACCCTAACACACCACTCACTCCAGAGACATTGTGTTCCCTTCCCAGGTTGAGTGAACTCAGGTGACAGAAGATGCAGAGAAGGGATAATAATAATAATAATAATGGCATTTGTTAAGAGCTTACTATGCGCAAAGCACTGTTCTAAGCACTGGGGGGATACAAGGTGATCAGGTTGTCCCACGTGGGGCTCACAGTCTTAATCCCCATTTTACAGATGAGGTCACTGAGGCTCAGAGAAGTTAAGTGACTTGCCCAAGGTCACACAGCAGACATGTGACAGAGTAGGGATTCAAACCCATGACCTCTGACTCCAAAGCCCGTGCTCTTTCCACTGAGCCACGCTGCTTCCCATAATAATTAAGATATTTGTTAAGCTCTATGTGCCAAGCATTGTACTAAGCTCTGGGACAATAATAATAATAAGAATAAGAATAATATTTATGGTATCTGTTAAGTGCTTACTATGTGCCAGTCCTCTAGACTGTAAGCTCATTGTGGGCAGGGAATGTGTCAGTTTATTGTTATATTGTACTCTCCCAAGCACTTAGTACTGTGCTTTGCACAAAGTAAGCGCTCAGTAAATAAGACTGAATTGAATGAAAGACACTCTACTAAGCACTGGGGTTGTTACAAGCAAATCAGGTTGGACATAGTCCCTGTCCCACACGGGGTTCACAGTCTCAATCCCTTTTACAGATGAGGGAACTGAGGCCTGGAGAAGTAAAGTGACTCCCACAGGGTCACACAGCAGATCAGTGGCAGAGCTGGGATTAGAACCCAGGTCTTTCTAACTCTCAGGCCCGGGCGCTGAAAGTGCACAGGACATAAAAGCATCCAGGACAATATTTCTACCAGACAGGTGACAGGCCTACTGAAAATAGGTCAGTCAGTTGTAAAGGGCCAACAACTCCAGTGTACAATTGCTGGTCAAAATGGGAGGGGTAGGAGAAAACCTCAAAGAAGATGGGAAATGGGATGGGGACATGCTGGTGTCCGCAGCTCTCACTGTTGCACCCACAGAGATAGGAAAAAGCCTGGTTTAGAAACAAGATAAATGGGGCATGAAGCAGGGCAACTTGGGTAATTAAACTTCCCTGATTAGTGCTCGTGTTAACCCACCATTTGTACAGAAGACTAGCCCTAAGCTTCTCTGTTTAGGGACTATGCAAACCATCATTTACTTTTAATTGCATTTCCTGTCCTACAGCATCTTTAGAAGAAAGGTCAGGTCTCCCTGTTTCCTCTCCGTTGATGGTTCAAATTATGCCAACTATTGTGACCAACTCTGACTCCCAACTGTGCTAACCTTTATTTTAATGAAGCATGCATTCTTAAAGGAATAGGCAGAATCCTATTTAGGAGCTTTTAGAGAGCCATTTGTGTGTATTTTCACAAGACCAGATTTAAGGGGATAATGCGTGTAGGTGAATAAGGAAACAAGAGCTGAGGCATCTGGTTTAAAGAGCCTACCAACCAGGCATCGTGGAAAGCCTGACTGATGTGGAATGAACATGAGGTGGGAACTATTTTAACATCTTGGCATAGTTTCTTTGACAGAGTTAGTGTTCACGAATAAAGTTCCAAAGAGGCAAATTCAATCTCAGCATAAATGAAAATCTAGGTCTCTCGGAATCAATTACTGAACCAACATACTCTCATAGGAAGTCCCAACAGGATGTTAATTCACAATCTAGGAAAAACAGAGCAATAGGTGGAGATGGAGCCTGTGAATTTTAAAGGTGAAAGTTACTCTACATCTTAAACATGTCTCCAGTGGTGGTAAATTATCAAATGATTTATTTCTTCAATCTGGAAGGCTGCCAAGATTATATAGTTCTCTCACTTTCTAATAGAAGTCCCCAGTTGTTATTAAATAGTGTCAGCTCAGTATTTCATGGATCTTCTGCAAGGTTTGGTTATCATGAAGTTCATATTAAAGCAAAATGTTGTACTGGAATACATGAAAAATCATAACGCCTCTGAGCTTTTGTATTTGAAGAATGTTTTTGGTATGCTTTGACTTATTTCCATGAAACACTGGGCAATCACTGCAGCAGACAAACGAGCCTAATTGGTTCAATGTGAGCATTTGCTGTCCTTGAGCAGAAGATTAGAATTCAAGGAAAGCTTGAAAACAGAGATCACTCCATAAAGTGGTTCTTACTGAGTGCTTACTGTGTTCAGATTACTGTACTAAGTACTTGGGAGAGCACAATTCAGTAGAATTGGTCAATGTGTTTTCTGTCCCAAAGAGCTTATCCTGTTAGAAAGAAACACATCAGGCAGTTCTTCCCATAGAATTAAGATAATTGGGATTGTTCTTTAAGGGAGATGTCAACATAGAATGTAAAATTCCGTGATGAATGCCCACACAACCATCATAGAGGATGACCCAAATCGTTTCAATTCCATGAGAAGGTTTAGCTATGTCCCCAACCAGCCAATTCACACACATATGGGTACACGATATCGGTACCTGGGTTCTAATCACCACTATGCCACTTGTCTGCAGTATGACCTTGGGCAAGTCACTTCACTTTGTTGTGCCTCAGTTACCTCATCTGTAAAATGAGGACTAAGACTGTGAGCACCTTGTGGGATGTGGGCCTGTGTCTAACCTGATTAGCTTGCATTTACCTCAGTGTTTAGTACAGTGCCTGGAATATAGTAAGTGCTAAACAAATACCATTAAAAATGTACAAATGGCTCAAACAATATTAGATTGGATTACAGCCATCCCTGATCACCAGTATCTAATCTTTCTCCTTCCGGTTGAAGGGATCAATTTACAACATGCTCATGCTCAGGCAGGAACCGACTGATGGAAAGATCTGTCAATCTTCTGATACAGTGTCATCATAGCAGACAGAGAGAGAGAGAGAGAGAGAGAGAGAGAGAGAGAGAGAGAGAGACTGTACCTGAAAATTCAAAATCAATAGCTTTCCACATTCTCAGCCCTATAACCCAGTCAAACTCATGTCCTTCCAGCCTCACGATGTCACATCCTGGACTCTTGGGGTGGGGTGAGGGTTATTCTTCCAGGGAGGAAGTGAAGGGGTGCTCCAGAAGAGGCGGCGTCGGAGGATGGGGATGCAGAGATTGCACCAGGAGGGGTCAGAGATGGAGGTCACAAAACACAACATCTCCCTCTTCCCCAGCTCTGCCCCCCTGTTGCTAAATTGGTAACCTCCATAGTTTACTGCGTGGAAGGAAGTAATGGTAAACTGTTCCATATTTTTATGAGGAAAACTATATGGACACATTACCAGAACAATTGCAGATGGAAGTGGGGCATTCTGGGAGAGATGTGCCTATGGCGTTGCTAAGGGTCTGACATAACTCATTCATTCATTCAATCATATTTATTGAGCACTTACTGTGTGCCGAGCACTGTACTAAGCGCTTGGGAAGTACAAGTCGGTAACATATAGAGACGATCCCTACCCAACAGCGGGCTCACAGTCTAGAAGACTCGACAGCATAAGACAACAACAACAATATAACAATATATACCAACACTATTGTATTCTTCCAAGCACTTAGTACAATGCTCTACACACAGTAAACACTGAATAAACATCACTGATTGGTTGCAGAGATATTTCAGAAGGACTGAATGAAGAAGAAATGGATTTTCCCCCACGATTTAGGAATGTAATGTCCTCTTTTTCATTTGGTTCCTTGTAAAAGTTTTATTATGGTATTATGGTATTTATTGAGTGTTTGTTATAGTCCAGCACTGTGCCAAACTCTTGGGTAGACACAAAGTAATCTGATTGAATAGAGTTTAACCAGGAGAAATGGAGAGAATTAAATCTAAGATTGCATTATTTTGCAGCATGTTGTCTTTGGAATCAATCATACCTAAGATTCCTAGATGTATTTTATCGAGGGGAGAGGGTGTGTGAGTGTGTGTGTGTGTGTATTGTGTGTGGATGGATGTGTTTGTTCATTGTGTGCTTATACTTAAAATAGTTCTCTTCTAAAATTCTGGTACACGGAACACAGAGGCCAGCATAGACAAGTATATAGTTTTGGCAAAGTTACCGTACTGTCAAAATGTCATCTGGGAGGAATCAATGGCCAAAGCACAGTGCCAACAATTGTTGACTCAGTCCACTCAGCCAGTGGCTATGGGAGGGTGTTCGGAAATACTGGAAGATACTGTGCTGATTCCAGGTAAACTTAATAGGTTTATGCTTCACATGGTCAGAGAAGAAATTTCCTAAAATTGCATCAAAGTTTATATCCTCAGCTTCCCGCCCCCACAGCAAAACTTTTGCCCTTTATAGAATACCCAAGGTTGAAAGAATGCAAACTCAATTTCTTCTTCCCAAGCAAGGCTCATTTGTCACAGAACAAGGAGTACAATGCTTCTGGCAAGTAAAGATTGCCAGCATACCTACATTTAATTCTCCTAAATACACTAAAGCTATTCCCAAGGTGAAGAACCTGTGATATATTTCCCCAAGCAGAAGCCTCATTAAAATAGAGATAATGTTGAGATTATGTCACCCTAAAAAGCACTATCGGAGAATTTGAAGAGGATATTGGATTTAAGGAGGTTTTTTGGTTTGTTTTTTTTTCCATATGGAAAGTTATGACTTTAGCTAGTCACCTTATTCCATCCCTCGTAGCAATCCAATCTCCTTTGGGTAGACCAGAGAGCCTTACTAGTGGCAAATAATAAAGTAAGAAAGCCAGGTGAATGCTTGATAAATAACTACCACTGCTGGTATTGGAGTTCTTCTGACACAGCTATGAAGCTTAGCAGAGCAGGCTGCAAATGGGATCAACCTATGCATAAAATACAATAGAATCACCATGTCCAAAAGCTAATGAAGGGCGTATTGAATAATTTATCTTTTTGAGACCCAGTGAGGTGTTCGGAACGATCTTCTTTCTTGTGGCCATTCCCTATGTATTGAGATTCTTCAAGGAAACCCAGACTCTGTGATTCCATGCTGACTGGGAAGTATTAGCATATATATTAAAGCATTTTTGATATCACTCATTCATTCGATCATATTTACTGAGCACTTACTGAACACAGAATACAGTGTGGCTCAGTGGAAAGAGCACGGGCTTTGGAGTCAGAGGTCATGGGTTCAAAATCCCGGCTCTGCCAACTGTCAGCTGTGTGACTTTGGGCAAGTCATTTAACTTCTCTTTGCCTCAGTTACCTCATCTGTAAAATGGGGATTAAAACTTTGAGCCCCCCGTGGGACAACCTGATCACCTTGTAACCTCCCCAGCACTTAGAACAGTGCTTTGCACATAGTAAGCGCTTAACAAATACCATTATTATTATTATTACTAAGCCCTTGGGAGCGTACAATACAACAATAAATGGACACATTCCCTTTCCACAATGAGCTTACATTCTAGAGGATGTCCCAGGTGCTGTGCTATGAAGTGCAGAGGTAAATTCAAGAAAATAAGTTCAGATCTGGTTCTTGTTCCACAAAGGGCTCACAGTCTACTTAGGGGAGGACTGGCAACTTGAATCAATAAAATAACAAAAAAGAGAGAATGAATAATTAAATATTAAAGGTCATGGCATTCAAATAAACAGCTAAGGAGTTCTCAGAGAATATAGGCCTTCGGCATTGGCAACTCCAGACCACAGTCTTTGGATCTGAACGGCTGCAGATTTCCCAGAACTCTAAGGTTTAGAAAGGCAAGCTGCCGCCTGGCTCCTACATAAAATGGGGCAGCAGGAAGAAGTCGTCAGAAAAAAAGGAGGCAGGTCTGGACTTCAGGCTGACCTACTTACACTATGGACCCCATGAGGGACAGGGACTGTGTCCGACCTAATTAACTTGACCCTACCCCAGTACTTAGAACACTGTTCTAAGTACTTCACGCCGCTGCCCAGATTGTTTTTGTCCAGAAACGCTCTGGGCATGTTACTCCCCTCCTCAAAAATCTCCAGTGGCTACCAGTCAACCTAAGCATCAGGCAAAAACTCCTCACCCTGGGCTTCAAGGCTGTCCATCCCCTCGCCCCCTCCTACCTCACCTCCCTTCTCTCCTTCTCCAGCCCAGCCCACACCCTCCACTCCTCTGCCGCTAACCTCCTCACCGTGCCTCATTCTCGCCTGTCCCACCGTCGTCCCCCCGGCCCACGTCATCCCCCTGGCTTGGAACTTGTTGCCAACTTGTACTTCCCAAGTGCTTAGTACAGTGCTCTGCACACAGTAAGCGCTCAATAAATACGATTGAATGAATGAAAGAATGAATGTTTGACACATTGTAACCACTTTCATTCAATCAATCATTCAATTTTATTTACTGAGTGCTTACTGTGTTCAGAGCACTGTACCAAACACTTGGGAGAGTACAATATAGCAGACACATTCCCACCCACAGTGAACTTACAGTCTAGAGGGGGATACAGACATTAATATAAATAAATTACAGATATGTAATAATAAAAATAATTATGGTATTGGTTAAGCACTTTGTGCCGAACAATATACTAAGCACTGGGATGGATACAAGCAAATCGTGTTGAACACAGTGCCCTCACAATCTCAATCCCCATTTTACAGATGAGGCAACTGAGGCACAGAGAAGTGAAGTGACTTGCCCAAGGTCACACAGCACACAAGTGGCAGAGCCAGGACTAGAATCCATGACCTTCCAACTCCCAGGCCTGCGCTCTATCCACTATGCCATGCTCCTTCTCTATATAAGTGCTGTGGGGCTGGGAGGGGGAGGATGAATTAAGGGAGCAAGCCAGGGTGACACAGAAGGGAGTGGGAGAAGAGGAAAGGAGGGCTTAACAAATATCCCGCCCAAAATGAAACTCAGATGCCAATCTGGGCCCTTTGTGGAGACTAAATGATAGCAAATTTGTAACTCTGCCCAGGACGAGGAACAAGACCCTCAGTGGAAGGAGACAATGAGTCCCTTCTAAATATAGTGCTTCTCTGGATATAGAGGATTCATTCAAGAGTATTTATTGAGCATTCACTGTGTGCCAAGCACTGTACTAAGCGCTTAAGGATATGTTTTGGAACCTGGGGAAAGTTGATAACAATAATGATGGCATTTATTAAGCGCTTACTATGTGCAAATCACTGTTCTAAGAGTTTATGGGTTCCAAGTGTCTATCTGAAAAATTGCTAGAAAGGCAGGAAACAGAGGCATGAGATCAGCAAAGGGGAAAACATCAAGGAACACGTCAGATCGGGGTAGAACCAGAAGGCATTATGGCGGGTCAGTGACCCAGATCAAGTCTCCAAGAGAAAGCTCTTTGTGGGCAGGGAATCAAGCAATCATTCAGTGGTATTTATTGAGCCCTTACTGTACTGTACTAAGCACTTGGGAGAGTACAACACATTGGCTTATTGCTATATTGTACTTCCCAAGCACTTAGTTCAGTGCTTTGCAAACAGTAAGCACTCAATAAATACAAATGAAAGAATGAATGAAGGGAAAGAAAGAATCAGTTCAGTGATCCTGATTCACAGGGGCAGACAGTCTGGTGTTTTCACAACTTATACTTTGGGAAGTTGCGGCAGGAAAACCTTATTTCTTCTTTATGATGGCTTCTCCTGGGGATACTGCTACACATTAGGTGTAGACATTGATGATATAAATCAAAATGTATTATCTAAATAGAAAAATTCTTTCAGTAAAGGGTTGAAGCAGAGGCAGCGGTAGGATAGTGGGGAACTGGAGTGGGTGCTTCCGAGGGCTTTGCCCACCTCTGGCAAGACTGTTAGATCACTGTGGGCAGGGGATGGGCCTGTTATTTTGTTATATTGTGCTCTCCCAAGCTCTCAGTACGGTGCTCTGCTCACAGTAAACACTCAATAAATGAAATTGATTGACTGACTGACTCATTCAAGTCTCTGACACTTATCCAAGTCACAATGTCAGGGGCTTCCATTTATAGTGGTGCCCCCCCCTTCCCAAATTCTCTCAGTCATTATCATACACATTTCATTTTCTTCCAGGCCTGAGTTTAGGAGTGAGGAAAAAGAGAGTAAACCCTCCTACCCTGGGAAGATGCAAGTCAAAAGAATAGTTCAACTGCCTTTGAAACACAGGGAGAATTTCAGGACTCTGGACCTGATGAGGAGCATCTGAATGGCGGGAAGTGCCTTCCCTCTCTTAAACTCTGTACTCAGGGCAAGGTCAACTTTACCTTTCTACAACTTGCTGGGGCTGTCGGGGGGAAAAGCGTTTATTGAGCCAAAGACTGAACAGCAGCGAATGGATCAGTGACACCTGAGTGTTAGCTATCAAAAGCTAAAAGTCACTAGGAAAAATTGTTCAGCAAATGCTACCAAAGGTCAGAATTCCCACATCACAATCATTCGAATGGAAAATTTTAGGAAACAGGGTCACTGTTATGTGCTTACACAAAATATTTTCTTCTGCTTTGGATATTTCATGTCTGTTTAGCTACAGTTTTAGAATGGTAATCTGCAGAAACTATGTATCATATGCATTTGGAAATTATATGGTAATTATTCCCCTGTAAATTTAAAACAAGCTTGAAGTTACAGTTTGTTATATATGACATTTTTTAAAAATCTGAAAACGTATGTAAGAATTTGTACGTAATGATCATAATAATGATAATGGTATTTAATAAGCACTTACTATGGGCCAAGCACTGTTCTAAGCACTGGGGTAGATAAAAGGTATCAGGTTGTCCCACATGGAGCTCACAGTCTTAATCCCCATTTTACAGAAGCAGTAGCTGAGGCACAGAGAAGTTAAGTGACTTGCCCAAAGTCACACAGCTGATAAGTGGTGGAGCAGAATTAGAACCCACAACTTCTGACTCCCAAGCCTGTGCTCTTTCCACTAAGCCATGCTGCTTCTTATATATATATATATATATATATATATATATATATATATATATATATATATATATATATATATAGTATTTGCATATATGATATAAAGAGTCTTCATTTTCAAAGATATAATAATAATAATAATAATAATAATCGTGGTATTTGTTAAGCACTTACTACGTGCTAGACATTGTCCTAAGTGCTGGGGAGGGTGCAAGCAATTCAGGTTGGACACAATCCCTGCCCCACATGGGGCTCACATTCTTAATCCTCATTTTACAGATGAGGGAACTGAGGCCCAGAGAAGTGAAGTGACTTACCCAAGGTCACACATCAAACAAGTGGCAGGGCCTGGATTAGAGCCCCAGATCCTTCTGCTCCCAGGCCTGTGCTCTCTCTCTGCTAGGCCATACTGCTCCTGAGGGTGAGATCTTATCTGTGAGTGGAAGTGTTCCTGTCAGTCTGTCATTTAAGTCAGTCAATCAATTATATATAATGATGGCATTTATTAAGCACTTACTATGTGCAAAGCACTGTTCTAAGAGCTGGGGAGGTTACAAGGTGATCAGGTTGTCCCACGGGGGGTTCACAGTCTTAATCCCCATTTTACAGTTGAGGTAACAGGCACAGAGAAGTTAAGTGACTTGTCCAAAGTCACACAGCTGACAATTGGCGGAGTCTGGATTTGAACCCATGACCTCTGACTCCAAAGCCCTTGCTCTTTCCACTGAGCCACGCTGAACACTTACTATGTACAGATCACTGTACTAAGCTCTTGGGAGAATCTAATACAACAATAAACAAACACATTCCCTGCTCACAATGACCTTACAGTTTAGAGGGGGAGACAGACATTAATGGAAATAAATAAATTAGAGATATGTACATAAGTGTTGTGGGGTTTGTCTGAAAAATTCAGGGCACAAGAGAGAATTCCTCCCACTTGGTTTGCACATTTGCATAGATCCTTGCCGTGCTGATGGGTTTCTCCCATACAAGACCACAAGGTTCAGGATTTCCACGTGCAGTCTGTTGGGGAGCCAGATTTGACTTTGGTAAAAATTAGATAATGTTTTAGGCCACCTTTTCTAGTCCTGCCCACATGTGAGATGAAGGGCGTTTGCAGAGAGGATAATTGAAGTCTGGTGAGCAAATGAGTTCTTGAAGGAGATGGGAAATGAAAGGGGACTCAGAACTGAGCCTTGAGGCATTTTCACAGTTAGAGGGTGGGAGCCAGAGAAGGAGCCTGTGGAAGACACTGAGAAGGAGCCATCAGAGCAATAAGAGGAGAAGCAGGAGAGGATAGTGTCGGTGAAACTAAGTAATAGTAAGAGTATATTTTAAGCAGTTTCTGTAGGCAGAGCATTCAATTAGGCTCTGGAAGAAAATGCATAGGTGGGAATTAGGCATGGTTCTTGTCCCTCACAGGTTCACAATATAAGAGTTTAAGCGGGGAGAAGGGATTAGAGGCAGACACATCAGGAGTGATGAAACATTAAAACACAAAGCAAATGCAGAAAATAAGTTGAAAGTCTCGGCTGGGGTGGAGGAGAAGGAGTGTGTGAGGAGCAGCTTTAAGCCTGCTCTGGTAATAATACTACTTGCAAAGCACTGTTCTAAGCGCTGGGGAGGTTACAAGGTGATTGGGTTGTCCCACAGGGGGCTCACAGTCAATCCCCATTTTACAGCTGAGGTAACTGAGGCCCAGAGAAGTTAAGTGACTTGCCCAAAGAAACACAGCTGACAATTGGTGGAGCCTGGATTTGAACCCATGACCTCTGACTCCAAAGCCCGTGCTCTTTCCACTAAGCCACGCTGCTTCTCTGGTACATAAAGAGAAGGCCGTGACCCTCGGTTACAGGAAGGAAGGCGACAGTTACCATGGTGCTTTTCTTGGTGGGGAGGGAGAAGTCTATGAGCATGAGGGAGCCAGAGGGGAGGTTGTAGATACTGCTCAACCACCCAGAGTTTCACCAAACACTTTTGCTGCTCAGAAGTGACTGAATAGCCAGTATTCTGTGATGTCTACTTGCCTAGGAGTTTTGTTTGGAGTAGGGAAGGGGGTATCCCATTTGCAATGCTTCAAAAACCCTCACTCAATACAGGTTCTAGAAGACAGAACCTGAGTATGTCATTCAACACACATATTCAATCCGTCACAAAATCCTGTCAGCCCAGCCTTCACAACCTCACTAAAATCCACCCTTTCCTCTCCATCCAAACTGCTACCATGTTAATACAATCACTCCTCCTATGCCACCTGGATTACCACATCAGCCTCCTTGCTGTCCGCACAGCCTTCTGTCTCTCCCCGCTCCAATCCGTACTTCACTCTGCTGCCCAGATCATTTTTTTTTTTTTACAAAAACATTCAGGACTGTCACCCACCTCCTCAAAAAACTCCAGTGTTGCCCATCCACCTCCATTTCCAACAAAAACTCCTCATCATTGGCTTTGAAGCACTCCATCACCTTGCCCGCTCCCACCTCAGCTCACTTCTCTCCTACTACCCAGGCCACACACTCCACTCCTCTAGTGCTAACTTTCTCACTTTGCCTGGATCTCACTTGTCTCACCACCAACCTCTAGCCCACACCCTCCCTCCTCTATTCTGACAGACAATTTCTCTCCCCCCTTCAAAGCCTTATTGAAGACACATCTTCTCCAAGAAGTCTTCCCAGATTAAGTCCAACTTGTACTTCCCAAGCGCTTAATACAGTGCTCTGCACACAGTAAGCGCTCAATAAATATGATTGATGATGATGATGAAGTCCCACTTTTCCTCAACTCCTACTCCCTTCTGTGTCACCCTGATGTACTCTCTTTTCTCTTCCCCACTCCCATCCCCACCGCACATATGTACATATCTGTAATTGTACTCATTTTATTGATGTCTGTCTCCCCACTCTCTAAACTGTAAGCCTGTGGTGGGCAGGGAATGTTGTTGTTTATTGTTGCTTTGTACTTTCCCAAGCACTTATACAATACTCTGCACAAAGTGCTCAATAAATATGATTGAATGAATGAATGAAAGAAGACAGCCTCTAATATACACACACATACAGTATTTGCAGTTCATTCATAAACTCACAGAATGTCCCACAGTGAGAGAAACCTTGAACCAAAAGTAAAATCTGTTGGATTTTTAGTACAAAAAGTGAGATTGCATGTTTAAACTAAACAAAATAAAATGGACAACATTAATATTTTGGCATTAAATTCCTTCTGCTGGAGAGCTCATAGACAGAGGGGCATGCAAAGATTTCTATATTTCAAAAAATATGTATATTAAATTAAGTCCCACAGGAATACAGCAAGCAAAATTACAGGCTTAGCTGGCAATCTTTTATCACAGCTAAAATGCTTGTTTCTTATTTGGAGATCCCATTACTTAACGAAAAATACTTTACTTGAAAATCTAAAATGACAACATCTCCATTTGAAATCAGCAAAATAAGCCCCGAGCAAGACACAGTTGCAAAACTCTCATCCTAAGCTTAGCATCTGCTGAAATATCAGATAGTTTGACAAATCCCTTTGAAATTCTTCTTAATGGAAAAGTATTGGCAAACTAAGGCTAAATCTTGGCTAAATCCTCAACCTTGGAGGATACGTAAGATTTTGCACACAACTCTGATATCTTTGAGGGTTTTCATAAAACAGTGTGAGTCCTCTTTTTCAAGGACTAACTGGGGTCATATTTCCACCACTCTTCCATGTGTTTGACAAGAACAGTTTATAGAAAATGGAGATACCAGATCTGAGATCCTGTAAATGCCTCTCGATTTATGCCTCGACTGACCTGAAGGTTTTTAATCTGATTGTTGCAGTAAACTGGCCTTGAAATATGCACTGCTCAGTCTTTGCATTGTGGCTCAGTCAGTACTTAGGTTCCCGGACGTTTTAAATAGTGAGCTAGATACTCCTACAGAATATCAGTCAAAGGCAGACTTTGCTTGTTCTTTTCCCCTCTCTCCTCTACCTCCATGTCTTCATCACCTCATTCCCTTATATATGCCACCTCGCTGCAGACGGGCAGTGAATTCTAAATCGTGTTTGCCCCTTCCCTGATCCGGTTCCATTGGATTCTGTATTTTTTACCCTCTGGATATTCAGAGCAGCATCGTGACATCTCTGTGGTTTTCCTAGATCTTTCAAAAGCATTTGACCCCCCTCAGCAGTGTGGCTCAGTGGAAAGAGCCGGGCTTTGGAGTCAGAGGTCATGGGTTCGAATCCCGGCTCCGCCACATGTCTGCTGTGTGACGTTGGGCAAGTCACTTAACATCTCTGTGCCTCAGTTACCTCAACTGTAAAATGGGGATTAAGACTGTGAGCCCCACGTGGGACAACCTGATCACCTTGTATCCCCCCAGCACTTAGAACAGCGCTTTGCACATAGTAAGTGCTTAAAAAATGCCATTATCATTACTATATCTGGAATCTATTCATTCATTCAATCATATTTATTGAGTGCTTACTGTATGCAGAGCACTGTACTAAGTGCTTGGGAATCCATATATTTCAATTAAAAAAAAATTTGGCGGCAGCCATTCCTCTTGCACTTGGATTTGCACCTTCTATTCATTCATTCATTCTTTTATTGTATTTGTTGAGCACTTACTGTGTGCAGAGCACTGTACTAACTGCTGGGAAAATACAATTCAGCAATACAGACAATCCCTTCCCACACTTGGCTTATCCTCTACTCACAGCATCCTCAGCCCCAGCATTTTATGTACATTTCATAATTCATATGTTAATGCGTGGCTCAGTGGAAAGAGCACAGGCTTCGGAGTCAGGGGTCATGGGTTCAAATCCCAGCTCTGACAATTGTCAGCTGTGTGATCTTGGGCAAGTCACTTAACTTCTTTGTGCCTCAGTTACCTCATCTGTAGAATGCTTAGGATTTAGACTGTGAGCCCCCCATGGGACAACTTGATCACCTTGTAACCTCCCCAGTGCTTACAGCAGTGCTTTGCACATAGTAACCACTTAATAAATGCCATTATTATTATTATTATTATTAATGTCAGTCTCTCCCTCTAGACTGTCAGCTCCTTTCATTTTTTGATGATAATAATAATATGACTGCATTTGTTAAGCGCTTACTATGTGCAAAGCACTGTTCTAAGCGCTGGGGGGATACAAGATGATCAGGTTGTCCCACGTGGGGCTCACAGTCTTAATCCCCATTTTATTGATGAGAGAACTGAGGCACATAGAAGTGAAGATCACACAGCTGACAATTGGCAGAGCCAGGATGATAGTTGTTGAGCATTTACTATGTGCCAGGCACTGTACTACACACTTGGGTAGATAGAAATTAATCAGGTTGGACAAAGTTCACATCCCATATGAGGCTCATAGTCCTAATCCCCATTTTACAGATAAGGTAACTGAGGCACAATCAATCAATTACAAGCCAAGCTCATAAGCCAATCAGTCGAGAGGCAAGCTAGCTCTCTTCCCTCCTTCAAAGACCTATTGAGAGCTCATCTCCTCCAGGAGACCTTCCCAGACTGAGTCCCCCGTTTCCTCTGCTCCTGCTCCCCTCCCTATCACCCCTACTCCCTCTCTCTGCTCTACCCCCTTCCCCGCCCCACAGCACTTGTGTCTATTTGTACATATTTATTATTCTATTTATTTTATTAATGATGTGTATATATCTATAATTCTATTTATCTATGTTGATGCTATTGATGTCTGTCTACTTGCTTTGTTGTCTGTCTCCTCCTTCTGTGTGCCCATTGTTGGGTATGGTTGTCTCTGTTGCCGAGTTGTATTTTCCAAGTGCTTAGTACAGTGCTCTGCATACAGTAAGTGCTCAATACATATCATTGAGTGAATGAATGAATGAATGAATCAATCACATTTATTGAGAACTTACTGTTTGCGGAGCACTGTAGTAAGTGCTTCAGAGAGTACAACACAAGAATGTAACAGACACATTTCCTGCCCAAATCAAGCTTACAGTGTAGAGGAGGGACACATAGAAGTTAAATGATTTACCGTAGGTCATACAACAGACAAGTAGCAGAGCCAGGATTAGAATCCACAACCTCCCAATTCCAGCCCTATGTTCCCTCCACTAGGCCACACTGCTTCTTTGTGGGCAGGAAGCATGTCTACCAACTCTGTTATTTTGTACCTCCCCAAGCACTTAGTACAGTGCTCTGCACATAGTAAGTAATAATAATAATAATAATAATTGCATTTATTAAGCACTTACTATGTGCAAAGCACTGTTCTAAGCACTGGTGAGGTTACAAGGTGATCAGGTTGTCCCACAGGGGGCTCACAGTCTTAATCCCCATTTTACAGATGAGGTAACTGAGGCACAGAGAAGTTAAGTGACCTGCCCAAAGTCACACAGCTGACAATTGGCAGAGCCGGGATTTGAACCCATGACCTCTGACTCCAAAACCTGTGCTCTTTCCACTGAGCCACGCTGCTTCTAAGTGCTTAGTAGACATGATTGACTATTAGCAAATGCTTTTTCTCCCATTAGAAACTCTTCCAACTCAATAGAGATTGAACATTATTCAGTGTCCATGAAACAGTCATTCAGTAATTTCTCTGTTGAAGATTGCTACACTTAGCAGTGTAACCTAGTAGATAGAATGCAGCCCTGGGAGTCAGAAGGACCTGGGTTTTAATCCCAGCTCTGCCACTTGTATGCTGTGTGACCTTGGGCAAGTCACTTAACTTCTCTGTACCTCAGTTACCTCATCTGTAAAATGAGGATTAAGACTGTGAGACCCATGTGGAACAGGGGCCCACTTTGCTAAATCAACCCGGCGTTACTGGCTGATGATGTCTCAAGAAAGACAAGGCAGTTTATCAGTTAATTCATTTATTCATTCCATCATATTCATTGAGTGCTTATTATGTACTAAGCAACTGGGAGAATACAATATAACAATAAACAGACACATTCCCTGCTACTGCACTGTACACATTCAATAAATACTGTTGAATACCACAACCAAAAATGTGTATTAGCAACACAGAGCCAAAGTTAACACAAAGGTCTGGTACCTAAGGTTGTACCTTGACCAACAATGCAGCAGTTGACAAAGAAGTAGAAAATTAAAATAAGAATGCCGGTACATCCTTAGGGAGACTGTCAAACAGAGATTGGCAGCAACATAAGTTTAGGCATCAGGCCAAATTAAAGGTCATTAGAACTGCTGTGTTGGCCAGCCTTTTCTTTGGCTATTGAAACTGGACTTCCTACAGATGCCATATGCTACTCCTTGAGCTATTCTACCTATATAACCCACAGACTATTCTCAACATCAACTAGCCAAGTCAAGTCTCTTAATGCTGAAGCTGTCCTGGGGGGGATACATGAAAACAATAGATAACAGCAGGATACTCAAACAGCTGCTGTATGGCAAGGTGAAATTGAGAAACCAAAACCAAGGAGGATAGAGGAAACGTTCTTAGGATCCAATGAAATGAAGCTTCCAACAATGTTTTGTACCAGCTGAAAATGGGAGTCAATTATCACAGTTAGACCAGAAGAATGCACAGCATAACCACCATGGCTCTTTTAAGGAAAAAGCTTTGGAAGGATCAAAAGTTAACAAAAGCAGAAACATCGGGAGTAGAAAACAACAAACATAACACAAGGAGAAGGGACTGTTTTTGCATTTGCACAATATTCCTGGAACTACAAGTGTTGCCTTGACTTTTTCCAAACACGCACTGAAAAGATGACTTTCCTTGGGTGAATTTTGCTCTCAGTGGCACCCTCTGAAAGCTTGAAGGACAACTACATACTTTCAGTCAGTAGCAACTGACCAAATCTCCACAGAGATTCATATTCACCTGCATGTTTTCTGATGTAAGTTTCTCAAGAACACAGTCACTAGCACTTAACAGGTCACTGTCTCAAAGGATTCTGATGCAGCTCAGAGCCTTTTGATGTGGTAGAGTTTCATGGGAGATTGGAGGTATATTTTTTTTTCAGATTGCACTTTCCATAGACATGATTGAAGAGAGTAGGTTGAAAATGACCGAAGCTTGACTCCAGTGGTAAAGAGAAAAGGCTCTGACATTTCACCTGTCACTCTGAGTTGCCAATGCTTTCAGAACAGCGAAATCTGCTTAGTAATTATATGGAGACTGCATTTGTCAGTTGTTGACAGACCACAGTTCTCTCCATTTTCAAAGCCTCCCGGAAACCTTACCTCCTCCTGGAGGTCTTTTCTTCTATGGTTCATTCATTCATTCAATCGTATTTATTGAGTGCTTACTGTGTGCAGAGCACTGTACTAAATGCTTGGAAAGTACAATTTGGCAACATATAGAGACCCTACCCAACATGGGCTCACAGTCTAGAAGGGGGGGACAGACAACAAAACCAAACATATTAACAGAATAAAATAAATTGAATAAATATGCACAAGTAAAATAAATAGAGTAATAAATACGTACAAACATATATACATGTATACAGGTGCTGTGGGGAAGGGAAGGAGGTAAAGCCGGGGGGGATGTAGAGGGGAGGAGGGGAAGAGAAAGGAGGGCGCTCAGCCTGGGAGGGATTGAATGGTTCATTCAATCATATTTATTGAGTGCTTACTATGTGCAGAACACTGTACTAAGTGCTTGGGAAGTATAAGTCGGCAACATATAGAGACGGTCCCTACCCAACAATGGACTCACAGTCTAGATGGTTCTAATGTCCCCTGCTTTTATCACCCTCCCACTTACCTTCCCATCATGTTTCTTCTACCTAAGGATTTAGATACTCAAAACTTCCCATACCACTTTTGCTCATTTCTCATAAGCTATATTATTTAAGCACTACCACATGAACAGGTCTTTCCCCTCTTCCTTTTCTCTGTATTATTTTAGTGTTTTTCTCCCTGCCCGATCGTAAATTTACTGAGTACTTACTGTACTAAAAGGTTGGGAGAGTACTTTATATGTACAGTTGATTTTTGTATTCACACCCCACTGACTTTGAAGTTCACTTATGGGTATGTGCATGCTTAGTGTTGTTTTCTCTTTTACTTCCTTGTCTCTATATTCATCAAGTAGGTAGATACAAGCCCTGCTGCCTGCTCTTCACTGCATCTGTTGTGTTGCAATGATTCTATCGGGAATGCCATATTTTGAAAATTGTGCCAAATTGTAAATCTGTAGTCTATATTCTACTAAAGAATGTGTTGACTACATTTTTCAGTACTCAATTCAGAAGAACGCTTGACTAGATTTTCTTGGCACAGAAAATCTTTGAGATTCCCAATTGTTAGCCACCATCAGCTCTCTCTCCTTACTTCCGAAAGATGGTACTTGTAATGGTATCATAAACTCCTGTGGCACTTTTCCAGTGTTATACATTGAAAAAGAGCCTAGGAAAATGTCAGTGTGTCCCTTCCTTTCTTAAGGATAGCTGAAGGAAATAAATAACCATCACATCTGGGGGCTTCCCCATTTCCCATGGCTTTGACTGAAATCAACCAGTCAGTAGTGTTTACTGAGTACTTAATATATGCAGATCATTTTACCAAGTGTAAAAACTTCCTCTAAATTGGGACCAAGGCTACACCTTCACATAGAGAAGCAGCGTGGCTTAGTGGAAAGAGCATGGGTTTGGGAGTCAGAGGTCATGGGTTCTAATCCCGGCTCTGCCATTTGTCAGCTGTGTGACTTTGGGCAAGTCACTTCACTTCTCTGTGCCTCAGTTACCACATCTGGAAAATGGGGCTTAAGACTGTGAGCCCCACTTGGCACAACCTGATTACCTTGTTTTTATCCCAGAACTTAGAACACTGCTTGGCACAAAGTAAGCAGTTAACAAATACAACCATTATTATCATTATTATCATTATTATTATTATTATTATTATTATTATCATCATCATTATTATTATTATTTTGGCTTCAAGGATCTTTCTCCTTGATGATGATGGAAGGCAAGTTCAGAAGATATATCAGTCAATCATATTTATTGAGCACTTACCTTGTGAGTGCACTACACTATGTGTTCGGGAGAGTACAACACAACAATATAACACAAACATGTCCTATCGATAACAGCAGTGTGGTGTAGTGTTCCTGCCCTCTGGGTAAGATTCCCTCTTTGGGATGAGGGTGATTCCATCAGTACCATCTTTTTTGCTGCAGTGGGAGAGTGTGATTGGGCCCGAGGAGAATTTCAGTAATGAAAAGAAATCCACTCTTTGGGAGTAGATGATAATAATAATAATAATGGCATTTATTAAGTGCTTCCTATGTGCACAGTGCTGTTCTAAGTGCCAGGGAGGTTACAAGGTGATCAGGTTGTCCCACGTGGGGCACACAGCCTTCATCCCCATTTTCCAGATGAGGTCACTGAGGCCCAGAGAATAATAATAACAATAATGATGGCATTTATTAAGTGCTTACTACGTGCAAAGCACTGTTCTAAGCGCTGCAGGGAAGGGAAGTGACTTGCCCAAAGTCACCCAGCTGACAAGTGGCAGAGCCGAGATTTGAACCCATGACCTCTGACTCCAAAGCCTGAGCTCTTTTCCACTGACCCAGATATGAAATGCTATACTGTGAACTTGTTCAAATATTATAATCATTGCATATAAAATGTAATAACTGAGTGTATATAGGTATAAAGTATAAGTGACTGGTTATCATCTGAGAAATCTTTAATATTAGAGTACATACAGTGTACTTTTTATTGCACACTCAATGAGGAAGCTTGTCTGTGGCAGGGAACTTATTTACCAACCCTTGTATACTGTCTTCTCCCAAGCACTTAGTACTGTGCTGTGCACACAGTAAGCACTCAATAAATATGACTGATTGAGAGTTAACTTCATACCTCCTCATTCCAGAGGGCAAACAGACACCATCAATGCTATTAATTGACCTGAAAAGAGAAAGGAGTCTAATCCCTTTACCATATTCAGAAGAGGAGCCTGATTCACAACAATGGGAAAAGCTCCCATTTGTTTTCCTCCTGCCCCTTCCTTCCTCAGAGATTGTTTAACCTCTATCCTGGCATTTCTCATTTGCACATTCTCCAGAGGATTGGAGGGATACTGAAGAGCTAGAGTGGGAAGACATCATCATCATCAATCGTATTTATTGAGCGCTTACTATGTGCAGAGCACTGTACTAAGCTCCTGGGAAGTACAAATTGGCAACATATAGAGACAGTCCCTACCCAACAGTGGGCTCACAGTCTAAAAGGGGGAGGCAGAGAACAAAACCAAACATACTAACAAAATAAAATAAATAGAATAGATATGTACAAATATGTACAAATAAATTAAATGAATAAATAAATAAATAAATAAGACATGTGGGTAGAGAATCGCTTGCGACTTATTTTCCAAGCCACTGATAAAAATCAGGTCTAATATCACTTAGCTTATCCACTGCATACATTCCACGATTACAGCGCTTTAAAAGTTCCAGCTAACTTGCTGAACTTACCTTGGGTGTGCCACCAGACTCCTTATCTGATGCCAAGCAAATGGATGTTTGGCTGAGGGTAAACAATTTAATGTCCAAACCGGGCCAAATTTGGAGCAATGAGAATAGCATTAGTTGATTTTGGGCTGGAGACTGGCCAGATGCATTTGGTTATTTCCATTTACTGAAAGACTGCTCAATAGAAGTTACAGATACGTAAAATCGGCATTTGATAAAAAGCTGGTCTCCACTGGAGCGAACAGGGCAATTGGCAGTTCATTAACATTTAAGTCAGAATGTGAGCCAGACTTCCAGAGGTGTTTATGACGCACATAACACATTTTGCTTTTTTCTGGCTCTTTCACTTACTTCTTCCATCGTGCAATTTGATAGCTCCTTGATAATGCTTACTTTTGTAGGCATTTGGTTATAGATGGAGTCAGCTTGTTTATCTTGAAAGCTGCCAGAGTTCTTAGTTGTAAAAACTTAAATGAGGGATGTCAAATAACTATGCTATATCTACAAACTCTCATCCCATCTATATCACACCTGTCTGTGAAGCAAAGAGCTATATCTTAGAATGAATGGTCAATTTGAAGTTTGATGTGTGCTTCCAATTCATCTGTAGGATGGGTATTCATGGGGCTTTATTTCCAGGGAACTATTATCCAGCTAAGAAGCCTCAAATATATAAAAAAGAAGAACACAATAAACACCATTGATTGATGGATTGTTTGATTGATTTATGAGTATATTCACAGATGGGCATAAACATACACACACACACATTTTATCCCCACTGATCTTTGGAGGTCCATCTATTTACAGATGGGGAAACTGAGGCTTGGGGTCATCTACCTTGCCCAAGATCATAAAACAAGTCAGGAAGAGAACTAGAAATTACTGACCCAAATACAATTCTCTTCTCCCTGGGCCACACTGTAAAGTGGAAGAAAATAAACACACGTTAAGTAAATCACCTCCCTTTGTCCTTTCTTTTCTCTCCCCCTTAAACAAAGCAGAAACTCTGCTTCCACATTCCCACAACAGTGAGCCAAGCTATTTTAGATCTGGAGAAGAATCCTTGAAAGGTCAGCTGTACCAAAGGCACAAACTGCTTCAGAGATCCAGGCAAAATGCCACTGGTATAGGGCAATGTAGGAAAAAAAAAAACCAACCAAAAAATAAAAAACAAAACAAAAAACAATTGGCAGTGGTTGATGGAACAGTACAAATTGTCAAAACAAAATTAGCACTAGAGTGATGAGGAATATTAAGTTCAGAAATGTCAGCAAAGTGCAACTGATAAATATGAAACAATCATTTCATTGTTTGAAGCATCCTTGTTAATTGATACATGTTGAGAATAGGTTAAGTGCCCAGAGCAGGAGAAAATGAAATTTATGTTTAGGTGGGACCCCTTTCATGGCCAGTGGCAAATTACAGTGATATAAAAAAGCATCACATTACTTCATAGTAATGCACATATTTAACCCCGAGGCAAAAAGAGAATACATCTTCCTACAACTGGGAAAAGAGCTGTTTTGATCAGAAATAGCAACATTTTGCTTTAAATAAAAGATTATCACTTCATAAAGCAGAGTTGGGTGAATGAATTGAACCTCTTGTTTTGGATCACCTACCTGCAGTTTCAGGGAAGGAAGTGAAAGTCACTAGCAGAGGACAGATGCATAATAACAGTCTTCTTTCATCAATGAATATCCACTTAGCATTCAGTAGCTGTGTCTGCATAGACAGAATAAAGTAGGATATTGAGACAATTGTCTGGATGTTCAGGAAAAAGCAAATTGCCTTAAATATCCCAGATTGGATGACTGCACTGCCTGAATCATGGTTTACCTTGCCAATTTTTCACTTCACTTTGGTGCGGTAGAAAGCTATAAAGAAATATATTGATTGAGTTGGAGCAGATGTGCACAGAAGATATAACATTCTGTGATAAAAACAAATATAGCCTTGCACTAAACTGTCCGTCAGTACAGGCGTGTCTTCTCACAGAGGATGGAAAATGTGTACAATCTATTTCCAGAGAAAGTTGGGTGTACCTATCAGCATGAGGGCTTTGGATAATCAATTTATGGATGGATATTTCTCGAGGCATATTAAGGGATTTTAGATAGTAGAGCCATTAACCATGGGGACACAGTCCTGAGTACTTCAGAGGTGGTGGTGGGTGGGCAGGGGGGAGGCCATCAGCCGCAGCCCTCCCCCTCTGGTGCAGGGGAGTTTGGGGAAATGAGCCAGAACAGCAAAGGGGAGTGCATTTTCCTGCTTCCCCTGCTGTACCTGTCTCTCTGAAGCATCGGAAAATGAGCCAGAGCATGGAGGAAAATGAGATGGATAGGTGAATAAATATGTGAATGAACCAGAAGAGTCATTACATTCAAAAGTGGCAATACTGGCTATATTTCCATCACTTCAGGTCCCAGCATCCCCACATCTGTGATAAAACGGATGTAAAAAGTCACGTGGGCATGATATGATCAGTAATGTTGGAATTCAGAAAGCAAATCTTGATAGACTTCTTCAGGCAGCCAAATTAACTTCTTGGATTCCATGGCCCAGATCTTCCAATGGGGTCAAAGGCTTTAGGAAGGCTGTGTTTCCAGGGGATGTGTCTACCAACTGTTATATTTTACACTCCCAAGTGTTTAATACATTGATCTGCACACAGTAAGGACTGAATAAATAAGACTGATAGACTGACAAAATGATACAGAGTTTGTTTCTGTATTTCTCTGCAATTCTGAGCTATGTTACAACAATCATGTGGCATGAAGTGTCTAGAGTCACTGAGCAACTCTGACAAAATCGCAGATGTACGAAGAGACACTTGAAATAACTACCCTCCACTGTCACACAAAACAACATCTTGCTCTCTGGACCAACACATTGCAGTTGTAACTCTTTCATATGTTCATTCAATTGTATTTATTGAGTGCTTACTTTGTGCAGAGCAATGTACTAAGCACTTGGGAAGTACAAGAGAAGCAGCGTGGCTCAGTAGAAAGAGCATGGGCTTTGGAGTCATAGGTGTGACTTGGGCAAGTCACTTCACTTCTCTGTGCCTCAGTTACCTCATCTGTAAAATGGGGATTAAGACCGTGAGCCCCACGTGCGACAACCTGATCATCTTGTAACCTCCCCAGTGCTTAGAACAGTGCTTTGCACATAGTAAGTGCTTAATAAATGCCATCATTATTATTATTATTATTACAAATTGGCAACATATAGAGATGGTCCCTACCCAACAACGGGCTCACAGTCTAGAAGGGGGAGACAGACAACAAAACAGAACAAGTAGACAGGTGTCAATACCATCAGAATAGAGTTATAGGTATATACACATCATTAATAAAGTAAATATGTACAAATAAAATGAATAGAGTAATAAATATGTACAAATATATACAAGTGCTGCGGGGAGGGGAAGGGAGTAGTGCAGAGGGAAGGTGGGGGCGATGGGGAGGGAAGGAGGAGAGGAAAAAAGTGGGCTCAGTCTGGGAAGTCCTCCTGGAGGAGGTGAGCTCCCAGCAGGGACCTGACGGGAGGAAGAGAGCTAGCTTGGTGTATGTGTGGAGGGAGGGAATTCCAGGCCAGAGGAAGGATGTGGGCCAGGGGTTGACAGTGGGACAGGCAAGAACGAGACTCAGTGAGGAGGTTAGCGGCAGAGGAGCGGAGTGTGCAGGCTGGGCTGTAGAAGGAGAGAAGGGAGGTGAGGTAGGAGGGGGCAAGGTGATGGAGGGCCTTGAAGCCGAGAGTGAGGAGTCTTTGCTCGATTCATAGGTTGACAGGCAACCAATGGAGATTTTTGAGGAGGGGAGTGACATGTCCAGAGCGTTTCTGAACAGAAATAATCTGGGCAGCAGAGTGAAGTATAGACTGAAGCAGGCAGAGACAGGAGGATGGGAGAACAGAGAGGAGGCTGATGCAGTAATCCAGTCGGGATAGGATGAGAGATTGAACCAGCAAGGTAGCGGTATGGATGGAGAGGAAAGGGCGGATCTTGGTGATGTTGTGGAGGTGAGATCGGCAGGTTTTGGTGATAGATTGCATGTATGGGGTGAATGAGAGAGTGGAGTCAAGGATGACACCAAGGTTGCAGGCTTGTGAGACAGGAAGGATGGTGTTGCAGTCTACAGTCATGGGAAAGTCAGGGGGAGGACAACGTTTGGGAGGGAAGATAAGGAGCTCATCTTGGACATGTTGAGTTTTAGATGGTGGGCAGACATCCAGATGGAGATGTCCTGAAGGCAGGAGGAGCTACAAGCCTGGAGGGAGGAAGAGAGAACAGGGGTGGAGGTGTAGATTTGGGTGTCGCCAGCATAGAGATGATAGTTGAAGCCATGAGAGTGAATGAGTTCACCAAGGGAGTGAGTATAGATAGAGAACAGATGGGGACCAAGAACTGACCCTTGAGGAACCCCTACAGTAAGAGGATGGAGGGGGAGGAGGAGCCCACGAAGGAGACTGAGAATGAATGGCCAGAGATAAGAAGAGAACCAGGAGAGGACGGAGTCTGTGAAGCCAAGGTTGGATAGCATGTTCGTTCATTCATTCATTCATTCAATTGTGTTGAGGAGAAGGGGGTGGTCCACAGTATCTAAGGCAGCTGAGAGGTCAAGGAGGATTAGGATAGAGTAGCAGCCATTGGATTTGGCAAGAAGGTGGTCAATGGTGACCTTTGAGAGGGCAGTTTCAGTGGAGTGTAGGGGATGGAAGCCAGATTGGAGGGCATCGAAGAGAGAGTTGGTGTTGAGGAATGCGAGGCAGCAGGTATAGACAACTCGTTCTAGGAGTTTGGAAAGGAAGTGTAGGAGGGAGATAGGGTGATAACTAGAAGGGGCAGTGGGGTCAAGAGATTTTTTTTTTAGGATGGGGGAGACATTGGCATGTTTGAAGGCAGAGGGGAAGGAACAAGTGGAGAGTGAGTGGTTGAAGGTGGAAATTAAGGAGGGAAGGAGGGAAGGGGCGAAAAGTTTCATAAGATGAGATGGAATGGGGTCCGAAGCACAGGCAGATGGGGTTGCACTTGTGAGGAGGGAGGAGAGCTCATCTGAAGATACTTCTGGGAAGGATGGGAGAGTAGCGGTATACCCTTGCTCCAGCTTTAGGGACATTATACAGAGTACTACTCTACACTTAGTACAGTGCTCTGCACACAGTCAGTGCTCAACAAATATGATTGAATGAATTAAAGTAAAATAATACATAATAAAGCAAAAGTTTTTATCCATGAAACTTTCATTTTTTTGGTGAATTGTTTTTTTATTGTTTGCCCCCCATTTCATGCATTTCTCATGTTTGAAAAAGAAGAATAGGTTAGAGGACACATAAGAAACTCCCTTTTGAAGTGGGTGTGCTGTTTCAGATGGATATTTAGCTGAAAACAATGAATACAGTCATTGGATCATTCATTAGTATTTATTGGGCACTTACTGTGTGCCGAGCCCTGCATTCACCTGGTTATGGACAGGGAAACTGTCTACCAACATATTGAACTCTCACAATTGCTTTTTTTTGGTATTTGTGAACAACGATAATAATAATAACAATTGTGATATTTGTTAAGTGTTTGTTCTAAGTGCTGTGGTAGATAAAAGTTAATCAGGCTGGACACAGTCCATGTCCCACAAACTGCTCACAGTATTAATCCCCTTACTGTGGGGGTTCCCCAAGGTTCAGTTCTTGGTCCCCTTCTGTTCTTGATCTACACTCACTCCCTTGGTGACCTCATTCACTCCCACGGCTTCCACTATCATCTCTACACTGATGACACCCAAATCTACATCTCTGCCCCTGCTCTCTCCCCCTCCCTCCAGGCTCGCATCTCCTCCTGCCTTCAGGACATCTCCATCTGGATGTCTGCCCACCACCTAAAACTCAAAATGTCCAAGACTGAACTCCTTGTCTTCCCTCCCAAACCCTGCCCTCTCCCTTACTTTCCCATCACTGTTGACGGCACTACCATCCTTCCCATCTCACAGGCCCACAACCTTGGTGTCATCCTCGACTCCGCTCTCTCCTTCACCCCTCACATCCAAGCCGTCACCAAAACCAGCCAGTCTCAGCTCCGCAACATTGCCAAGATCCGCCTTTCCTCTCCAACCAAACCACTACCCTGCTCGTTCAAGCTCTCAACCTATCCCGTCTGGACTACTGCATCAGCCTTCTCTCTGATCTCCCATCCTCGTGTCTCTCCCCACTTCAATAATAATAATAATAATGGCATTTATTAAGCGCTTACTATGTGCAAAGCATTTTTCTAAGCGCTGGGGAGGTTACAAGGTGATCAGGTTGTCCCATGGTGGGGCTCACAGTCTTAATCTTGAGGTTGAGGTTGTAGCAGGAGAGTAGTGAGGTAAATTAGGAGGGGGCAAGGCTACTGAGTGTTTTACAGCCAATGGCGAGAAGTTTCTACCGGAAAGCACTTGGGTAAAGACAAGATTATCAGGTCACACAAGCCACATGGGGCTCACAGTCTGAGAGAGAGAGGGAGAACAGGCATTGACTAGAAAAGCGGTGTTGCTCAGTGGCAAGCGCCCGGGCTTGGGAGTCAGAGGGCGTGGGTTCTAATCCCAACTCCGCCACTTGTCAGCGGGGTGACTTTGGGCAGGTCACTTCTCTGGGCCTCAGTACCTTCATCTGCAAAATGGGGATTAAGACTGTGAGCCCCACGTGGGACAACCTGATCACCTTGTATCTCACCCAGCACCTAGAACAGTGCTTGGCACATAGTGAGCGCTTAACCCATACTTCATGCTGCTGCCCAGATTGCCTTTGTCCAGAAATGCTCTGGGCATGTTACTCCCCTCCTCAAAAATCTCCAGTGGCTACCAATCAATCTGCGCATCAGGCAGAAACTCCTCACCCTGGGCTTCAAGGCTGTCCATCACCTCACCCCCTCCTACCTCACCTCCCTTCTCTCCTTCTCCAGCCCAGCCCGCACCCTCCGCTCCTCTGCTGCTAATCTCCTCACCGTACCTCGTTCTTGCCCGTCCCGCCATCGACCCCTGGCCCACGTCATCCCCCGGGCCTGGAATGCCCTCCCTCTGCCCATCCTCCAAGCTAGCTCTCTTCCTCCCTTCAAGGCCCTACTGAGAGCTCACCTCCTCCAGGAGGCCTTCCCAGACTGAGCCCCCTCCTTCCTCTCCCCCTCCTCCTCCTCTCCATCCCCCCGTCTTACCTCCTTCCCTTCCCCACAGCACCTGTGTATATGTATATATGTTTGTACATATTTATTACTCTATTTATTTTTTTATTTTACTTGTACACACCTATTCTATTTTCTTTTGTTAATATGTTTGGTTTTGTTCTCTGTCTCCCCCTTCTAGACTGTGAGCCCACTGTTGGGTAGAGACTGTCTCTATATGTTGCCAACTTGTACTTCCCAAGCGCTTAGTACAGTGCTCTGCACACAGTAAGCGCTCAATAAACACGATTGATTGATTGATTGATTAATCCCCATTTTACAGATGAATTAATTGAGGCACAGAGAGTTTAAGTGACTTACCTAAGGTCATATGGCAGACAAGTGGTGGAGCAGGGATTAGAGCCCAGGTCCTTCTGACACCCAGGCCTGTGCTCTATCCACTGGGTCTTGCTAAACACTCAATACAGTCCTCTGCACACAGTAAGAGCTCAATAAATATCATCAATTGATTGGTTAGTTATTTAAGTACAATACAATAGGGTTACCCGGAGGCAGGGAGAGGCAGTAGATCCCAGTGGATAGAGCAGGAGACCTTTCATTTATTCATTCATTCATTCAATAACATTTATTGAATTTTTACTAAGCTAAGAGCACTGTACTAAGCGCTTGGAAAGCACAATACAACAATAGAGAGAGACAATCCCTGCCCACAAAGGGCTCACAGTCTAGAGGTGGGGAGACAGACATTGGTACAAGTAAACAGACAACAATATAAATAAATGGAATTATAGATATATTCAGAAGGTCATAGGCACTAATTCTAACTCTGCCACATGTCTGCTGTGTGTTCTTGGGCAAGTCACTTCACTTCTCTGTAATTCACTCACCTCATCTGTAAAATTGGGATTGAGACTGTGAGCCCCACATGGGACAGGGACTACGTCCAATCCAATTTCCTTATATCCACCTCAGTGCTTAGTACAGAGCCTGGCACATAGTTAAGCATTTACTTCCTTGCTCATTCATTCATTCAATTGTATTTATTGAGCGCTTTCTGTGTGCAGAGCACTGTACTTAACCCTTGGGAAGTACAAGTTGGCAAAATACAGATGGTCCCTACCCAACAACGGGCTCACAGTCTAGAAGGAGGAGACAGACTACAAAACAAAACATGTGGACAGGTGTCAAGCTGTCAGAACAAATAGACTTAAAGCTAGATGCACATCATTAACAAAATAAATAGAATAGTAAGTGTGGACAAGGAAAAAATAGAGTGATAAATCTGTACAAACAGGTGCTGTGGGGAGGGGAAGGAGGTAGGGCGGGGGGATGGGGAGGAGGAAAGGAAAAAGGGGGCTCAGTCTGGGAAGGCTTCTTGGAGGAGGTGAGTTCTCAGTAGGGCTTTGAAGGGAGGAAGGGAGCTAGCTTGGCGGATGTGTGGAGGGAGGCCATTCCAGGCCAGGGGGAGGACATGGGCCGGGGGTCAGCGGCAGGGCAGGTGAGAACGAGGTCCTTGTTAAGCGCCTAACAAATACCAAAATTGTTATCCTTCAAATTATTTAATACCATCAATTGAGTGATTGAGAGACATGTTCCCTCATTCCTGCTGTAAAATGTGTTTTAATTACATGGTTTGAATAGAAGCTAATGGTAGAGGAAAGGAATAAGTGCTAACTCTGTGGTGGATTGATCATGACATAATGTGGTTCTCCCCAAGAATGCCCTGGAGGAGGAAGGCACTCAGTTCATTGGTTTGTACAGGAAACCAATTTCTAAGGGCTTGATATTCACTTTGACCCCTAAGCAATAAGGAAATAGTTTCCTTAAAAATGCTAATGACCTGGTATGGTACTTCTGACATTGAAAACAAGGAAGACTGATTAAGACAGCTTTGGGGGCAGAACCTGGTAATCACTTCCCACTTAGGTAGAGTGTGCTTCAGTTGCTACTACAGAGAAGCAGCATGGCTCAGTGGAAAGAGCATGGGCTTCAGAGTCAGAGGTCATGGGTTCAAATCCCGACTCTGCCAATTGTCAGCTGTGTGACTTTGGGCAAGTCATTTCACTTCTCTGGGCCTCAGTTACCTCATCTGTAAAAATAGGGATGAAGACTGTGAGCCCCCTGTGGGACAACCTGATCACCTTTTAACCTCTCCAGCACTTAGAACAGTGCTTTGCACATAGTAAGCACTTAATAAATGCCATTATTATTATTATTGTTTTTGAATCATCTGGCCTAACCCTTATTTGCCATTGAAAAATAAAATGTTTGGCAAATGCAGTTCATATTTAATGCAGGAATGCAACTATTATAAGAAGGACCTGGGTTCTAATTCCAACTCTGCCGCTTGTCTGCTGTATGATCTTGGGCAAGTCACTTCACTTCTCTGTGCCTCGGTTACCTCATCTATAAAATGGGGATTGAGACTGTGAGTCCCATGTGGGACATGGACTGAGTCCAACCTGTTTATCTTCTATCTACCCCTGCGCTTAACGCAGTACCTGGCACTTAGCAAATACCATTATTAATTACTTATAGTAGGCATGATTGTATTTGTAATACACAAGGCTATTTTATCCAGATGGAGGAGGCTACAGTTTGGGAGAAGAAGAAGCAAAGAAAAAAGAAGAACCAATTGCAGGAAAACCTGTTTCCCTAGGCTATCCCTTTGTGAAGTAGGGAGGGCTGAGTGGGAGAGACCTAGATTTCAGTTTCATTCTTGGGCTAACATGAGACAGAGACACAAGTCAGAGACCCCATCTCAGAGAAAGAGAAACCAAGCCATTGTTCCAACAGTCATGGGTGGAGCTCTAGAGGTAAACATGGCCAAACTATGCATGGAAGCCCCAGGTAAGACTGAGACACACAAAAAACACACAAACACACCTATCACTGTCCATTCGTCCCAGCATGGCCATCTGGGACAGGGGCACAAACCTTTTGATAAGCAGCATGGCCTAGTGGAAAGAGCACAGGCCTTTGGATCCAGAGGACCTGAGTTCTAATCTTGACTCTGCCAATTCCTTTCTGATCTCCCATCCTCCTGTCTCTCCCCACTCCAGTCTATACTTCACTCTGCTGCCCAGATTATTTTTCTACAGAAACGCTCCAGGCATGTCACTCACACATCCAATCCATCACCAAAACCTGCTGGTTTCACCTCCACAACATCGCCAAGATCAGCCCTTTCCTCTCATAACCTTTGAGGAGTCCTCGTACATTTCCCTTTTGGAATTTCTATGACTTGGAAGAATTTTGCTAGCTGATACTTCCTAACTATTGGGTGGGTCTCTCTGCTGTGATTTTTGGTCCAGCTATTTCTATATTGAGGGTAGGTCGATCTGGAAGTTATTAGCCAATATGGGAAGGTGTCAGCAGATGGAATACCTTTACTACTACTAAAGCTACTCCTCCTCCTGTTCTCCTCCTCCTACTGCTGCTGCTACTACTACTATCTTATTTATTCATTCATTCATTCCTTCAATCATATTTATTGAGTGCTTACTGTGTGCAGAGCACTGTACTAAGCGCTTGGGAAGTACAAGTTGGCAACATATAGGGACAGTCACAACCCAACAACGGGCTCACAGTCTAGAAGAGGGAGACAGACAACAAAACAAAACATGTGGACAGGTGTCAAGTTGTCAGAATAAATAGAAATAAAGTTGGATGCACATCATTAACAAAATAAATAGAATAGTAAATATGTATAAGTAAAATAAATAGAGTCATAAATCTGTACAAACATATATACAAGTGCTGTGGGGAGGGGAAGAAGGTAGGGAGGCAGGGGGAATTGAATGCTTACTATGATCTGAGCATTGTACTAAGCACTTGGGAGAGCATAATACACAAAACTAGCAGACACATCCCCTGCCTACAACAAGCTTACAGTCGAGAGATGAGCTCACAGTCTAGAGTTGTCTACTACTACTGCTACTACTACTAATGGTGGATCCGCCCTTTCCTCTCCATCCAAACTGCTAACTTGCTGGTTCAATCTCTCATCTATCCCGACTGGATTACTGCATCAGCCCCGACTGGATTACTGCATCAGCCTCGTTTCTGATCTCCCATCCTCCTGTCTCTCCCCACTTCAGTCTATACTTCACTCTGCTGCCCAGATTATTTTTCTACAGAAACACTCTAGGCATGTCACTCCCCTCCTCAGAAATCTCCAGTGGTTGCCTATGAACCTTTGAACTAAGCGAAAACTCTGCACTCTCAGCTTCAAAGCTCTCCATCACCTCACCCCCTCCTACCTCACCTCCCTTCTCTCGTTCTACAGCCTAGCCCACACACTCCACTCCTCTGCCTCTAACCTCTTCACTGTGCCTCGTTCTCTCCTGTTCCACCGTCGATCCCTGGCCCATGTCCTACCTCTGTCCTGCAATGCCCTCCCTCCATACATCCGCCAAACTAGCTCTCTTCCTCCCTTCAAAGCCCTACTGAGAGCTCACCTCCTCCAGGAGGCCTTCCCAGACTGAGACCCCGTTTTTCATCTCCTCCTCCTCCTCCCCCCCCCACCCCATCACCCCCTCTCCCTCCGCCCTTCCCCTTCTCACAGAACTTGTGTATATTTGTATGTATGTATTATCCTATTTATTAATGATGTGTATATAGCTATAATTCTATTTATTATGTTGGTATTGAAACCTGTCTACTTGTTTCGTTTTGTTTTTGTCTGTCTCCCCCTTCTAGACTGTGAGCCCGTTATTGGGTAGGAACCGTCTCTATATGTTGCTGATTTGTACTTCCCAAGCACTTAGTACAGTGTTCTGCACACAGTAAGGGCTCAATGAATATGATTGAATGAATGAATTGCTTATTTTGTGACCTTGGGCAAGACACTGAACTACTCTATGCCTCAGTTAGCTCATCTGCAAAATTGAGATTATAACTTCCTCCTTCCGATTTGGACTGAGAGCCCCATGTTGGACAGGGTCTGTGTCCAACCTGATTAACTTGTATCCACCCCAGAGCTTAGAAAGCTGTTTGACTCATAGTAAGTGCTTAACAAATACTTTAAAAAGAAAACAAAAGCAAAGGCAAAAAAGAAATCCTAATGTTCGGAAATTTAGGAAAATGCTTTGGAGTTTCACTGCTTTAAATTCTGCTCCACCACAATGCCGGCCACAGTTTCCGTCACTGGAGGGTATCCATGAGCACCGGCTGACTGCAAAAGGCCCTCAACGCAGGGCGTGAGTCCACCTTTTTCTACCCCTTCCCCTTTTCTTGGCTCAGTGGAAAGAGCACGGGCTTGGGAGTCAGAGGTCATGGGTTCAAATCCCAGCTCTGCCACTTGTCAGCTTTATGACTTTGGGCAAGTCACTTAACTACTCTGAGCCTCAGTTCCCTCATCTGTAAAATGGGGATTAAGACCGTGAACCCCATGTGGGACAACCAGATCATCTTGTATCCTCCCCAGCACTTAGAACAGTGCTTTGCACATAGTAAGAGCATAACAAATGCCATCAACATGTTTTGTTGTCTGTCTCCCCCTTCTAGACTGTGAGCCTGTTGTTGGGTAGGGACCATCTCTATATGTTGCCAACTTGTACTTTCCAAGTGCTTAGTACAGTGCTGTGCACACAGTAATTGCTCAATACAATTGAATGAATGAATAAGAGATGTCTTACTCTCCTCTGGATAGATTGTACACTCCCACACTGGACTGTAAACCCTTCTCTGGACTGCAATGGATTGTGTCTACCAACTCTATCGGTTTTCATTCTCCAAAAGTTCTTCTAAACATATCCATAATTTATTTACTTATATTAATGTCTCTTTCCCCCTCTAGACTGTAAGCTTTTTGCAGGGTGGGAATTTGTTTACCAACTCTGTTATACTGTACTCTCCCAAGCACATCGAACAGAGTTCTGCCCACAGTTAGCACTCAATAAATACTAATGATTGATTGAAATGCATGGTGTGAGGGCCTGGAAGAATGTACAGTCATCATCAGAATTGGAAGGGGAAAATGGAGCAACAAAAACTTTTTTTTTTTCATAGTTCAATCCCAGAGAAATAATGAATCCACAGTAGGGCCAAGACATTGAAGTATTTAAGCAAAGGCCAAGCATGGACTGAGTCAAGACTCCTCATTAGGCGAAGCGCGCATCGCATAGTAGATTAAGCACAGGCCTTGGTGTCAGCAGATCATGGGTTCTACTCCTGGCTCCACCACTTGTCTGCTGTCTGGCCTTGGGCAAATCACTTCACTTCTCTGTGCCTCAGTTACTGTATCTGTGCAATGGTGATTGAAACTGTGAACCCCACACGGGACAGGGATTGTGTCCAACTTGACTTACTTGTATCCCCCCCACAGCACTTAATATAGTGCCTGGCACATGGCTAGCTCTTAAAAAATGTCATTATTATTAGATTTAGTTTAACTGCTGGGACACTACATGTTGGTGCCTCTACTGGCAACATGGTGGGTTAACTTGCTAAGATTTGCTGTTGTGCTCCATACAGGTAGGAGAAAGATAACCTTAAGTGGCTTTACCACCCTAAGACATTAACTCAGGGCAGGGAGAATTCTGGCCAGTAATAGTTAACAAAGATTAAACAGATTCAGCCATGCACTATTTTAATCACAATCAGTTTCATAAAACAGATATGATTACAAAATATAATGGGACCTCTCTGATTATTAGCAATAAGGACTAAGGAACTGTCGCAATAAAATACTCTCTAATTGGTGCAGGAGAGCTCTATTTTGAAAAGAAATGCATGACAAAATGTGTATTTCAGACTGGGAAAGGTTGAGTGGGATCTGCTTCATCAGATAACCTTTGTTTGAAAGCAGAGTTTGGAGCATATTGTCAAGTTAAACAATTGAGGAAGAATCCACTGGAGGGAAAGGAAGGCAAGACAAGCATTTTGTAGAATGCGCACATAGTAAGCACTCAATAAATACCACTGATTGAAAATACCCCAGAGAGAGGACACATGCAGCATGGCCTAGTGGAAAGGGCATGGGGCTGGAAGTCAGAGTACCTGGGTTCTAATTCTGGCTCTGCCACTAGCATGTGGTGTGACCTTGAGATTCTCTGTGCCACAGTTTCCTCATCTGTAAAATGGGGATTAAATGCCTGGTTTCCCTCCTTCTTAGACTATGAGCCCTACTTGGGATAAGGAGTGTATTCAACTTGATTATCTCAGAGCTTGGCACAGGCTAAGTGCTTAACAAATACTACCATTATTATCATTAGTAGTAGTAGTAGTAGAAGTATTTATACAAGACAAAGTTCCGCCTGTTTGCTTTCCCAGATGACAATTCTCATTGTGTGTGTTATTTTGAACTCTCCCAAGCACATAGTGCAGCACTCTGCACACAGTAAGCACTCAATAAATACGATTGAATGAATGAATTAATGAATTCCAAGCCCAGCTGCATGTTCTTGGAAATGTTTTCACAAGGAGAAAAGACCTGAGAGAATTAGGAGTGGGTTCTTTCCTCTTCGGAGGTGGAGAGAATGGTGCTATTTCTGGGGAGAATGGTGTTATTTCAGTGCTTTAGATGCAGGAACCCACTAGCAACCTAAGGAGTCTGTCATCGTCACCATCCATGCCAGCTCTGAGCTCCAGCCTTATCTCTCCCAACTACTGTCATCTAGCCCTGAATGATCGACTGTGTCAGCGACTTGATGCAGACAAATTTTTCCTGGAGGCGATCCCTAATTCTGTCTGCATGGCCACTGCAGGGTAGTGAGCCTAACAGCTCTAAGTCACTAAACAACGATGACAGGCAGAGGAAGAATGTTTTTTTTTTTTCTGCCTGACTGATTGTATAATTCACTTGGCATCAGGCTCTGTGGATTTCTCAAGACTTCTCTTGCAGCGAGGGGGTATTCAGGATTACCAAGAATAATGGCTACATGGATAGGCAACACACGTGGGACTCCACCATCAAGATGAATGCCAAGCAAACGAAACAACTGCCAGGATACACACATCTCAACTAATAGATTGGGCTGCCACAGGGCCTCAAGGGAGGCTTCGGGGACCTTGTGTTGATTTTCCTCCTCCTGCTCTGGCCCCCTTTGTGGCACAAGTTCAAGATGAGAGAGCTGCATATATCAAATTTGGAATAAGATATAATAACTCTGTGGATGAAATGGTCCATTAAATGAATACACTCCTCTTTTTGCATGCATCACTCTGGTCCTGATAAGTGATGGCAATTAGAGCTTATCTAGGGCCCAGTGTTTTTCTGCAGCCTTCCAAGCCCTACAAACAGAAGTTTTCCAGTCATAATATCATGAGCAGATTTCCGGTCTAAAAACTTTTGGTCTGACCGGAAAGGGGATTTTACACTGGAGAGTAGCCTGTCCATTTCATCTCAGATGGCACATGAAATGAAGGCTAGTTAGTTGGGGGAGCAGGGAATGAGACAATAGGATGGAGGTCTGTTGGGGTAAGTGATGTCCTTTCCCCCCTAGACCCCACTTGACCCTGGAATGGCAGGGTCCGCACTTTGACATCTCTCCAGCTCGAAAAATACTAACCCCAAGGAGCATCTGTCCAAGATATATTTTACTGTGTGTTTACACCCTCAAAACAAGAAGGCAGTTAGGTTCCATGGTGTATAGCTTAGTACAGTGCTCTGCACACAGTAAGCACTCAACAAATACGATTGAATGAATGAAAATCCTAATCAATTAACTAATTAAGGTATTTATTAAGCACTAAGTGCATGTTAGGCACTGTTCTAAGAGCTGGGATAGATAAAAGTTCAGCAGGTCAGAAACAGTCCCTGTCCCACATGGGGGTCACAGTCTAAGTAGGAGGAAGAACAGATAATGAATCTCCAATTGAGGAAACAGGCACAGAAAAGTTAAGTGTCTTGGCCAAAGTCATACAGTAGGCAAGTTATGGGGCAAGGATTAGAACCGAGGTCCTCTAACTCTCAGATCCCTGTTTTTTCCTTTAACCGTCAGAGTTTACTCAGGGCTACTGGAAGCACTTTGAAAACAACTCTTCTTGCTAGACTGTAAGCTCCTTGAAGGCAAGGAACTTGTCTATCACCTCTATTATATTGTACTCTCCCAGGTGGTTAATACACACAATAAGCGCTCAAAAAATATGATAGATTTATTGTTTGCACTCTTCTATGAAAGTCTACTCAAAAGAAGGGGATAGAGTCTACATCCAAGGAAGTCTTCCAGAAAAGAACATCCATATGTCCATTCATTTACCTCCCGGGAGAAAGGGATTTGGATCAAATGAACTCTCAAGTCATGTGCAGCTGGATTGTAAGCTCCCTGAAGGCAGGAATCGTTTCTCCCAACTCGATCAGGCTCTCCCAAACTCTAAGTACAGTGCTCTCTGCACAAAGTACTTAATAAATACTATTGATTGATTAATTGATTGTTGATCACACCCTCCCAAGAGCTTAGTAGGGTGAACTACACAGTACCACGAAGGACTGGCATTATTTGAACTATAACCCATTTATCCAGCCAGGTCCTCTAAGACAATCAGAGAAGCTTCACAGTTTCTCACTGCCTCAACCTCTGTTTTTAACTATGTTGTTGTCATTCTAGTGATAAGGGGTTGGAGGCAGAAAATAGGCAGGTGGGACATTGGGTGAGCCTCCCAACTCTGCTCTGTCCCCCTCTGTGTTTCTGCCTTCTGAGGAGCCCGGTGGGGGGGCAGGTTGAGGAGTGTGTTGTGGACATGGAGAAGTGGCAGCCCTGGATCCAAATCCCTCCAGTAGGAGAACCAATGGGGCTGGGATGGAGAAGAATACTGATTTTGATTTTTCAGAAACAGTAGCATTCAATTATTAACTGATTGACTGATTCAGCTCTGGGAGTCAAGGATCTTAAGAAAGTAATATTGAGAAACATAGAAGCATAGACTTATAGAAACTGCAGAGGCTCACAGAGAAAACTAATTAAAATGGTCACTCCTACTCATTGGCAAAGAGAGGAAGTGCATATTCATAGCTCAAATATTGAACTATTTCAAGCGTCATTATTTGGCCAGCCAAAATGCACACTATGCATGGCAAATAGTTACCTGGAGCCATCTTTCATTCCCTCAACACACCGGGAGAATCCCGCAACTCTAAGCCAAGTAGACATTCAACACTATTGCTACTTCTCTGCAAAAAAAGCAATTCAGGTGATTTTCTCTCTGGAAAGTGGTCCTACAGGACAGCATATTGGAAATGACAGCTTCAGGTAGCATCCTTCATCCCACACTGTTGAAGCCCCTGGAGCTTGTGGCCAAGGCACTGAGCAATTTCACTGGATGGCTCCAATTACAATCTCAAAGGAATCTGTCAATCCTCAGAAATCCTTATGAGAACATTATTGGAAAATGGTTTCAGGTGATAAAAAAATGTTTTCGTATCATTTTTGAAGTTGGATTCAAAAATGACTGCAGGAAAAAGCCCCGAATGGGATGGGCTGTCTGAATTGATAATCCAGTTTCTAGCACAGTGCTTTGGCACTCTGGAAAACGTTCAATAAATCAAATAATTATTATGATTGCTATCACTGGAGTCCAGTGTGAATATAGTCCAGCAATCAGCTGCATTTTTAACAAACTTTTGAAAACTACTTATGTGGAAAGCAGTGCTAAACTAATCATAGAACTGTCCTCCCCCAAGCCCCCTTACATTATCAATTAAAGTAACAAAATTTATCCAATCAAATGACGCACCTACAAAGTGTGGGGGCGAGTTGATTGTCGAAATGTGAGGGATATGCAGGTTTTTTTCCAATACAAAGAATAATGGTAGTCACATTTCAACCTGAAAAAATGTTTCCTAACAACTATAAACCCCCTAGAAGAGGGGTTTCTACCCCAAGTGCTGACTAGCCCCTAGGCACCATATAATGGAGTCAACTCAATTACACTAAAAGCTCTGCGTCATGACTGCATTGTAATGGATTTATGGAGCTCAGACAAACCAGAGAAAAGGTAACCGCAAGTCTGTTGATGCTACTGGTATTTCAGAAGGGGCCCAAATTCACCTCATTTACTTTCACATTCAATCGTATTTATTGAGAGCTTAGTATGTGCAAAGCACTGTACTAAATGCTTAACAGAGTACAACACAATGTAATGCAGACACATTCCCTGCCCCACAATGTCTAGAGGGGGAGATAGACTTTAATATACTCAATAAATAAATTACAGATGTAGACATATGGGCTGTTGGGCTGGGAGGGAGGATGAATGAAGGGAGCAAGTCAGGGTGATGCAGAAGAGAGGAGAGGAGGGTTTAACCAGGCAAGGCTTCTTGGAGGAGATGTGCCTTCCGTAAGTTTTTGAAGTGGGGGAGAGCAATTATCTGTCTGCTATGAGGAGGGAAGACGTTCACCTCTTTGAAGCCTGTTATGATCCCCATACCCTTTCCCCATGAAATCTCTTTCTGCAATCTGCCCCACCCTCAGAATGAAAATGTGGCTTATATGCCATTACTTGGGTGTCTTGAGAAAGAGGTGTCTCTCCCCCCTCCCTCCCTACCCTATCCCCCTTCCCTGAAAGGAGAGATTCGTACCCCTGGTGTTTCCCCTCCAAATTTCCCTAAAGGATCTGGGAGTTCAGAAGAGTACTAAAATATAACCCTGGAAAATTTACATGATGCCGAAAGGTTTCCACACAACATTTGTGAACCCCTTGCAGAACGCTATGTATAAATGTTAAAAATCAAATAATACATGTATTTAGTAGGTAATAGTGACTGTCCAAAGCATCAGTTCAATGTGTAGCAGCAGTCAAAAGGATAATAAAAACCCTTCAGGCCAACAGAAGAATCACTGAAATATTACAAAAAACACCAGAGTAATAATGATATCAGTAAGTACTTGCTATGTGCCAAACACTATATGAAGCACAAGGGTAGATCCTCTATATGCAGATCAGACACAGACCCAGTGCCACATAGGAGCCACAGTCTATGTAGGAAGGAGAGCGGGTATTGAATCCCCATTTTACAGAGGAGGAAACCGAGGCTCAGAGGTCACATATCAGGCAAGTGGCACATCTGGGCTAAGAACAAAAGTCCTCTGACTCCAAAGCCGATGCTCTTTCCATTAGGCCCTACTGCCCCTCTTGAGATTGATGTGCCACCATGCACACCCTGGTAGCTCAAACTTGTGAAACTTTATGCAATTTGGACTCTGTATCTTCATGAGGATGGAGCTGCTTCCATGTGAGAATAGATGGAGAACATTAGGATTTTTTAATTGGTAATGGCAAACGCTGAAAGGGAACGTGATCGAAGTTGACAAACTCATGAATGGTGTGGAGAAGGTGAATATATAAAAGCTATTCCCTAAACTCCACATAACATCAAAACAAGGGGCAAGTACAGAAGGGTGACAGTTTTCTAAGCAAATAGAAGAACACATGACTCTAAGCTCCCTGTTCCTAAAATATAAAATCAACTGCATCAACTCTAATGGGCCCTCTTTCCCTCTACTTCCTCTCCCTTCTGTGTCACCTACACACTATGCTCTGTACCATTTAAACATTTGATATTCAACCCACCCTCAGACCCACAGCACTTATTCTGTAATTTATTTACTTATATTAATATCCATCTCCTCCTCTAGACTGTAAACTCCTTGTGGGCAGGGAATTATATCTACCAACCCTGTTACATTGCAGTCTCCCAAATACTGAATGCACTGCTCTGCACAGTATAAGTCTGCAATAAATGCTACTGATTGATTGTTACGAGAAATAAAAGTAGGGAAGTAATGGAAGAGTTAGAAATGCTAGATGATCCCCCTTTTAGACTGTGAGCCCACTGTTGGGTAGGGACTGCCTCTATATGTTGCCAACTTGTACTTCCCAAGCACTTAGTACAGTGCTCTGCACACAGTAAGCTCTCAATACGATTGATGTTGATGATCCAATTCCTTCCTGGGAATTGGATGTACAGTAGGGTAACCATCACCTGGTTCCTCCCAACATCTTGTCGAGACCTCAGAATCAGAATCTTAGAATCCGTGGACTGCAGAAATGACCCAAGCAAGAATGGTACTTATTAATTTAAAATACAGTCAAGGGTATTGAGTGTTTACTGGGTACAGAGCACTGCACTAACTGCTTGGGGGAGCACAAGAATAGACACAATTCCATCTCTCAGTGAATTTATAATCTAACAGGCATTGTGTCACCTCTAACACTGTACATTCCCAGTTTTGCAATGTGCTTTTCCTTCTTGGAATGAGACAGAGTTGGATGAATGAATGAATGTCTGAATTCTAAATATAGTGGGATTAAGTTCTTGATTTTACGTGCATGGTTCTTTAAATCTATTGTACTCATTGAGATAAATTGCTGTCACCTACAGAGCTAATACCGCTTTTCACTAAATCTATGTGTTATAAGTGGGCATTTGCATTCCTTAGGAAAAAAACCGAGATATGATTCTAAAGTTCTCTAATAAATCTGTCAAATAATTTTTGGAGATAAATAAAAATTTTCAACATCATGTGAAAGCTTAATATTTATACAGTTTAATCAGCTTTCCAAAACATTCCAAAACTGAGTCATTTAAATTACAGTTCAAAATCGCTCTGTAGGAGAACAGTCAGGAATAAGGAAATGAGGATGATGTTTAAAGGAAACAGATTCTCCCTCTGCATTCCTACCCCCAAATCTGTTTGGATAAGACATAACAGATGGAATCAGAGTCCTGGAGCTTGTTTATGCTTGAACTTTTGGCAGCATGATTAAAAAAAACCCAAGTTAACCAGGATAGAATGAATTCCAGACTCACTATGTAAATAAAGATTGAGGTAAAGGACACACAGTGGGACCCGATTTGGAAAGATGAAACTAAAGGAAGCCACATTTTATCCTTGAAACAGTACTGGCATTTCCTTTCATTAACATTTGGAGAGAGAGAGAGGGAGAGGGCAAATCTTGCAATTTCAAGAAGTTGCTTTATTGTCATGGAATTTATACTTTCAATCTTCATAAAACAGCTACAGTTTATCTGAGAAAATAATGCCCGAAACTTAATCCCCAAAACACTAGAACAAGTTTCAGTATCCACAGCTTCGTTTCTCATCAGGATCAGAGTGGAAAGTGATGTAGGAACTAGTCTCTCAAAACAACATTTGAAAAAAAAATCCTTTAATCCTCTTAGATAAAATTATTTCTCTATCTCTAAGGAAAAAAGGGAAGGAAAGCTAGTGGCCAGATTCAGAGTGTGGTGGTTTTCCTATTTGTGTAGACCCATGTTATGCTTCAAAGTGAAACTGGAGCCCTGCAGTCAAATAGCATGCATCATTGCATATGTGAACTGTGCTTCCACTGGTAGTTGGTTAATTACATGGCATTTGTTAAGCCCTAAGTATCTGTCAAGCACTGCACTAAGCACTGGAATAGATATAAAGTAATCTGACTGGATGCAATTCCAATCCCACATGGAATTCACATTCCAAGAAGTGAAAGATAAGGAAACTGAGGCAGAGGTTCAGATGATGTAGTATTCAGAGGGATTGTCTTCATGCTTCTCACCTCTCCAGGCCCAGTCCTTGGTACAAAGGCTCCTGGCCTTTCTCAGTGTTCCAAGACTTCTGACATAAGAAACTCTCAATCAATCAATCATACTTATTGAGCACTTACTACATGCAGAGCATTGTACTAAGCATTTGGGAGAGTGCAAGCTCGTGGGAGAGACTTCTAGACTTTGAGCCCGTTGTTGGGTAGGGACTGTCTCTATATGTTGCCGACTTGTACTTTCCAAGCGCTTAGTACAGTGCTCTGCATGCAGTAAGCACTCAATAAATACGATTGATTGAATAAATGAATGAATACAATACAGCAGAATTAGAAGATATAACAAGCTCACAAGATCTTTCTTTACTTTCAAAATCTTAGGCTGGAGGAGGGGGCTGCAAGACATTGAGTGTCTCCATCAATCAATTAATCAATCAGTCATATTTATTGAGAGCATACTCTTTGCAGAGCACTGGACTAAGATCTTGGGAGAGTACAATATAACAAAACAACAGAGTCGGTAGGCACGTCCCTGCTCACAACAGGCTTACAGCCAAAAGGACTGCCAATCTGGAACCCCCACGGATCTCAGAGTTTCCTGTTTCATCATGACTCTGGGAATATGGAGGTTCCAGTTTCTTTTTTTTTAATGGTATTTGTTAAGCACTTACTATGTGCCAGGCACTGTCCTAAGCTCTGGGGTAGATACAAGTTAATGAGGTTAGACTCAGTCTCTGTCCCACTTAGGGCTCACAGTCTTAATCCCCATTTTACAGATGAGGAAACAAGCATAGAGAAGTTGAGTGACTTGCCCAAGGTAACAAAGCAGACAAGTGCCAGAGTCTGGGTTAGAGCCCAGGTCCTTCGGACTCCCATTCATTCATTCATTCAATTGTACTTATTGAGCACTTACTTTGTGCAGAGCACTGTACTAAGCGCTTGGGAAGTACAAGTTGGCAACATATAGAGACGGTCCCTACCCAACAGTGGGCTCAGTCTAGAAGGGGGAGGCAGAAAACAAAACGAAACATATTAACAAAATAAAATAAATAGAATAAATAAAACACAAATAAAATAGAGTAATAAATACATACAAACATATATACAGGTAAATGAATCCGTCAGCCCCAGAGGCGGGGGACAGGACCTGGGATTATCTAGCGAAGGAGGCGGGGACCGGAGGGGAATCCACCGCTGGCCTCACTCCGAGGAAAATGCTCTATCCACTAGGCCAAGCTGTTTCTTTCCAACACATGCTTTTTAGGGGAGGAATTAAGATCAATAAAAATGATCCTATCCGAACTGCAGAAAAACACAAAGCCTGACTGTTTTTGTTTTGTTTTTTCTCCTCCTCCCTCAATCTCTTTAATGCCTACCTTTCTGATAACATTTCACTGTGCTGATTTAATTGAAAGTGCTATTTGAGAGTTTATTTTGAGAGGACATCACCTTGCTCTCCTGGAGCTGCTGCTGAACTGTAATTCCAGATTTTGAATATTTTGATCCTTATCTTTGATATTGTTTGATTGTGCTTTTTGGTTTCTAATACTGAATTGATCTATAAAATGTTGTGAGAGAAAACTCTGAATAAATGGCTACAATTTGGTCCCCCAAGCATGGCATCATGGAGAAACAGTAGGGTCGAGATAAGTCACACAGTCCTCTGATGGAGTGTCTCATTATGAAGAAAAATGGATGAGACAGACACGTAGGACAAAGAACCTGCCCAGTAGAATTGGCACAGGGGGATGCCAATACTATGCTGATGCACATTAACTTAGCAGTTGTTGCTTTGGAAACTGCAGTGGTCACTGACGTCCAAGCTATTTTTTTTAGGATTCCTGCTGGAATTGTGATTGTCTGTGGTTCTTCGGTCATAAATCTTTGTGTTGATGGAGCAGCACAGCAGGCAAAACCTGCATGCATAGGTCTTATTGTGGTGGAGGTCCCTTTCCAAATGGTATAGTCAGTCAGTCAATCATATTTATTGAGCACTTATTGTGTGTAGAGCAGTACACTAAGCACTTGGGAGAGTAATGATAATAATAATAATAATAATAATAATAATAATGGTATTTATAATAATAAACAGATTCCTAGTAGGGTTGTGCTAACCCAGAGAATTCATCTGGATTATTGAAAGTGCAGTAAATTATTATCTGAAAATTAACCACAAACCTTTGGGTCTAATGTGCTTCTGGAGAACCTCTGTCCTCATGAAGTCAGATTTTTTTCAGTGGAGAGTAGGAGGAAATGTTTTCTGCCATTCTCCACTGGTGCAAGTCACCCCGCTGTCAGGGTCTCTTCTCTTCAGCGTGGCTTAGTGGAAAGAGCACGGGCTTGGGAGTTGGAGGCCGTGAGTTCTAACCCCGCCACTGCCACTTGCCAGTTGTGTGACTTTGGGAAAATCACTTCTCTGTGTCTCAGTTCCCTCAACTGTAAAATGGGGATTAAGACTGTGAGCCCCATGTGGGACAACCTTATTACCCTGTATCTCCCCCAGCACTTAGAACAGTGCTTGGCACATAGTAAGCGCTTAACAAATGCCATCATTATTAATATTATTCTTATTAGCCTTAGTTCCCTCATCTGTAAAATGGGGATTAAGACTGTGAGCCCCATGTGGGACAACCTGATTACCCTGTATCTCCCCCAGCACTTAGAACAGTGCTTGGCACATAGTAAGTGCTTAACAAATGCCATCATTATTAGTATTATTATTATTATTCCCACTTCTCCCTCCTCCTGCCACAGGCAGAAAATCCCCAAGGGACCCAGCCCTGGCTAATAGACTTTAAAGATTAAAAAAAACTGTGGCATTTGTTAAGCACTTACTATGTGCCTGGCACTGTTTTAAGTTCTAGGGTAGATACAAGATAAACGAGTTGAACATAGTACCGACCCACAGAGGGCTCACAGCCTGAATCCCCATTTTACAGATGAGGGCACTGAGGGCAAAGAGAAGAAAAGTGACTTGCCCAATGTCACACAGCAGACAAGTGGTGCAGCCAGGATTAGATCCCCGCATGGTTCCTGGGCCATGCTGAAGCAATGGAAGGGAGGCCAGCTGCTCAAGGGACAAGGAGTTTATGTGATTTTGAGGCATTGCCTGAAGAGAGGCAGGAAGCAAAGTCCAGGAACTGTGAATGCCTGAGCGAAAGGGGCTTCAAACAAGGACTGTAAGCACATTTTGGGTGAGAAATGAGTCCATTGTATTGTTATATTGTACTCTCCCAAGCACTTAGTACAATGCCCTGCACACAGTGAGCGCACAATAAATAATAATAATAATAATAATAATAATGATAGCATTTATTAAGTGCTTACTATGTGCAAAGCACTGTTCTAAGCACTGGGGAGGTTACAAGATGATCAGGTTGTCCCACGGGGGGCTCACAATCTTAATCCCCATTTTACAGATGAGGTAACTGAGGCGCAGAGTAGTTAAGTGACTTGCCCAAAGTCACACAGCTGACAAGTGGCGGAGCCGGGATTTGACCCCATGACCTCTGACTCCAAAGCCCGTTCTCGATTGACTGACTGACGGAAGGGGCAGGGTTACTTCTGTGGAGAATATGTCAAGGTAGAAAGCTAAGCCTCCTCTCAGGATCTCAACTGAAGTACTCTACCAATCTCGGCTAAGGGAGGGACAATCAAGCAGAGGCCTACCCATTCCATTCCCAGCTTGGCCAGTGGCTAGCGAGTGGAAGGCAATCTGCTACAAACCAAAACTCCCCTGTGCTGGGCAGCAACGGCCTGGGAGAGAGTCGCAGGTGGAGACTCAGGTTTACTGCACGGAAGGCGGCAATGGTAAATCACTTCCATATTTTTACCAATAAAACTCTATGGATGCACTACCAGAATGATTACAGATGAAGGTGGGATATTCTGGGAGAGATGTGTCCATGGAGTCTCTGTGGTTCGTAGACGACTCGTGGGCAAAAGACAAGATAAGAGAGCTAAGAGACTGTCACTTAGAAAAGGAGTGATTTTCACCAAGCTGACGGAGGGCCATTTCTGATCCGGACATGCCTAGATGGGCATCTGGGAGGTGGCCCAGGCCTCCTTGGACTGTGGGAGGTAAGACTGAAGTCACAGAAGGATCAATATGTGGAAAAATTTGACTTTAGTAGGTATTTAATGGCTCCTCAAATTGGAAGATTCTTAGCAGCTTTAACAAATGTCATAACAATAAAAACAATAACTGTGGTATTTCTTAAGTGTTTACTATGTGCCAGGCACTGTTCTAAGTGCTGGGGTGGATACAAGCAAATCAGGTTGGACACAGTCCCTGTTCCACAGCAGGCTCTAAGTCTTAATCCCCATTTTACAGATGAGATAATTGGGGCACAGAAAGTGAAATGACTTGTTAGAGTTCACACAAGTGACAGGTGGCAGAGCTGGGATTATAGCCCAGTCCCTTCTGACTCCCAGGTGCATGGTCTATCCACTAGGCCACCTTGCTTCTTAGTATTATTTAAGTAGGTAATAAATAAATAAGTAAATCATGAATTTTAAATTCCTTGAGAGCTGGGGCATTTCTATTGCTTAACAGATACTCCAAGTCCAAGGTGTAGCCTCTGTGGTCCCTACCTGGAAACAGGTGGGTCCAATTCCCTCCTCCCCCACCCCATTTGTCTCCATTGAAGGGTGCTGCTACAGACGTGTAGAACCCTCCAAGGGTGAGATTCCCATCCCGACACACTGCCAAAGCATAAGAGAAACAGAAGCATGAAGGGGAAGTATCTAATTCAGCTGAAATCTTGATTTTCCCTTCCTCCTTTAAAGAAATAATTTACTCCAACATCAATCAGTGGTGCTTACTGAGTTCTTACTGTGTGCAGAGCATGCTACTAAGCAATTGGGAGAGAGTACAATAGCATTGGTAGACATGTTCCCTGCCCAAAAGGGTCTTACAGTCTTGTCCTCAAACATCCATTTCTAAGTAAAATGCAACTCCCATCTTTCTTCTCAGGGCTAAGGTTCTGAACAACCCCCGACCCCACCGTCAACCTCTGCAACTGTGTCAAGAAAGGGCAACTCACTGCACCGTGATTTTCTTCAGAAATATCAACTTCAAGCCAAGAATGGAGTGGGAAGGGGACGTTTGAGGCTTTCCTGTGGTCCTTTATCCCGTAGCTATCTCAGATCCACAAAGGCAGGGAGCCACAGGGATTAGAGTGATTAGGGGATTAGGGTGAGCCACAGCCAGATTCACTGAGAAAACTCCATGTGAACTTTCCTGGAGCATGTGCCATGGCTTAGTAGAGAAGCAGCATTGTTTAGTGGATAGAACATGGTCCTGGGACTCAGAAGGACCTGGGTTCCAATACTAGCTCTGCCATTGTCTGCTGTGTGACCTTGGGCAAGTCATTTAACTTCTCTGTGCCTCATTACTTCATCTGTAAAATGGGGATTTAGAGTGTGGTCCCATATGGGACAGGAACTGTGTCCAACCTGATTACCTTGTATCTACCCCAGCACGTAGAACAGTGCTTGGCACGTAGTAGACTCTTAACTGGTACCATTATTACTATCATTATGGGACCAATGAGCTGGATCCGTTTCCAAGACCTATCTTGGCTGTCTCTCTCTCTCCCACCTCTCTCTCCAAGGCTGGGAGTGTGAGGAACGACATGAATATCTCGCTGGTCAATCCAATCCCAAGGAACTCTGGAAAACTCTTGCATTTAAAAGGGCTTGGCTGTTCAAGGACTCAGGCCACTGTGAGTGTGACTGTGTAACTGTGAGTGGCTGGGCCGGGAATGGGGCTCATCCCCTCCTCCGCCGCCATCTCCCCAGAGAAGGCATTCATTTAAATTCTATCTGATGCCCCTTACTCCCCTGGGGTACAGGAGGGGATCTGGGAGATGTTTTGCCCTGGCTACGTCCTTTGCTTCTTCCCTTGAAGGGTTGTCTGGCAGTGGGGTGGAGAGGAGGATGCCCCCCCCCCCCACCCCCACCCCCACCCCACGGGCTGGACTGTGGCCCTTTAGGTCATGCGAGGACTTAATAATAATGTTGGTATTTGTTAAGCGCTTACTATGTGCCAAGCACTGTTCTAAACACTGGGGGCAGGCGGCGGGATACAAGGTAATCAAGGTTGTCCCACCTGGTGCTCACAGTCTTAATTCCCATTTTGCGGATGAGGTAACCAAGGCGCAGAGAAGTTAAGTGACTTGCCCAAAGTCACACAGCTGACAAGTGGCGGAGTCGGGATTAGAATCCATGACCTCTGACTCCCAAGCCCAGGCTCTTTACTGTTCATGTCTGAGCCAGGATCCGGCCCCGTCTAGGCTGTAAACACTTTGTGGACAGGGAATGCGTTTGTTCTACAGTACTCCCCCAAGCACTTAGTACACTGCTCTGCACACAGTAAGCGCTCAATAAAAGTGATCGACTGTGCCTGCAAACTTTGGCTATAAGGGCCCTGTAAGCTCACTGCTCAGGCTCTGTAAGGTTCAATCCATGTGGAGGTTGACAGGTTTGGAAGTCGATTGTAGTATGGCTGTAATCTTCCTGAGGTGTAAGGATCAGGTCCACCTACTCTATTGAACGCTCCCATGCACTGCACACAGTAAGAGCTCAATAAATACCACTGATTGATTGTGGTTCCTGTCTTCGTCTCCTTGCTCATGCTGAGAGGCAAATCATCTCTATTCTACAGTGGTCCCATAAGAGTGTGGATGGGGTTCAATAGGGTCCATCGTAAATTAATGTCTGTGGTTCGTGGGATTGATCAGCATAGCATTGGATCTCTTCCCCGCTGCCATTTTTCCACTGTCTAATAGATTCCTCAACCTTTTTTCTGCAGATCATGTTGCCTGAAGTACCCATTACTTGCAAATAAGTACTAATGTATTCACATCTGGGTATGCCTTAAAGCTACCTATAACCACACTGGCGACTGTAGTACACGGAAGCTAGAATTTCAATGATAAATGACACAAAAATCCATTAGCTTAGTTCAGGTTCAGCAGCCTGAAAACAACATCGCCGTTGTGCTGTCAGCAAAAATGATGTTCCACAAGGTCTCATGGTTCAGTCTTTCCTTGTTCCATTGTGGCTCTGGAGACCTCTCCTTTGTCACCTTTGATTTGACATTTTACGGGGATAAACACAAATCAGGTGGGAAAACATGTTATAGAGTGTTTCTCCCCTGTAGCTGACTGCCAGTAAAGCTTAAAAGTCGACAATGTCAGATTTCAATTTTTCATTTACTGATTTATTCCACTGAGGACTGCACAACAAATCTCTCTGGCTTCTCTGCTTCTAATCTCTCCTGTGTGATGACTGGAAAGACCATTCTACCTGCCTGACAGCTATCACATGTCACTAGTTCACATAGGTACACTGCCCTAATCATCAGGTTGAAATCATCAAGTTCAACAGTCAGTCTATTTTCCATGCTACAAAACAAGAATTGGAATTCATCCCTAGGGTGTTGGCCTTCATCTTAGATTGAAAATTTGGCTTATCAAAACTGGAAACTATCAATCAATCATCAGTATTTATTGAGCATTTACATGTACAAGGTGATGTACTAAGCTCTCGGGATAATGTAACATAGTTTGTAGACTCTCCCTGTCCACTGTGCTTTATTAGAGGGTCACACCCCTAAAGATATGTGTTTTGCCACTAAAGTAGTATCAAAATATGGTTGATGTATCTTTAAAAATTGGGTCTATTGAATGAAAATATTATCATGGCAAAGATTAGCATATAGTCTCAGAATTACACACTTTTTCAATTTCAGCCTATTACTTAGAATTCAGTATAGGGCATAATGATAGCTCCTATGCAATGAATTAAGGAAAGTGTATATTTTTATTTAAATGAGAAACGCTGTAGTTAAATGCAGATTTACTTCTTTCTCCCTTATTCAGAGCCATAACTTTGGGACAATGATGCTAATGTCATAATCAACCCTGAAATCAAGAATCTTAAGCATCTCAAAGAGAAACAAAAGGTGATGGAAGCAATGTGATCTGGAAACCGCTGATGCAGCTAGGGAGGGCAATTCTTTCCAGAAAGGATATGCTCTCACAAGAACATTTCTGCAGGAGATAGTACCCAGTGATGAAAAGATACTCAAATGCAAAGATTCTTTTGATTTGGCACATATTAATAACAGATATGTTCAAAGTTATTTTTTTTTTCAAAGCAAATGCAATTTCAAAGAGCAGAAGCTTTTAAAATCAAAAGGACAGATTTTCATGAGTTTCTCCAGACTTTGAAGAAACTTCCTTAGTGGAAAGCCAGACTTAGTTTCTGATATCCAGTGGGAGATCTGATTTTAAAGTTCAAAATAAAACACCATCTAACATCATGTAGGAGGAGATGCAGCATTTTGGAACTGCAAGACTAATGACAAAAATAAGCAAAAACTCGGGACAATTCTATACCAGTCAATCATATCTGTTGAGCCCTTACTCTGTGCAGAGCCATGCACCAAATGCTAGGGACAGCACCATAGCATTAGTTGGTGTGATCCTGGGCTTCAAGGCTCTCCATCACCTCGCCCGCTCCTACCTCACCTCCCTTCTCTCCTTCATCATCATCATCAATTGTATTTATTGAGCGCTTACTGTGTGCAGAGCACTGTGCTAAGCGCTTGGGAAGTACAAGTTGGCAACATATAGAGACAGTCCCTACCCAACAGTGGGCTCACAGTCTAAAAGGGGGAGACAAAGAACAAAACCAAACATACTAACAAAATAAAATAGATATGTACAAGCAAAATAAATAGAGTAATAAATATGTACAAACATATATACATATATACAGGTGCTGTGGGGAAGGGAAGGAGGTAAGATGGGGGGATGGAGAGGGGGACGAGGGGAACAGGAAGGAAGGGGCTCAGTCTGGGAAGGCCTCCTGGAGGAGGTGAGCTCTCAGTAGGGCCTTGAAGGGAGGAAGAGAGCTAGCTTGGCGGATGGGCAGAGGGACGGAAGGAGAGAAGGGAGGAGAGGTAGGAGGGGGCGAGGTGATGGACTGCCTTGAAGCCCAGGGTGAGGAGTTTCTGCTTGATGCGCAGATTGATTGGTAGCCACTGGAGATTTTTGAGGAGGGGAGGGGCTCTCCTTCTACAGCCCACCCTGCACCCTCCACTCCTCTGCCGCTAATCTCCTCACCGTATCCCGTTCTCGCCTGTCCCGCCATCGACCCCTGGCCCACGTCATCCCCCAGGCCTGGAATGCCCTCCCTCTGCCCATCCGCCAAGCTAGCTCTCTTCCTCCCTTCAAGGCCCTACTGAGAGCTCACCTACTCCAGGAGGCCTTCCCAGACTAAGCCCCTTCCTTCCTCTTCCCCTCTCCATCCCCACATCTTACCTCCTTCCCTTCCCCACAGCACCTGTATATGTTTGTACATATTTATTACCCTATTTATTTTACTTGTATATATCTATTCTATTTATTTTATTTTGTTAGTATGTTTGGTTTTGTTCTCTGTCTCCCCCTTTTAGACTGTGATCCCACTGTTGGGTAGGGACTGTCTCTATATGTTGCCAACTTTTACTTCCCAACTGCATAGTACAGTGCTCTGCACACAGTAAGTGCTCAATAAAAACAACTGATGATGATGATGATCAATACGATTGAATCTATGAATGAGTTGAATGAATTAATGATCCCTTCCTTCAAGGAACATCTAGTCTAGTAGGTTCGAGTAGCTTACTATGTGGTCTCGAGGGTTGAATGGTTGGATTTTGCCACCCTCCCTGGATGAATTCAAATCTTCAGTCCACACGGCTATGTACCCCATTACGCACTTTGATACTCACCCCAACCCCGCAGTCTTACCTTGTCTTATTCCGTTGAGTAATCTCTGACCCATAGATTCCAAGGACACATCTCTCCCAGAACACCTCACTCTCCACTTGCACTCATACTGGTAGTGTATCCATAATAGTAATAATAATAATGGCATTTATTAAGCACTTACTATGTGCAAAGCAGTGTTCTAAGTGCTGGGGGGATATAAGGTGATCAGGTTGTCCCATGGGGGGCTCACAGTCAATCCCCATTTTACAGATGAAGGAACTGAGGCACGGAGAAGTTAAGTGACTTGCCCAAAGCAACACAGCTGACAGTTGGATACAAGGTGATCAGGTTGTCCCATGGGGGGCTCACAGTCAGTCCCCATTTTACAGATGAGGGAACTGAGGCACAGAGAAGTTAAGTGACTTGCCCAAAGCAACACAGCTGACAGTTGGCATAGCCAGGATTTGAACCCATGACCACTGACTCCAGAGCCCGGGCTCTTTTCCACTGAGCCACGCTGCTTCTCAAAACTCCATAGAGTTTTCTTAGTAAAAACATGGAAGCAGTTTAACATTGCCTTCTTCCGCACAGAAAACCTGAGTCTCCACCCTCCACTATCTCCCGTGCCACTGCTGCCCAGCACAGGTGAGTTTTGACTTGTAGTAGACTGCCTTCTATTCTCTAAGCCCTGGCCAAGCTAGAAAGTCAATGGGTATGCCTCTGCTTGACTCCCTCACAAAGCTGACACTGGTAGAATGATGGAAACTCTCCAGGTACAATCTTGAGAGAGGAACCCCATGGTACATAAGTAAATATTTTTATATTCTACGATTTCCCTACACAATAATTTGTTTTCAGTGACTGTCTCCCTATAGACTGTAGGCTATTTGCAGGTAGGGATTGCCTAACAAATCTACTGTACTGTACTTTCCCTCTTACCCCTGACTCAAAGCTCATTCTTTCCATTCATTCATTCAATTATATTTATTGAGCACTTACTGTGTGCAGAGCACTGTACTAAGCGCTTGGGAAGTACAAGTTGGCAACATATAGACGGTCCCTACCCAACAACGAGCTCACAGTCTAGAAGGGGATCTAGACCCCCATGCCCCTGGGTGTCTCTGCCCCCTCTAAGATCAATTGTTTAATCACTTAGTAGAACCTTCCATTCATGGAGCTTCCCTGGGAACTCATTCTGCCCATTCACAGCCTTTCTGGTGAACCCCATTTTTCCCACGCCTGCTCCCAATAAGCACGTAAAATAGAGACTTCAGTCTACATCTTATCCCTTCTGACCCCATGAAGAAGAGTGGCCCAGAGACAGCTTGGGAGTTGCTTCTCCATTCCACTAGTCCCTCCTCCTTTCTCAAGTGCTCCATTATATATATAGCTGTGGTCCAATTCCAATTCCTACCTGTGGATTATCACCCAGCACTTAGAACAGTACTCTGCACACAGTAAGTACTCAAAAAATACTATTACTATCACCACTCTGATGTTACCAGATGAGTGATTTTTATTAATAACAATAATAATAATGATATTTCTTAAAGGTTTACAATGTGCTAAGAAAAATACTAAGCTCTGGCCTATATTTTCAGTTGGACACAATCCCTGACTCACTTAAGGTTTACAGTCTAAGGGGAAAGGAGAACAGGCATTTAATCCCCATTTTACAACCCAGAAAACTGAGGCACAGGCAAGTTAAGTGACTTGCCCAAAGTGACAGAGCCGGCATTACAACCCAGGTTGCTTGATTTCCAGGCCCATACTCTTTCCACTAGGTTTTGTTCAAAGGAGAAATACTGATGTTTTACAAGAGCAATTGTTTCAAGGCAGAACTCTTGTCTTTTTCTTTGTTAGGTAACATGGTGGCCCATGGGGACACAAAAGGGCAATCTTCTTTGAAAGTGCACAGCTCGTAAACTGAAGAAATCACAATCGCTAGTAAGGAAAGAGATGTGCAAGTTTCTATCACAGCTGGAAATGCATTCCCAGAAACAGAAAAGAAACAGAACAGCCCCAGAAAATATTGAACCTGGCTCCTGGAGCTTAGATTTGTTCAGGAGCCAAACAGCATCTAACAAAATAGGATCCATGCTGGCTCCAGAATTTACCCAGTGTTCTGTGTGTACTGCCATGTAGCGTTTAATAAAATTTGTTCTGCTAAGATGAAAAGGAGGATTGGCAGAGAAATGAATCAAGAATAAAAGATGCAAAATACTTTATTGACCTAAATGAAATGTGGAGAACAAAGCCCAGGGCTTGAAAATATGAAGTGGGTGTTCAGTTACCAGTGCAGACCAGGCATTGGGAGGGTCTTGAACAGGGGAGAGAAAACTCTGTGCCAAGCACTGTACTAAGAGCTGACATTGATATTAGGTAATGATGTCCCCCAGACATGAAGAGCTTTTCACCGCAACCCCACCAAGAAAACCAGAGTCTGTACCACCTAAGAGAGGATGAGGGAGAGCCATTCAGAATCTATAATAATAATAAAATGAGGATTAAGGCTGCGATCCCCATGTGGGGCAGAGGTTGTGTCCAACTTGATTAGCTTGTATCTAGAGAAGCAGCATGGCTCTGTGGAAAGGGCACGGGATTTGGAGTCAGAGGTCATGGGTTCGAATTCTGGCTCTGCCAATTGTCAGCTTTAGGCAAGTCACTTAACTTCTCTGTGCCTCAGTTACCTCATCTGTAAAATGGGGATTAAGACTGTGAGCCCCACATGGGACAACCTGATCACCTTATAACCTCCCCAGTGCTTAGAACAGGGCTTTGCACATAGTAAGTGCTTAATAAATGCCATTATCATTATTACTACCCCAGCACTTAGTACAGTGCCTGGCACATAGTAAGTGCTTAACAAGTACCATAATTATTATTATTACAGTAAGCACTCAATAAATATGATTGAATGAATCCAACATGACTGTGGTGAGCACCAGAGGTCTATGCTAAAGATACACCCTTTGGGGCTGTAGAGATCACAGAAAGCTCCTCAAAGCTCAACTGCTCCAAAGGCTAATCAGTCAATGGAATTTGTTAAGCACTCACTATATGCAGAGTGCTCTACTAAGCACTTGAGAAAGTACAGGACAATAGAGTTTGTAGACATGTTCCCTAGCCCTAAAGAGCTCATTGTGGTGAGGGACATTAGACTAAATCACAAATGGGGAAATATTAGAATATAAGGAAATGGGGATAAATGCTGTGGGGCTCAAAGTGCTTGAGGGGTGCACAGCCAAGTGTATAGCTGACACAGAAGGGAGGGGAAAATCAGGGACGGGGGTCTGGGAATCGATACAAGTGATTGGAAAAAAACTTTCAGCATTCAAAAAGGCCAGAAAATGATTAATAGTGGTGATAAAAATGAAATGGAAACACTATAAACGTGGATCTTCCACACGGATCACTGTAGTCATATCCTTAGTGTTTCTGAATGTTCAAGCCCTTCAAACATTGTTAGCTAAACTTTATCCCAGTGTCCCCCATTGTTCCACGCCTGGTGTTATTCAATCGAGATAGGAAACCTGATCTATCCACTGTGACCTGAAACTCTAGGAGGATGGGATTTCCAGATTGGAAATTGTTGGGAACACAGCCAGATGGAGACAACAAAGGGCTTTGTTCACACTGGCTCCTTTAAGACTGGCAAGGAATGTGTTCTCCAAGGTTGTGCTTGAGTTGCACAAAGTGGTAAAATCCCTCTGCTCAGAGAAATACGGAGATCAATGACAGGTCAAGTGATGATCATCTCATTCAGAAGCCCAGTTGGACACTTTGTAGATTCCCTCATAGATACCGTTGCCAGAGCAATACAGGAAACCCTTCTGTAGTCAGCACTGGAAAAATCACTTTTCCAGATGTTTAATTTCAAATTCAAAAAAAAAAAAAAAACCAAGGTCCTTATTCTACAATTCAACTCCCTAAATTCTGAAAGAAATATATCCATCTATTCTCCATTCTGGGCTTTTATCCTTTGGAGACAGGGAATCCTAGCAGGTATCCTGTCAAAGAAAAGTTTCCAGTCTCAAATATTACTGTAAAAAAAAATCTGTTGGAAGGTCACTCTGGAGAAAGTAGCTTAGTTTTAGAACTGCTGTTTGGGCTTGAAGGCAGTATTACCAATTGTGATGTGCTCCCAGTGGTGGGGCTGAAAAGGCCAATGAATGTTTGCATTTATTTTTGGACTTGGAATTTTGTAAGCACAAGTGTTTAGTCAGTTTCTGAAATGAATTACCCTCTCTGTGGTTCAAACTAAAGGTAGATGATCTGTCTCCCCATTCCATTTCCAATCCCTCATGCCCAGGATTTCTGAAGATTCACCATTTGACAGCCTCCTGGGGTCTGAGCAACCCACTGTGTAGCTAGTCCAAGGATAGACGTGATGGTAAAGCTTGACTCAGATCTAGCTTAAGGAATAAAGAGGGTCAAGGATTGGGGCTGGAGGGAAGGGAGGAGAAGGGCAGAGGAGATACAGGCCAACACACATGGCAGATGTGCACAGCACCTAGAATCTTCACTGCACATTCATTTCTCTCCAGTACTCCTCTTCCCTTCCTCATCGCCCCCCTCCCTCTGCCCTACCCCCTTCCCCACAGCACTTGTGTATATTTGTACATATTTATTACTCTATTTTATTAATGATGTGTATGTAGCTATAATTCTATTTATTCTGATGATATTGACACCTACTTGTTTTATTGTCTGTCTCCCCCTTCTAGACTATAAGCCCATCGCTGGGTAGAGACGATTTCTATGTGTTGCCGATTTGTACTTCCCAAGCACTTAGTACAGTGCTCTGCACTCAGTAAGTGCTCAATAAATATGATTGAATTCATCATGATCATAATAGTACTTTTTAAGTGTTTACTATGTGCCCAGCACTGTACTATAAGCAGGGGTGGATGCAAGATAATCAGGTGCTACATGGGGCTCACAGTCTAAGCAGGAGGGAGAATAGGTATGGAAAACCTGTTTTGCAGATGAACTGAAGCACAGAGAAGTGAAGTGACTTGTCCACTATCACACAGGAGACAAGCGGCAGAGTCAGGATTAGAAAGCAGGTCCTCTGACTCCCAAGTTCATGCTCTGATTTCAACTAGACTGCAAGCTCATTGTGGTCAAGGAATGTCTACCAACTCTGTTATGCTATACTCTCCCAGTGGCTTAGTTCATTGCTCTGCACACAGTAAGCGCCCAATAAATATGATTGACTGATTGATAGGTTATGCATGAGACAAATGGAATCAGTGGGTTATTTATTGGGGAGGAGTTAGGACTGGAAGACAGGGTAACTAGAAGAGTGCCTAAAAGAAATCCTCCATGGCATGTGTCTTCAATCTTTTCTGTCTAATGGAAATGTGGTGGCCATTGGTAGGAATAAAAATGAACCTTAAGCAGTGTGTTCAGGTATCATCCATTTTCTTGATAACTAATCAAATCAATCACTATCAACACTATGTATTGATATTGTAGGAGCAACATGACGTAGTGGTTAAAGCATGGGCCTGAGCTTCAGAAAATCATGGGTTCTAATCCCAGTTCTGCCACTTGTCTGCTGTGCAACCTTGGGAAAGTCACTTCCCTTCTCTGTGCCTCAGTTACCTCATCTGTAAAAATGGGGCTTGAGACTGTGAGCCCCACAAGGGACAGGGACTGGGCCCAACTCAATTTGCCTGCATCCAACCCAGTGCTTAGTACAGTGCCAGGCACAAAGTTCCATTATTATTGAATACTTAACTGTGTGTAGAGCACTGTACTAAGCACGTGGGAGAGTATCAAACAATTAAGTTGGTAGGCAGAATCCCTGACCTTTAGAAGCTTAATCTAATAGGGGACACAGACAGTAAAATAAATTATAGAGGTGGAGGAAGTGGCAGAGTATAAGGATATGTACTTAAGAGCTGAGGGATTTTGGGTAGGTTATCAAATAGTTTAAGGGGTACAGGGACTCCAGTTCATAGGCCACACAGAAGGTGGAATGAATAGAGTGGGAAAATGGAAGTTAATCAGGAAAGACCTCTTGAAGGAGGAAATTATTTTAATAGGGTTTTGAAAATGGGGGAGAGTGGTGGTCTGTTGGATACAATGAGGAAGAGAGCTTAAAGGAAGATGTAAGCAAGGGATCAATAATGAGAGAGGTGAGATGAAGGTACAGTGAGTAGGTTGGTGTTAGAATGAAGTCTGTGAGTTGAGTTGTAGTGAGAGATGAGTGGGACAGCTGAAGAAGTGTCTTGAAGCCAATGAGGGAGCAAGCTGATGAAGTGTTTTGTTTTGTTGTCTGTCTTCCCCTTCTAGACTGTGAGCCCGCTGTTGGGTAGGGACCATCTCTATCTGCTGCTGACTTGTACTTCCCAAGCGCTTAATACAGTGCTCTACACACAGTAAGCGCTCAACAGCCTTCAAAGCCCTACTGAGAGCTCACCTCCTCCAGGAAGCCTTCCCACACTATGCCCCCTCCTTCCTCTCCCCCTCCCCATCCCCCCAGCCCTACCTCCTTCCCCTCCCCACAGCACCTGTATATATGTTTGTACAGATTTATTACTCTATTTACATAGTCTATTGATTTTATTTTGTTAATATGTTTTGTTGTCTGTCCCCCCCCTTCTAGACTGTGAGCCCGCTGTTGGGTAGGGTCCATCTCTATGTGTTGCCAACTTGTACTTTCCAAGCACTTAGTACAGTGCTCTGCACACTGTAAGCGCTCAATAAATATGATTGAATGAATGAATGAAAGTGCCTCAGAGACAAGGATGTGGTGTTTCTCTTTGATATGGACAATTTCTAAAACAAACAATTTGTTTTAGAAAAATAACCTGGACAGCAGCAGGAAGTGTGGGCTGGAGTGGAATGAGACTAGGGGCAGGGAGATCAGAGAGGAGGCTGATGGAGGAATCAAGGCAGGATTTGCTAGCATGAATTGGCATGGAAGCAATTTGATTGAGCGAAAGAGATCATCTTTCCAGCTACTTTACTGTTGCTCTCTGCTGGTTGACTATTGGCTGCTTCCTAAGCTTCGGTTTGGTACTGGAGGCAGTGGACAAGAAGTCACAGGCAATCAATCATATTTATTGAGCACTTACTCTGTGCAAAGCACTGTACTAGGCACTTGGGAAAGTACAATATGACAACTGAACTGACACCTTCCCTGGCCAGTGCCTGGGAGCAGTGAGGTGGGCTGTTGCTCCAGAGAAGCAGCGTGGCTCAGTGGAAAGAGCACGGGCTTTGGAGACAGAGGTCATAGGTTCAAGTCCTGGCCCTGCCAGTTGTCAGCTGTGACACTTTGGGCAAGTTACTTCACTTATCTCGGCCTTAGTTCCCTCATCTGTAAAATGGGGATTAAGACTGTGAGCCCCCCGTGGGACAACCTGATCACCTTGTAACCTCCCCGGTGCTTAGAACAGTTCTTTGCACATAGTAAGCACTTAATAAATGCCATCATCATTATTATTATTATTATTCACTGAGGCTTGGAGCTGGACAGTAACGTTACATGCTATATACCTCTCGCTTGCATCCTTGCCCGCCCCGCCCCAAGCTATCCCACATGGTCTAGTGGATAGACCACAGGCCTGGAAGCCAGAAGGTCCTGAGTTTTATCCTGGCTCCAACACCTGTCTGCTGTGTGGCCTTGGGCAAGTCACCTCACTTATCTGTTGCCCCAGTTACCTTATCTGTAAAATGGGGACTGAGACTGTGAGCCCCACATGGGGCAGGGACTGTGTCCAACCCAACTTGGTTGTATCCACCCCAGCACTTAGTACAGTACCTGGGACAGAGGAAGTGATTAACTAATGCCATAATTATTATTGTTATTATTTTAGGAGGAATCAGAACCACCTACTCCCTGCCCCTCCCCCACAAAAATAGTTGCAAGCACCATTGTTGTTGAGGCATGGGAGTGGAAGCACATCACTGGCTGTTGATGCAATCAACAATTATTATAATAATTGTGGTATTTGTTAAGTGCCTACTGTTTGCCTCTTCTAGACTCCAGTCTCTAGTCTAGTCTCTTCTAGACTGTGAGCCCGCTGTTGGGTAGGGACCGTCTCTATATACTGCCAAATTGTACTTCCCAAGCACATAGTGCAGTGCTCTGCACAGAGTAAGTGCTCAATAAATATGATTGAATGAATGAATGAATGCCTAGCACTGCACTAAGTGCTGGAGTAGATACAAGATAAGCAGGTTGGACACACTCCCTGTCCCACACAGGGCTTCCAGTCTCAAACCCTATTTGACAGATGAGGTAACTGAAGCTCAGAGAAGTTAAATGACTTTCCCAAGGTCACACAGCAGACTAGGTGGATTAGAACCCATGTCCTTCTGACTCCCAAGCCCATAGTCTATCCACAAGGCCATGTGGTTGCTTCGGAAGGCCCCACGAGAGAGACCCAACATGGGAATATGAACCCTGTGGCCCTGCTTTGCATGGGACAGTAGCCTCCATTACCCTTAAGGAGTCAGCACCTATGTTGCAGAAGACATTCCACCACCCCACATCTTAATGACAAGGTGCATCAGGAAGCTAAGGAGTTGAGGTGTATTCTAATCTTAAGCATCCAGCATTCCCATCTCTCTGAATATCTGCACTCCAGGCAGCAGGGGCAGGCACTGCAGGGTGGTTCTCAGGGCATCTTGGATTCTAAATGTGGTGACTCACATGGAAAGTACAATTCAGCAATGAAAAGAGACAGACTGAAAGCTTATTGTGGGCAGGGAACTTGCCTACCAACTCTGTTATATTGTACTCTTCCAAGTGATTAGCACAGTGCTCAGCACACAGTAAGCGCTCAATGAATACAGTTGATCGACTGATACTGAAATTCACTAGGAAAAGTACCACCAGTTCAAAGGTGAGGGTTGCATTTGTTAAGCACTGACTTAGTGTTAAGTGCTGGGGTAGAGAGAGGACAGTCAGATTGGACATAGTCTCTGACCCACATGGGGCTCACAGTCTCAGGAGGAGGCACAACAGGTATTTGATCGCTACTTTACCAATGGGGAAATTGAGGTACAGAGAAGTTAAGCAATTTGGCCAAGACCATCCAACAGACAAGTGGAGGGATCTGGAATAAGACCTGGAGTGAGAAGCAGAGTGGCTCAGTGGAAAGAGCCCGGGCTTGGAAGTCAGAGGTCATGGGTTCTAATTGCCCGACCCCACCACATGTCTGCTGTGTGACCTTGGGCAAGTCACTTCTCTGAGCCTCAGTTACCTCATCTGTAAAATGGGGATGGACTGAGAGCCCCACGTGGGACAACCTGATCACCTTGTATCCCCCTCCAGCACTTAGAACAGTGTTTTGCACTTAGGAAGCACTTAACAAATGACATCATTATTATTAACCCAGGAATCTTGACTCTCAGACCTGGGTTCTCTCCACAAGATCATGCTGTTACTTTCTTCCAGGTGACTAGACTGGCTACTGGGGGCACTTGGGAATATAGGACATTGATGTTATAAACACTAGACCAGGACCACAGGATAATATGTTGAGGAAATGTAACAAATTTACACCACCTGGAGTATTTCACCATGGGGACATGCCTTTTCCCCTCCCCTAACTGGTCCAGAGACTTTGTACTCCTGTTCCAGTTTCTCAGAACAAGACCACTGGGTTTGAGACAAAGAATCAGGCACCAGGAAGTAGATGGAGGGATCCTGGAAATAAAAATGTTGGGTGTAAAATGCAGCTGCTTTCCATAATAGAATTGGACAGGTGACAGATCAGTTGAAAACTGGGCTGTCTGGCCCCCCTACTTGTGATTCTAGTTCCACTGCCTCCAGGTCCCACGCCCACTAGACTCACTGTCAACACGGTCCATCTCTCCACTTCAAACACCAATGGCTACCACAGACACAAAAGACTTACCTTTGGTAGTGTCAGTCACTGAATAATCAGCATACATCCTGGGTTCTGGACTGGGTACCAGAAACAACATGGAATAGTGGATAGAGCATGGGCCCAGAAGTCAGAACTGGTCATGGGTTCTAATCCCGGCCCCGCCACGTTTCTGCCGTTTGACCTCTGGCAAGTCACTTCATTTCTCTATGCCTCATTTACCTCATCTGTAAAATGGGGATTGAGACTGTGAGTCCCTCGTGGTATAGTGACCGTGTCCAACCCCATTTGCTTGTGACCACCCCAGTGCTTAGTATTACGCCTGGCACATAGTAAGCGCTTGACAAATACAGTAATAATAATTATTATTAAAATGGCTTTTAGAGCATGTTGAGACAAAATTCTTCTCATCTGATTCCATTGGGAGACTCCATGGTGTGTCCTTTTGCTACATGTTTCGTTGTCTGTCTCCCCCTTCTAGACTGTGAGCCCATTATTGGGTAGGGACCGCCTCTATATGTTGCCGACTTGTACTTCCCAAGCGCTTAGTACAGTGCTCTGCACACAGTAGGTGCTCAATAAATGCAATTGAATGAATGGTGGTGGGGATGGGGGGCATGGGGAGTGGGGCTCTGAGTGTCTTCCCCTAGAGTAGGAACCAGTACCAGAGATCCTCTGAACCCAGGAAGCTGTCATGGGTTACTGTGTCCCCAGACATATTCCCATATCTCTCTACGGCCACATAATTGTCTGCAGGGAATCCGGGAAACAAAAGAGATTTTAGAGCACCCCTGCCCCCCGCCAACACACAGAGGGTTGGGAATGATAGCAATATTATCATTGTGCTAGTCAAGCTAGCAATCTAAAGAATCAGTGGTAATCAGAACCCTGCTCTTAAATGCCCAGTCTCTTCTGGCAGTTCTCTGTAAAAGCCTTAAATAGGACAAGCTGATATCAATAAATTTGAGTCAGAGCATTTTGCATTAAAAAAAACTGATGCAGTATAACAGACTTCTTAATCCCTTTGTAACTGATCATTCATAAACATCCTTGATACATTACATTGTTTCTAAGACACTAGATCTAAATTGCTCCTAATACTTTCATTAAGTTAATTCTCTAGTCTAACTTTTAATTTCCATCTAGAGCCATAAAAGTAAATGGAAACAACTGAAACCATGACTCTTCTGGTTCCCCCAAAGCCTGTTCATTTTATAAAGCACACAGAAGGTTGTCGTTACAGACCATCCATTCCTGTTTTCCACTCCCTAGGTTTTAAGTCTGCCTAGAGGAACTTCAGTATCATCACTGGGCCTCTCCTTAAGGACACCTAACCAAATCCTCTTGCTTTGCAAACTAGTTTCCTTTAAGAAAAGGTTGGCTCTGCAGACTTTGCCCAGTGGCTTGCTCCATGGGGTGTATTTCTGGGTCCTAACCTCTTGGATGAGCTGGAGTTGGAGAGATCTAAGGGGCTTACTTAGGCTCAACTCGGACATTCACTCAGGTTGTAAGTGCAGCACTTGTGAGAATAAGAAGCTAGTTGGAAAAAATAATCATCTTGGAAAATAAAGACAAACAGCAGAAAAGAAAGACCTTTAAAAGGCCAAGTGTCCAGACAACAGTGGGTGAGTCAGAAGGCCTGGCTCACATTGGCAGAACCACCTCTGGAAAAAATGTGGTTGAGAGACTGGAGTTTTTCCAGGCAAGCCCTAATGGGGTGGTACCTTCTTCGAGGGAGGCCCCAGTCACCAGAGAACAGGGATCGGCCAAGATGGGTGAGAAAGAGAAACATTTTTTTCCCCACTACTGGAAGACCCCTCAAGGCTGGAATCAGGGAATTCCCTGCCCATACTCCCAGAAGTATCTTGGGGATGACGGGAGAGGTGTCTAGCAAAGATGAGGGGACAAATTCCCAGATGTTTACACAAGTTATCAGGGGACAAGAACCAGAAAAGACTTGCTTTACAGCTCAGGGACTGGCCTAATGTGTGTGTGTGTGTGTGTGTGACGGAGGGGGAAAAGGGAGTTTCTCTTGTCTCCCATATTGTCAAGACTTTCTCCATTCCCTTTGCCCAGTGGGCTTTGGGTTCCTTCAATAGTTCAGTCAGACCAGGGTTCACTCCAGGAGGGCTGCAACAGATCCCTGCATCTTTCCAGCTCTCCTCCTTGTCTCCCACCCTACACCACCCCAGGGGTGGGAGAGGCGGAAGAGAGGGATTTAAATTCCATAGAAATTCATGTGGGGGATAGACAGAAGATAATCAGGTTAGACATAATTCCAGTCCCATATTGTGCTTACAATCTAAGCAGTGGGGTGATTAGGACTTAGAATCCCCATTTTATACGTAAGGAAACTAAGATGCAGAGAAAATGACACATCAGACAAGTGGCAGAGCCAGGGTTAGAATCTATATCCTCTGATTCCCAGACCTGTACTCAATCCACTAGCCAATGCTTCTTGACCTAATTGGGATGTGGCTTTTTTTTCTGTCTTCTGTTTTTTCTTAATTGTATTTGTTAAGTGCTTACCATGTGCCAGGGAGTGCATTAAGCGCTGGGGTAAATACAAGCTAATCAGGTTGGTCACAGTCCCTGTCCCACATGGGGCTCACAGTCTTCCATCCTTATTTTATAGATGAGGTACCTGAGGCACAGAGAAGTAAAGTGACTTGCCCAAGGTCACTCCGCAGACAAGTGGCGGAGCTGAGATTAGAATCTAGGTCCTTCTGACTCCCAAGCCTATATTCTATCCATGAGACCAATCTGCTTCTCCTCGCATTTAATAGGGCTGAGCCATGTTCTCCAGACCAGCCTTCCTGGGCACAGTACACCAATCAATCCTATTTTCTGAGTGCTTACTGTGTGCAGAGCTCTAAACCAAGCAGGAAAATAAAATATAAACAGAGTTGATAGACATGTTCCCTGCCCACAAGGGGCTTACAGTATGGAGGGGGACACAGACAAAATAAATTATGGATACATACATAGTGTTGTTAGGTAGAAGGTGGGGTGAATAATAATAATAATAATAATGTTGGTATTTATTAAGTGCTTACTATGTGCAAAGCACTGTTCAAACCGCTGGGGAGGTTACAAGGTGATCAGGTTGTCCCACGGGGGGCTCACAGTTTTAATCCCCATTTTCCAGACGAGGTAACAGGCACAGAGAAGTTAAATGACTTCCCCAAAATCACGCAGCTGACAGTTGGTGGAGCCGGGATTTGAACCCATGACCTCTGATTCCAAAGCCCATGCTCTTAACACTGAGCCACGCTGCTGAGTAGGAGGGTACAAATCCCAGCACAAGTGCAACGTAGAAAAGAGAAGGAGTAAGGCAAATGAGGAATTAGTTGGGTAAGGCCTCTAGGAAGAGATGTGCTTTTCATAAGGCTTTGAAGGTGGGAAGAGTGAACATCAGTAAAATATGAAGAGGGAGGGATTTTCATGCTAGAAGGAGGATATGGGCAAGGAGTCAGTAGCGAGGGAGACAAGATCAAAGTAAAATGAGTAGGTTGACATTAGAAAAGTGAAGTGAGCTTACTGGGTAATAGCAGGAAACCAGGGTGGTAAAGTAGGAGGAAGCAAGATGATGAAGTGCTTTTAAGTTAATAGTGAGGGTTTTCTGTTTAATGCAGTGGTGGGTGGACAGCCACTGGAGGTTCTTGAAGAATGGAGAAAAATAGACTTTACTCTTTTTAGAAGAATAATACAGGCAGGAGAATCAAGTAGGACTTGGAACTCCCTCTTCCTAGACCAGACCACCACATCAGACCATTTCACTCCCCACCTTCAAAGTCTTAAGTTCACATCTCCTCCAAGAGACCTTCCCCCATTAAGCCCTCATTACCCCGATTCCCTCTCCCTTCTATGTTGTCTATGCAGTTAGATCCACACCCTTTGTGCATGCACTATTCACTTTATTTTCAGCACTTATGTATATATCCATAAATTATTTATTTATATTAATGTCTTTCTCCCCATCTAGACTGTAAATTTATTGTGGGCACAAAATGTGTCTACCAATTCATACTTTCCCAAGAATTTTCTACAGTGCTCTGAAAATAGTAAGGGCTCAATAAATATCATTGAATGATTGATTGATAGATATAGAGGTCATTGAAATTAGCAAGGAGGACATTGGTTAACTCTGAGTGGGAAGTTTCTGTGGAGTGGAGGTGGTAAAAGCCAGATTGGAGGAGAGGAAGTATAGTTATATTGTACTCTCCCAAGTGCTTTGTACAGTGCCCTGCACTCAGTAAGCACTCAAATTTGATTGAATAAATGAATGAACAAACAAAACTGGTGGCAGTGGGTGTAGACAATTTGCTCTAACAATTTGGAGAGAAACAGTAGGGGAGAGGTCAGGTGGTAACTAGAGGAAGCCGAGGGGTTAAGGGAAGGATTCTCTAGATTGTAAACTCCTTTTTTATGATATTTGTTAAGTATTTACTATATGTCAAACACTATTCTAAGCGCTGGGTAGATACAAGTGAATTAGGTTGGACACAGTTCCTATGCTGCACAGGGCTCACAGTCAAAGTAAGAGGGAGAGCAAGAGAACTGAGGCATAGACAAGTTAAGTGACTCAATCAAGGTCACACAACAAGCACTTGCCAGAGACGAGACTAGAACCCAAGTCCTCTGACTCCCAGGACAGTTGTTATATTGTTCTCTCCCAAGTGTTTAATCCAATATACTGCACACAGTAAGGCCTCAGTAAATAATTGATTGATTTTAGGATAGGAGATTCATAAACATATATCATATTTATTGAGCACTTACTGTGTGCAGAGCACTGTACTAAGCACTTGGGAAGTACAAGTTGGCAACATATACAGTCCCTACCCAACAGTGGGCTGAAAGTAGAATAGTAGTAGTATATATGTAGTAGTAGTACATATGAAAGTATATAATAGTATATAATATAAAATTATATACATATATATAATTATATAAATAGTATATAATAGTAGTAGTATATAGGAAAGTAGAAGCCATTGGAGAGTGAAGCATTGCAGATGGTAGTCAGGGAGGGAAGAGAGGGAGCTAGTGTTCTGATAGAGTGTGAAGTGATAGGGTCAGAGGGGCAAATTTTTGAGAAGAGGCAGGAGATGTCTTCCTGAGATACTTCTGGGAAAGATGGAAGAGTCAAAAAGAGGCAGGAGCAAGGAGGGACTGGAGAGTAACAGGGAAAATTTTAGGGAGATCATACCTTAGGGCTTCAATTTTGATGATAGGTATGTGGCCAGATCATTAGGGGCAAGAGAGAGGAGTGTGTGGTGTTGGGGCGGTAGGTTTAAGGTGATTTGAAACAGTTGGGTAGAGGAATGGGTATAGGAGTCAATGATGAGAAGTAATGTCTCCAGGTGGAGGAAAGGACTGAGGTTTTTTGTCTTTTTTTAAGTGGTATTTAAGTGCTTTCTATGTGCCAGACACTGTACTAAGCACTGAAGTAGAGACAAGCTAATCAGGTTGGAGACAGTCCATGTCCCACACGTGGCTCACAATCTTTATCCCTGTATTTACAGGTGAAGGAATTGAGGGACAGGGAAGTTAGGTGACTTACCTAAGGTCACCCAGCAGACAAGTGGTGGATTGGGATTAGAACCCAGGACCTTCTAACTCCCAGGCTTGTGCTCTTTCCACTACACCACACTGCTTCTCATGGTTATGGGTTTTAATCCCAGCTCCACCACTTGTCTGCTGTGTGAGCTTGGACAGGTCACTTTTCTTCCCTATCCCTCAGTTGCCTCATCTATAAAATGGGGATTGAGACTGTGAGCCCCACATGGGAGAGGGAATACATCCAACCCAATTTGTTTGTATCCATCCCAGTGCTCAGTACAGTGCCTGGCACATAGTAATAATAATAATAATTATGGCATTTATTAGGCACTTACTGTGTGCAAAACATTGTTCTAAGCATTGGAGAGGTTACAAGGTGATCAGGGTGTCCCACATGGAGCTCACAGTCTTCATCCCCATTTTACAGATGAGGTAACAGGCACAGAGAAGTGAAGTGACTAGCCTAAAGTCACAGAGCTGACAAATGGTGGAATCTGGATTTGAACCCATGACCTCTGAGTCCGAAGCCCATGCTCTTTCCACTGAGCCATGCTGCTTCTCCTGAGCCGCACATAACAAATACCATAAAGTTAGAACAAGCAAGGATGACTTAAGGTGGACACGGTCTGATATCTAGGTTCCCACCAACCAAACCATATCTTGTGTAGAGCAATGAAGGAAGTGGGATTGACCTTGCTAAATCCCCTTGCCTGACTGAGTGACAGATTTCCAAGTATTGCTGCCCCATCAGGCCTGCTTCTCAGCATGCTGTGACAATTTTAGAGGTGCAGTTATCCAGGAAGGTTGAAGGAAAGTGGAAGGGAGGACTGAGCTACCAGCTATCACAATGGCTGGCAGTGGGGCAGCTTCATATCCCAAAGACATGATTTCATGGAAAAAAAATTATTGCATTGGCACCACTTCCACTTAGCACTTTTCCACAAAAATCAATCGTATTTATTGAGCACTTACTGTGTTCAGAGCACTGTACTAAGCACTTGGGAAGTACCAGTTGGCAACATATAGAGACAGTCCCTACAAGGACCAAATTTCTTAATGTTCAGGTTGTCATGGGGGATATTGCTACGGATTTTAAGCCCCAGCCATATTTTCTGCATTCGTTTCCAATTCCCATAATTTCCCCTTGGAAACAAAACTTCTGTTATTTTAGCCAGGTCAGCTTAATATTCTCTTGCCTCAATTTCCCCATCTCTAAAATGAATTAATGATATTGGTCATGTCACAAGGCGCTGGTTTTTACCAACCAGGACTTACCTGGACAGGTGAGTGCTCAGTGACACTTAGTAGAAGTCAAACCACACCGCTGATCACCAAGATTGCTATGTAGAGTTTTTTACTTAGTTTCAGCGGCGTGCAAGGGAGTGACACATACATACACTCACTCCACCAAGGGTCTGATACCAATCTGGGGTCAGAGGAGTCCTTTCTGCCAATGCTTCTTCTTTCCACTTCCAAATACTGCTGCCTTCTGTTATTCTCAAGTGCCGCTTCAGTGCATCCTTGTTTGTCTGCCTCCAGGTGCCTTTTATCTGTCTCACCCCAACTGCCTTTTATCTGCCTTAGGCATGGCACCTGGTGGCTCTACTTGGCAATTATTGATTAGTCCTGACCCGTTACTTGGTAGAACAGGAACAGCCCCGCCTTCCTCCCTGCTCTGACCCCACAGGTAAGGCAGATCAGTGCCTTTGCAAAGTCTCTTCCCTGTTGTTAATGGGATCAAAGTCAGTCCCTAAAAAGGCAGCTTGCTTGCATTCTCACTCCCTAAGCACTTAGACATTCATGCACCCCTTCCCCCCTCCCAACAACAGTACTTTATTTGTGTATCTCTAAATTCTGCTGCTTTCCTTTATCTGTTATTCGTTTTAGGGTCTATCTCCCACGTGATTATAAGCTCCCTGAGAGCAGGGTCAAAGCAAATAACTCCATTGTATTCTCCAAAGCGCTTTGTGTGCTGAACAAAGTGCTCAATCAATCAATCAATCAATCAATCGTATTTATTGAGCGCTTACTATGTGCAGAGCACTGTACTAAGCGCTTGGGAAGTACAAATTGGCATCACATAGAGACAGTCCCTACCCAACAGTGGGCTCACAGTCTAAAAGGGGGAGACAGAGAACAGAACCAAACATACCAACAAAATAAAATAAGTAGGATAGAAATGTACAAGTAAAATAAATAAATAAATAAATAAATAAATAAATAAATAGAGTAATAAATATGTACAACCATATATACATATATACAGGTGCTGTGGGGAAGGGAAGGAGGTAAGACGGGGGGATGGAGAGGGGGACGAGGGGGAGAGGAAAGAAGGGGCTCAGTCTGGGAAGGCCTCCTGGAGGAGGTGAGCTCTCAGCAGGGCCTTGAAGGGAGGAAGAGAGCTAGCTTGGCGGATGGGCAGAGGGAGGGCATTCCAGGCCCGGGGGATGACAAGGGCTGGGGGTCGATGGCGGGACAGGCGAGAGCGAGGTACAGTGAGGAGATTAGTGGTGGAGGAGCGGAGGGTGCGGGCTGGGCAGTAGAAGGAGAGAAGGGAGGTGAGGTAGGAGGGGGCGAGGTGATGGACAGCCTTGAAGCCCAGGGTGAGGAGTTTCTGCCTGATGCGCAGATTGATCGGTAGCCATTGGAGGTTTTTGAGGAGGGGAGTAATATGTCCAGAGCGTTTCTGGACAAAGATAATCCGGGCAGCAGCATGAAGTATGGATTGAAGTGGAGAGAGACACGAGGATGGGAGATCAGAGAGAAGGCTAGTGCAGTAGTCCAGACGGGATAGGATGAGAGCTTGAATTAGCAGGGTAGCGGTTTGGATGGAGAGGAAAGGGCGGATCTTGGCAATGTTGCGGAGCTGAGACCGGCAGGTTTTGGTGACGGCTTGGATGTGAGGGGTGAATGAGAGAGCGGAGTCGAGGATGACACCAAGGTTGCGGGCTTGTGAGACGGGAAGGATGGTAGTGCCGTCAACAGAGATGGGAAAGTCAGGGAGAGGACAAGGTTTGGGAGGGAAGACAAGGAGCTCAGTCTTCGACATGTTGAGCTTTAGGTGGCAGGCGGACATCCAGATGGAGATGTCCTGAAGGCAGGAGGAGATGCAAGCCTGGAGGGAGGGGGAGAGAGCAGGGGCAGAGATGTAGATCTGGGTGTCATCAGCGTAGAGATGATAGTTGAAGCCGTGGGAGCGAATGACGTCACCAAGGGAGTGAGTGTATATTGAGAACAGAAGGGGACCAAGCACTGAACCTTGGGGAACCCCCACAGTAAGAGGATGGGAGGGGGAGGAGGAGCCTGCAAAAGAGACTGAGAAAGAACGACCGGAGAGATAAGAGGAGAACCAGGAGAGGACGGAGTCTGTGAAGCCAAGGTCAGATAACGTGTTGAGGAGAAGGGGGTGGTCCACAGTGTCAAAGGCAGCTGAGAGGTCGAGGAGGATTAGGACAGAGTATGAGCCGTAAATACTATCAATCAATAAATACATATAAAATAAATATATATAAAATGATATATACATATTAACAATAAATACATATATTTATATGTAATATATATAATAAATACATATTATTAATAATAATAATAAATGCATATAAAATAAAAATATCAATCAATAAATAAATACAATCAATAAATACTATTGATTGATAGATTGACTTGCTAACAAGTAGACTACTTGGATTGATGAAAAAGCTTATCCACAAGCCACTTTGAGATCTTCCAATGAGAGGTGACACTTTCTGACCCTTGAAAAATTACGTTCTTTTTCAAGCTACAACAAGTGAGGGTGCTTTAGTTGCAGCTCAAGGGAACACAGTTTACAGGACAATGTTAATACTGAAATGATATCCAACATGAATCACTGTTATACTACATAAATCACTGTACCACTCTCTATTCTCTACTGAACCTCTATTAATCAGTACCCTTGCTGTTACCAGACTGAGATCCAGATTTTGTTAAAGTAGAAGACTGAATTCACTGTTTGTATTTAGGAGCATGATTAGTGAAGGGGCTTAAAGAGGGAAACAAGATTCTAGTTTGAGATTTCAGAACACAATTCTTGTGGGCCAATCCACATCGTATTGTTTAAGCCATTTTCAAAGGATACCAAATTGAAGCCTAGTTTACACAGACAAAATGATGCCAAGGACTGCATGTTATGTAATTAATTTGGGAGAGTCTAGGAAGTAAACCTGCTTCTTCAAGGATAAAAAATAAATAAGTAAATCTGCCCCTATTGTATGCATCTGGCTGGACTCTTTGGCTTCTCTAATTAAATGGATATTTAGGCAATCCTCAACGCATCTTCAATTTCACTGTATGAATTTTCAGGAAGAAATTTTATTGTCATGAAGAAAACATGTTCACTTTGCTAAAGGTTATCTAAACCCCACATGACTTATAAGCAAATACAATGGGAGAGCAGGTGAAAAGACAAAGGAAACTCTGAGTAATAAAAACAAATGATAGGACACAGAGGAAACTAAAGATGAGAAAGAGTGATGAACAGGATCTGGAATCTACAAAAGGTCCCTTGAACTTTTAAATGACTCAAAAGGCTGTGAGACAGACTTAATGATGAAATCTCGAAGTGGATAGTCTGGAGATTACAGTGAACTTGCTTGACCGATGTACGGTCTGAAAATGATTGCGGTTGCCAGAGAAGCCTGAATAAACTCCCACCAGGTTAATGATCTGTGAAAGTCATTGACAGATGATGAAAATTAATGAAAACAGGAAGCAACCAGTATTGCACCAGTGTTGGCAAACTGGTCCCGTGCCTCAATTAAACAGAAACAAAATCCCTGAAATGACTACTGTTTCAGGCAGAAGGAGGAGTGGAAATTCTCGTGTCAGAATGAGTTGAGGCAGTCCATCTTTTAAAAAAATAAATACAATAAAAAAATGAAAGTTATTTGGTTCCACTGACAAAGAGATTTTGAGAGCTCTCAGTTTATATTCCACTGTTTCCTGAAATTCCACAAAAATCCCTGACTTTCCCCTCTTTATATGCATGCTAAGGAGGTGAATGAGTGATTCTCCTGAACTCTGGTATGTCTGCACATTTTGACTTTAATCTTTTTGGGATTCCTCAAGAGTTTAAATCTTATAAAGATCCAAACGGGCCATCGTTCTCTACCTCCCTGGTGTGGTTTTCAGCTGGCTACTTGTCAGCTAGATAATAATAATAATGGCATTTATTCATTCATTCATTCAATCGTATTTATTGAGTGCTTACTGTGTACAGAGCACTGTACTAAGCACTTGGGAAGTACAAGTTGGCAACATATAGAGACAGTCCCTACCCAACAACGGGCTCACAGTCTAGAAGGGGGAGACAAACAACAAAACAAATCACGTGGACAGGTGTCAAGTCATCAGAACAAAATGAATTGAAGCTAAATGCACATCAATAACAAAATTAATAGAACAGTAAATATGTACAAGTAAAATAGAGTAATTTATTAAGCCTTACAATGTGCAAGGCACTGTTCTAAGCACTGGGGAGGTTACAAGTGATCAGGTTGTCCCACAGGGGGCTCACAATCTTAATCCCCATTTTACAGATGAGGTAACTGAGGCACAGAGAAGTTAAATGACTTGCCCAAAGTCACACAGATGACAACTGGCAGAGCTGGGATTTGAACCCATGACCTCTGACTCCAAAGCCCGGGCTCTTTCCACTGAGCCACAAGATGGGGAATCCTCACTGAGAGATACTGGTTCCTGATCCCTAATGCTTGTCATGAGTTGTGATTCATGACCATAGTCAATCGGTCAGATGTTTAGAGGCTGATGAAACTTGTCAAGCTGGACTAGTCTGTCATTTATTTCCACTGGCCCAGTCATCGGTGATAAGTCCAGAATGCCTATTAGGCAAGAGTTTTTTCCTCATTAAGATCCAAGTTTCCAAATTTTCGTAAATTTCTCTCCTGGGGACATAGCACCTTGAATGTTTACAGACACGTCTTTCCTATGATCATGGAAATGAGAACTTCTTTAATGGCCTTTCTGCTAGTGGATGAACTTGAGGCTGTTGGAACTTGAGGAAATATATTTCTTTAAAAGACAGAAAATCTGGCTTCTTGTTCATTATCGACATGGGTAGACTTTGCATCAGAATGTCTCCTGGCCTTTCTTGCCCTCCACCCACAATCAGAAAAGAGAACCGGGTTGGAAATCTAATATTCTCATTTGACAGATGAGAAAACTGAGGCCCAGAGAACATAAATGACTTGCACAAGATCACACAGCAAGCAAATGGAAGAAATGGAATTAAAACTCAGGTCTCGCTATGCTCAGTCCTATGCTCTTTTCACTAATACATGCTGCTCCCCAATTAAAAAAAAAAATGATAGGCACTCAAGAAATCCAATTACTGCTGCTGCTGCCACTATCATTGCTACTATTACCACCACTTGTAATAATAATAATAATGATGATGGCATTTATTAAGCACTTGGTATGTGCAAAGCACTATTCTAAGTGCTGGGGAGGTTACAAGGTGATGAGGTTGTCCCACGGGGGGCTCACAATCTTCATCCCCATTTTACAGATGAGGTAACTGAGGCCCAGAGAAGTTAAGTGACTCGCCCAAGGTCACACAGCTGACAGTTGGCAGAGCTGGGAATTGAACCCATGACCTCTGATTCCAAAGCCCGTGCTCTTTCCACTGAGCCATGCTGTTTCTCTAATGATCTGTTCGATGTGAAGGCACAGAGAGCTCCAGGAAGGAGGAAGGGTGAGAGCAAGAGTTAGTCCTTTTGGAAGGAGGGTGGTAAAGAGAGCAGGCTACCTTGAGAGGAAAAAAGAATGTGAACTGGGACCTAGTGGGAGAAGAAAATAGATAAATAGGAGGTAGAGAGCTAAACCAATGTTCAGGAGTTTCTATTTGATGCAGAGAAGAAATGGGCAACAATTAGAAAGTTTTGAGGGATGTATTGTTGTCTGAAGAAAGACATTTTAGAAAAATTATCTAAGCAACAGAATGAATAGCAACTGAGATCTGCCCTTTCTTCTCCATCCAAACTGCTACCGCATTAATCCAGTCAATCGACCTACTCCTCCTTGATTACTGTATCGACTCCTTGCAGACCTCCCTGCCTCCTGTCTCTCCCCACTCCAGTCATACTAAACTCTGCCCAGATCATTTTTTTATAAAAACATTCAGGGCATGTTTCCCCACTCCTCAAGAAACCCCAGTGGTTGTCCATCCCTCCCAAACCATTGGCTTTAAAGTACTCATTCACTTTGCTCCCTCTTCCCTCACCTCGCTACTCTCCTACTACAATCCAGTGTGGACACTTCACTCCTCTAATGGTAAACTTCTCACTATACTGCAAGGTCATCTATCTTGCTGCTGACCTCTCATCCATGTCCTGCCTCTGGACTGGAACACCCTCCCCCCTCAAATCCAACAATGATTCTCCCCCACTCCAAAGCCTTGTCTCTCCTCCAAGAGACCTTCCCTAAGTCCTTCTTTCCTCTTCTCCCTCTCCCTCTCCCTCATGGGTCACCCTGACTTGATCCCTTTATTTATCCCCTTCTTAGCCCTACAACACTTAAGCACATATCTGAGAAGCAGCATGGCTCAGTGGAAAGAGCCCAAGCTTGGGAGTCAGAGGTCATGGGTTTGAATCACGGCTCAGCCACTTGTCAGCTGTGTGACCTTGGGCAAGCCACTTACTTCTCTGTGCCTCAGTTACCTCATCTCTAAAATGGGGATTAACACTGTCAGTCCTATGTGGGACAACCTGATCACCTTGTATCCCCCCCAGCGCTTAGAACAGTGCTTTGCACATAGTAAATGCTTAACAAATGCCACATTATTATTATTATCTGTACTTTATTTGTATTAATGTCTGTCTCCCTATCTAGACTGTAAGCTCACAGTGGGTGGGCAAAGTGTCTGTTATATTGTGCTCTCCCGAGAACTTACAACAGTCAGTGTGGGCAGGGATTGTCTCTCTTTATTGCTAAATTGTACTTTCCAAGCACTTAGGGCAGTGCTTTGCACACAGTAAATGCTCAATAAATATGATTGAATTAATGAACAGTACTATCCACACAATAAATTCTCAATAAATACGATTGATTGACTGGCTGACTGCCTGAGGAAGGGAAAGACTAGAGATGGAGAGGTCAGCTGGGAGGCAGATGCAGCAGTCAAGCCAGTGACTGACCGGCGTAGTGGCCGCTTTGACTCAGATTCAGGAAATGTTGAGGTTGAAAAACTGAAACTGACAGGATTTGGTAATAGATTGAAAAGGAGGGTTGAAAGAGATGGAGGAGTCAAGGAAGATTCCAGGATAATGCCAGAGTTATGGATTTGAGGAAAAAGGGACAATGGTGAGAATGGCGATACTATCAACTTGGACTACTTGCGATCTCCCTGGACAATTCTTCATACTGTTGTTTCTAGTGACATTGTTAGTTTGCCGACAACCCACCCATGGGTTAGAGTCTCTGTCCTCCAGCACAAATATTTTCTTGCACATTCCTTTCACAGATTCTTATTATTTCTCCCTTTCTTTGCTATTCTTTTTTTAAAGCAAACAATCTCTAGAGTCCACCCTTTCTTTAACCAACATGTTTAGCAATTATCTCCTCTTCTGCCTCCAACATTGCCCAGGACTCTTCAATCAATATGAGACAAAGCTGCTTTTTTCTCACTTCCCTACAACTCCCTACCCTTATAAAAGCACTTGTCTCTCCACTCTTCCTGGCTCTGCATCTGAGGCCACATAGGAGTCCTTGTTAGTCTTCTGAAAGAAACTAATAGGTTGAACACATGCAAATAGGAATCATCCATCGAAAGCTGCACGGAGCTAGCAGAGGGGCGAGACTCTGAATACACAGCAAACAGGGGTCTTATTACGGATGCAGTCGGATGAAAACTTCAACAATTTTCCTCCAATCCCAATTAAATAAAGAAGAGCTGTAAACACTATCTAATTAAAAATAAACACCTGTTCTGATCCCACAGCTTTGAGAATGAGATGTTCTCTGGCTCTCTTCTTTCTAACTGCCTGGCTGGGCCAGGAAACGTGGCTAAGAGCCACTACAGGCTCTTTAGCACGCCCGTCTCTGCCACGAACAATCTGGGCAGCCATTATTTTACAGCCCACTCAGTTTTACAATTAAACATAAAAAATGTTCTGGGCTACATCATGCCATACAGACCCCCAGGGGACACACGGGAGCAAACAACCTCCCTCATGCCGCCACCGTCCTGCTCAAATAATCACCTCAGCACAAGGGTATTTATCACCTCAGCATTTGAGTATTTTGCTATTTGGTACTTTTTGTTGTTTGTCATTGATTCACTGGTTTTCTTATGTTCGTTACACATACAAATTTGCACTCAACTATGGTATAGCCATCAGACTACTTTATTATTTCCTCCAAGTAAACTATAAGCTCCTTGAGGACACAGAGTATGTTTATCATTTTAGTTTTTTTATATTGCCCAGTTGCCTAGAAATAGCTTTTCCATAAATATTGTTTATATTCATTCAATCATATTTTTTGAGTGCTTACTGTGTGCAGAGCACTGTACTAAGCTCTTGGGAAGTTTATATGCACTATCAGCATCAACAACAATTATTTGGAGCCGCGGTTTAGACCATTTTCCTGGGTGAATGAGAACGTATAAGAAGAAAGAGTCTTACAGTCTAATGGAGAAGATTGGTGGGCACAAATGGCCAGATAAAGTACTTATAAAAAAACAGTTGCACAGATACATACTCACAGAGGCCGAAACTCGGGGCAAGCCGGTCGTGGGTTCCAGCTGGCCCCCAGTACTGAGCCGCTCATCTGCCCTCCTGGGGCAGATGGGATCTGAGCCAGCCCCAGCTCCTGCCGCCCTTCCCGCTCTTCCTCTTCCTTCTTCCTCCTTCCTTTCCCCTTCTCCCTTCAAGATTGGCCTGGCAGCCTCCTGGCTGGAGCCACAAGGGAATCTCTGCAAAATGTAAATTTGCTCTTTTGTTTTATTTGTTTTGGCTTTTTTTTTTGGCTTTATTGTACAGTCAGTACCATTGAGGTATCTTGTTTGGAGTTTTGTACCTCAGTAACATCATACGCATAACATGTTTGCAGTTGCGTGTAGACTGTGTGTTAAACTCGCAGGATCAAAGGAGCGTGTTTGCGGGTGGGGTCGGTCGCCTCCCTACGGGGCCCTTGGTCCTGGGCCGGGCTGAGCAGAGAGAGATTAAGCCTGTCCCAAAGTCCCTGGCCTAGGTTTTGGATTCCAGATTTACACTCTGTTGGCACTCAGATTCATCCCAGATCAGTTCCGCTAGCCCACTAGAATCAAAGCACATCAGGGTTTCTACAAACAAAGCAAATCCAAAATTTACTGATGCATTCTTTTCCTACCAACACACCCCACCCACTTAAATAGGTGCACACATATACCTCCCTCTGCAGCTGGAGGATTTTTGGGGGAGGCCTTGGGCGGGCCCAGACTACAGACTACCTTGGCGGGCGCACCCAAGGCTGCAACAGCCCACCTGGGGGACTCTAAACCTGGACTTGGAGGTTGTTTAGTCCATTTCACCTTCCCTGAGACCTTCCCCATCTTATCATTAGATTGTGAGCTACTGGAGGGCCAGGGACCCGGACAAAATCTCACCTATGTTTTGTTTTTTTTCCGCCCCCAGCATTTAGAAATAATAATTCTAATTGCGGTATTGGTTAAGTGCTTACTGTGTCCAGCAGGCACTGTAATAATAAAATAATGATGGTATTTGTTAAGCACTTACCATGTACCAGGCACCGTTCTAAGCACTGGGGGGGATACAAGGTTATAAGGTTGTCCCACATGGGGCTCACAATCTTAATCCCCCTTTTACAGATGAGGTAACTGAGGCCCAGAGAAGTGAAGTGACTTGCCCAAAGTCACACAGGTGACAAGTGGCGGAGCCAGGTTTAGAACCCAGGACCTCTGGCTCCCAAGATCCCATGCTCTTTCCACTGAGCCATGTTGCTTCTCTGTACTAAGTGCTGGGGTAGATACAAACAAATGAGATTGAATTCTATTTTGTTCTGATGACTTTGACACCTGTTTACATGTTTTGTTGTCCGTCTCCCCCTTCTAGACTGTGAGCCCAGTTTTGGGTAGGGACCATCTTTATGTGTGTGCCAACTTGTACTTCCCAAGTGCTTAGTACAGTGCTCTGCACACAGTAAGTGCTCAATAAAGACGATGGAATGAATGAATATGATAAAAACAAAAAAAGGTAGTTACCTGAATAGGCTCAGTAGTAACAGACCAAATAACAAGTACTGCTGCTAAAGATATTGGATCTACACAACCATATAAAGCATATTCTGTTTGGTCAAAGATCAAGGTGAAGATGAGCATGGAAACAAATGTGATATTAAAATGATGTCCCATCCCCCCCCCAAAAAAATAGAGTCACTTGGGTTCGAGAGTGATTTAAACTTACTGGTCATAGTCTAAGTGCTAATAGCTGATGAATAGCAGGGGGGAAATGTACATGAATATCCCCTGGCTGAAATTAATTATCATAGACAAAGACATTGCTAGAAAAAAAGGCAGAGATGATCAGGCTGCCAGTAGAAAGGACAGGATGTGGCTAAGCTGAACTGTAAGACTCAAAATCTGCCTCAAAATGGTAGAATTGCAAAATGAAATTCTCCAACTCTAACACATAAATAATTTGCTTCTGTGCTGTTATTCCTGGGAAAGCTATTGCTTTTCAACTGCTCATGGAACAACCCATTCCATATGCATTCAATTAATAGCTTCAGTAATGGGGGAAAAAAGAAGTACTAAAAAAACCCTATCGAAATTATTTATAGGATTGTACTCTTGAAAGAATCTTGACTATTAAGTAAATAGCAGATAATATTAGGTGGTTTTTATTGTAAAACATAAAGTCAGTGTAATTTCCTAATCTTAGGCATTGTTGCTTCATGAGAACAAAACTGGTGTGTTTGAGTTTAAGGAGGAGACTGCATTAGTGTAGTAAATCGCTTAGGAGATTTAGTGATGGTGTTTCTTTCATCTACTGCATGATTTCTTAACACAATCAATACAGATGTGACCCTGTGATAACAAAACTATAATTAAATATTCTTCAGTGGAAACACCCCAGGGTTTGCCTGTAGGTTTTGAGTATTTTATTATTTATCATTTTTAATAGCTTCTAGCACTGTTACATATTTTTGAAAGGGCTGGTCACCCCTTCCATAAAACACTCAATCAATCAAAAAGCCAATAGTATTATTGAGCTGTTACTCCATGCAAAGGACTGTAATAAACTCTGGCCGAAATACAGTGGAGTTAGAAGGAATGAATACTTCCTTCAAGGGACTTTCAGTCTAGTGGTGGGGAGCATGCCCAAATCAATTTAACTAATTTACAAATATGAGAAGAGAGAGGAAAAAATGGATATGTAGATGAGCAACTGCTTAAATAACAATAATAATAATAATATTGGTTAAGAGTGTAGTATTTGCCAAGCACTGTTCTAATCAATGGGGTAGATATGAGGTACTCAGGTTGGACACAGTCCCTGTCCAACACGCAGCTCACAATCTTAATCCCCATTTTACAAGTGAGGTAACTGAGACCCAGAAAAGTGAAGGTCACACAGCAGAAAAATTGCAGAGGCAGAATTAGAACCCATGACCTTCTAACTCCCAGTCCCACACTCTCTATTCACTCTGCCAGTTGAAAAGCATCAGGGGCAGCAGAATACGCCTTTCACAAGCAAAGGAGGTGATTTGGGGGACAGCAGAGCCTCAGCAAATAATGGTTTCCACCTCCCAGCTGATTTGAAAGGATTGTATACAGCCACAGTCAGGCTGCAACACCTCTTCCAGGAAGCCGGAAGGTTTAGAAGGTAAGGGCTCTCCAAAGATCACAGGAAAGAGCTCAGGACTGGGAATCAGGGGACCTGGGTTCTTGTCCTGCTATGTGACATTGGGTAAGTCATTTGACTTTTCTATGCCTCAGTTTCTTCATCTGTGAAATGGGCTATTTAATACCCATTCTCCCACTCCCTTAGACTGTGAGCTCCACATAGGACAGGGAATGTGTCTACCCCAGTGCTTAGTTCGGGAAGCAGCATGGCTCAGTGGATAGAGCAGAGGTCTGGGAGTTAGAAGGACCTGGGTTCTAATCCTGACTCCTCCACATGTCTGTTGTGTGATCTTGGGGGAAACACTTCACTTCTCTGTACCTCAATTACCTCATCTGTAAAAAATAGGGATTCAGAGCGTGAGCACAATGTGGGACAGGGACTGGCAACCTGATCAGCTTGTATCTACCCCAACCCTTAGAACAGTGCGTGGCACATAGTAAAGGCTTAACAAGTACCATAATCATTATTATTAGTTGTACAATGTTTGAAAAACAGAAAATTCTTAAAAAATACCACAGTTATCATTATTAAAAAGAAAATGAATCCAGTACCCATCTCCATGTGCCATTGTTCATTGGGGCAAACAATGTCCATGGGACTGTGTAATTGTCTTCACATCTGCTCAGCTAATGTGCTACCTCATGACTATTCTCATGATCCCCAGAACCCTGATCGGAAGTGTTGTACAGAAACACTCTGGGCATGTTACTCCTCTCCTCAAAAATCTCCAATGGTTCCTATCACCCTTTGAATGAAGGAAAAACTCCTCACTATGGGCTTCAAAGCTCTCCATCGCCTCGCCCCCTCCTACCTCACCTCCCTTCTCTCCTTCTCCAGCCCAGCCCGTACCCTCTGCTCCTCTGCCACTAACCTCCTCACTGTGCCTCGTTCTCACCTGTCCCGCCATCGACCCCCGGCCCACGTCATCCCCCTGGCCTGGATCACCCTCCCTCCCAACATCCACCAAGCTAGCTCTCTTTCTCCCTCCAAAGCCCTTCTGAGAGCTCACCTCCTCCAGAAGGCCTTCCCAGACTGAGCCCCCACCTTGTCCTCTCCTCCTCCTTCTCCTCCCCTCCCCATTGTCTGCCCCGCCCTATCCCCTTCCCCTCCCCCAGCACTTGTATATATTTGTACATACTTATTACTCTATTTTATTGGTACATATTTATTACTCTATTTTATTAATGATGTGTATAGAGCTATAATTCTATTTATTCTGATGGTACTGACGTCTGTCTACTTGTTTTGTTTTGTTGTCTGTTTCCCCCTTCTAGACTGTGAGCCCGTTGTTGGGTAGGGACCGTCTCCATATGTTGCCGATTTGTACTTCCCAAACGCTTAATACAGTGATCTGCACACAGTAAGCACTCAATAAATATGATTGAATGAATGAATGAAGAGGGATGATATAGAAGTGGCACTTGCAGGTAGTGTGGGAATGGGATACATACATCTATGTAGTTGTGATGTGTAGTAGACATTGGAGAAGCAGATTGGAGAAGCAGCATGGCTCAGTGGAAAGAGCAGGGGCTTTGGAGTCAGAGGTCATGGGTTCAAATGCCAGCCCCGCCAACTGTCAGCTGTGTGACTTTGGGCAAGTCACTTAACTTCTCTGGGCCTCAGTTACCTCATCTGTAAAATGGGAATTAAGACCATGAGCCCCCCGTGGGACAACTTGATTACCTTGTAACCTCCCCAGTGCTTAGAACAGTGCTTTGCATGTACTAAGCACTCAATAAATGCCATCATTATTAGTAGTAGTAGTAGAAGAAGGCATCCCTGATGTTAATCCATGTGCGGTTGAAAAGGCCAATGGGAGATCTACAATCTTGGCCGCACTGTCCACACGAAGAGGTTGTTCCTTGTTGTGTTATTCTTAAGGTTTGTAGTGCCTAATGCCTTATTCTATTAGAACGTGGACCTAGAAGCCAGAAGGACCTGGGTTGTAATCCTAGCTGCTCCACATGTCTGCTGTGTGACCTTAGGCAAGTCACTTAACTTCTCTGGACTTGATTTACCTCATCTGTAAAATGAGGATTAAGAGTGTGAACCCCATGGAGAGTAGGGACTGAGTCCAACCTGATTAACTTAATAATAATGATAATAATTGTGGTATTTGTTAAATGCTTACTGTGTGTCAGGCACTGTACTAAGCGCTGGGGTGGATACAAGCAAATTGGGTTGGACACAGTCCCTGTCCCACACTGGGCTCACAGTCTTAATCCCTGTTTCACAGATGAGGTAACTGAGGTGCAGAGAAGTGAAGTAACTTGCTCAAGGTCACACAGCAGACAAGCGGCAGAGCCGGGCTTAGAATCATGACCTTATAGCTCCCAGGCCCGTGCTCTATCAATCAATCAATCAATCAATCATATTTATTGAGCACTTACTGTGTGCAGAGCACTGTACTAAGCGCTTGGGAAGTACAAGTTGGCAACATATAGAGACAGTCCCTACCCAACAGTGGGCTCACAGTCTAAAAGGGGGAAAGGTCTCTATCCAGTAGACCGTGCTGCTTTTCTACCTCATACTGCTTCTGTACTTCCATCTATCCCAGTGTTTAGAACAGTACTTAACAAGCACTGTAATTGCTATTATAATTATGAATTTTTCCTCCAAGTGAGCCACTCCCTTCATGATACCCTTCCAAAATGGAAAAGTCCCTACTCTAAGCCACACCAGCCAGGAAACCAAGAACACAGGGATACCCATTTCCCCAAAAGACCCCTTTTCTAGATTGGGCCAGGAGTGGAACAAATTAAAGAGAATTGCTTTAACCTGATACTCCCGTCCTTATACCTCAATTAGGTCTGTATGCTACTACTAAGAGAGACTCTCACTTCTGAAGTCCCAAGTATTGGCCAACAAAAGGGATTCAGGAATAGATGCACCACTGCAGTCATGAAGAATGGGAAAGAGACACTCAAATTAAAATGAAGTGGAGGTGCACCTAGAACATCTCATTTTTTTTCCTTGTTTAGGAGACTGTTTGAAATGCTCTTTTGAACAAAACAGTCATCATTTTCCTCAGAAGACCAAGTTGTGAAAATCTAGAATCCTTTCATTAGGTGAAATTGTTTTCACCATTTTCATTAGAAATTTGGAATAGCCACGATGAGCTAAATGAAGTTGCTTTTAGTGTGTAAACTCTTTGTGGGAAGGGATTACATCACTTTGCTGTGTATTTCCCAAGCACTTAGTACAGCATACCCGATAAATGCTATCACTATTACTTTTCACTCCTTTTCAGTCTCATGCAAGGTGCAAGAAAAGTGAACTACTAAAATTGTAGCTGGCCCGGAGTCAAGTGTTTAAGCATATTGTGGCTGTCAGGGTAGTAAATGTAAGTCATCTTAAGTGCCTAATCCTATTAGGGAATATGCCACCACAGAATATTTGTGGCATAGCATTGTTTGATATCAAAGCAGGAGTGTTGTCATGCATGCCATTTGTTGAAACATTCAAGAAAATGTTGGGGAAATGCCTGGGAATCTGCCTTTCAAAAGGATATGAATATTTATGTAATTCCTTAAAAGGATTCTTTGGGCTGTTCTGTGACTCTTTACAGATCAAATGGCTGAGGAATAAATATGCCGCTATTTCTCTTTCAAGTCTGCTTTGTTTTCTAAACTGTCCAATTGTAGATACTTAGTAATCAACTACAACAACACAAGAGGCAGGCCAGCTTTTCTTTCAAATTATGAAACCCAAGAAAGGAGGGTATCTTCATATCTACCTCGTGTTTCATATGCTCCACAAGGATTAGTTTGGACAGAGATGACACTGTGACTGTAGGGAGGTGGGGAGAGAGGCGGAAGAGGGAGGGTTCTCTTTGTCCACTGGCTCGCACTGTCCATCAGAAGCATGTAGTGGAGATGGGAATGAAAAATGGAAGTGATTCTCTATGAATGTAAAAAGAAATTCACTTTCAGGGGCATATCTCAGTTCACATTTCCAAGGAATCTATCCCTAAAATTCTTCTGTGTCCAAAGGCTCATGGTGAAAGGTGGTAGTCGTAATCCTTAGCCCATACATGATTTAACATTTTTACGCATTTTTAGTTCTACAGCACATTTCCAAATGTCCTTACTAATGATATCTGAATATAACGATTCTATAAATTCACTGAGAAGTAGTGTGGCCTAGTGGAAATGGTATGGATATAAGAGGCAGAAAACCTGGGTTTTAGTCCCAGCTCAATCACTTTCCTGCTAGGTAACCTTGGACAAGTCACTTAATTTCTCTGTGCCTCAGTTTACACTTTTATATAGAATGGGGATTCAATATCTGTTCTTCCTCCTACTTAGGCTAGGAGCACCATTAAGGAAAAGAACTGTGTCCAACCTGATTATACTGTATACGTATACTGTATATACGTATACAGTATAGTATTTCTTAAGCACCTTGTATGGGCCAGGCACTGCATAGTCTTAATCCCTATTTAGTAGTTGAGGTAACTGAGATACACAGAATTTAAGTGACTTACCCAAGGTCACACAGCAGACAAGTTGGGGAGATGGGACTAGAACCCAGGTCCCCTAACCCCCTAACTCCTAGTGTGGTCTTTCCACTAAGCCACATTATCAAACTGAACTAGTTATCTAATTATTCTACATTGAATATGTCATTGGCGGAATGTGCTGGCGCGTTAGTTGTTGGAAAACTAAAACTGAAATGGAAGCTAATGATTCTGATCATTAGATTTCTGAGTTTAGAAAGGCTCATGGACAAAAGTTCCTTGTTTGGTTATGAGCGGGAAAGGTTAGGTATGAAGAGAAGCAGTATGCCTAGTGGGTAGAGCATAGGACTGGGAGTCTGAAGGATCTGGGTTCTAATCCTGGCTCATCCACTTGTCTGCTATATGTCCTTAGGCAAGTCACTTCACTTTTCTGTACCTCAGTGACCTCATCTGAAAAATGGAGAGTTAGATTGTGAGCCCCATGTGGGACAGGGACTGCGTTCTGCCTGCTTTGCTTGTATCTACTCCAGCACTTAGTACAGTGCCTGGAACATAGTAAGCGCTTCACCTTTTCTGCAGGATTCCTCGTCCTATAATTGGAAAGAGTCTTGGAGTAGATGGGTCATGGGACTAAGCCATGCTAGCATTGCTGATTATCTGATTTTCTTATCCTTCCCTTGCTATCCATGTGCTCATTTCCCAATCTTTCCCTTCACGTTCACTGAAAAATTTTAAGATTTTAGAGCAGTTTGAAGTCCCTCTCAGTGAGTGTTAGGTTAGAGTTAGAGAGTTAGAGTTAATATCTGCGGACCTCACCTCTTTTTTCAGATAATGCAGGATTCTCCTCTCCCAAGGTAGATGAAGTGATAATGATTTATTCTATTGTGGGCAGGGAACATGTTTTCAAATTCTGTTATACTCTCCCAGCATTTGGTACAATGCTGTACACAAAGTAATTGCTCAATAAGTATGATTGATTGATAGCCCAAGTGGTGACCCATCACAAAACTCATACAGTGAATTGATTCACCCAAGTCAAAGGTCCAGTAATGGGAAAAAAAAAAACCTGTGTGAATTCTAATTCACAGAAATTATAATAACAAACATGACCAGTAATAATAATAATAACAATAAGAAGAAAAATGGTATTTCTTAAGCGCTTATTACGTTCCATGCACCTTACTAAGCCCTAGGGTAGATACGACATAATCAGGTTGGACACAATCCCTGTCCCACAGAGGTCTCAGAGTTCAGTGGAGGGGAGAACAGGTACTGAGTCCCTATTGTAATTATAATAATAACAATAATTGTGGTATTTGTTAAGTGCTTACTATGTGTCAGGCACTGTACTAAGCGCTGGGGTGGATACAAGCAGCGTGGCTCAGTGGAACGAGCACGGGCTTTGGAGTCAGAGGTCATGGGTTCAAATCCCTGCTCTGCCAATGGTGAACCCCCCGTGGGACAACCTGATCATCTTATAACCTCCCCAGCACTTAGAACAGTGCTTTGCACGTAGCGCTTAATAAATGCCATTATTATTATTATTGGGAGTCAGAGGTCATGGGTTCTAATCCCAGATTGCCCACTAATCAGCTGTGGGACTTTGGGCAAGTCACTTAACTTCTCTGTGCCTCAGTTACCTCATCTGTAAGATTATGAGCCCCACGTGGGACAACCTGATCACCTTGTATCCCCCCAGTGCTTAGAACAGTGCTTTGCACATAGTAAGCGCTTGACACATACCATCATTATTATTATTACAAGCAAATTGGGTTGGACATAGTCCTGTCCTACTTGGAGTTCACAGTCTTAATCCCCATTTTACAGAGAAGGTAACTGAGGGACAGAGAAGTGAAGTGACTTACTCAAGGTCACACAGCAGACAAGTAGCAGAGGCGGGATTAGAAACCAGGTCATTCATTCATTCATTCAATCATATTTATTGAGCACTTACTGTGTGCAGAGCACTGTACTAAGCGCTTGGAAAGTACAAGTTAGCAACATATAGAAACGGTCCTTACCCAACAGTGGGCTCACAGTCTAGAACCTTCTGACTCCCAAGCCTCTGCTCTATCCACTAGGCCGCACTGCCCTAAAATTGTATAAAAGGGAACCTGGGCTAGACCCAGGACTCTATAGGTGCTGCAGAATCAAGGGGTCTGCACACAATAGGGGTTGGCCAATAAAGACAACATATACAATTTGCCATGTTCCCCACATCCATTAGTGAACTGGTCTAGATGTGAAATTGGCCAACAGGGATGACTGTCCCACGGACTTGCCTTCTCCAGCCTAATGGAATGAAATTGTTTTACCTGATGCTCATACATCCTCACCATTGGCTTTAAAGCAGTCCACCACCTTTCCCCCTCCTACCTCACCTCGCTTCTCTCCTACTACGATCCAGCCCGCACACTTCTCTCCTCTAATGATAACCTTCTCCCTGTGCCTTCATCTCGCCTATCTAACCTCCGACCCCTTGTCCACCTCCTGCTTCTGGCCTGGAACGCCCTCCCTCCTTAAAGAAGCAGCGTGGCTCAGTGGAATGAGCCCAGGCTGTGGAGTCGAGGTCATGGGTTCAAATCCCAGCTCCACCACTTGTCAGCTGTGTGACTTTGGGCAAGTCACTTACCTTCTCTGGGCCTCAGTGACCTCATCTGTAAAATGGGGATGAAGACTGTGAGCCCCCCGGGGGACAACCTGATCACCTTGTAACCTCCCCAGCGCTTAGAACGGTGCTTTGCACATAGTAAGCGCTTAATAAATGCCATTATTATTATTATTAAATCCAACAATTACTCTCCCCCACTTCAAAGCCTTTTTGAAGGCACATCTCCTCCAAGAGGCCTTCCCAGACAAAGCCCTCTCGTTCCATTTCTTCCACTCCCTTTCGCATCACCTTTACTCGCTCCCTTTGTTCATACCCTGCCCCCAGCCCCAAAGCACTTATATCTGTAATTTTATTTATTTACATTAATGTCTGTCTCCCAGCCTCTAAACTGTAAACTCATTGTGGGTGGGGAATGTGTTTGTTTATTGTTGTATTGTACTCTCTGAAGCTCTTAGTATGGTGTTCTGCACCATTGATTGAATGAATTAGTGAATGAATAAATACTCCCTTTGTGTTGCTCCATGACAGCTAAGATCACATCATTTAGCTTCATCAGTGCCAAATATTCCTGGATATCCAGAGAGCTTTCCATTTAATTGAAACAACATGCCAGGATTAGAATGACTAGTCTAATCTGTTACCCCAACACAGTAAAGCCTTTTCGGCCCACGTCATCCCCCGGCCCACGTCATCCCCCGGGCCTGGAATGCCCTCCCTCTGCCCATCCGCCAAGCTAGCTCTCTTCCTCCCTTCAAGGCCCTGCTGAGAGCTCACCTCCTCCAGGAGGCCTTCCCAGACTGAGCCCCTTCTTTCCTCTCCCCCTCGTCCCCCTCTCCATCCCCCCATCTTACCTCCTTCCCTTCCCCACAGCACCTGTATATATGTATATATGGTTGTACATATTTATTACTCTATTTATTTATTTATTTATTTTACTTGTACATTTCTATCCTACTTATTTTATTTTGTTGGTATGTTTGGTTCTGTTCTCTGTCTCCCCCTTTTAGACTGTGAGCCCACTGTTGGGTAGGGACTGTCTCTATGTGATGCCAATTTGTACTTCCCAAGCGCTTAGTACAGTGCTCTGCACATAGTAAGCACTCAATAAATATGATTGATTGATTGATTGATTAATAATAACAACAACAATAATAATAATGTTAATGGTATATGTTAAGTGCTTACTATGTATGAAGCACTGTTCTAAGTGCTGGGGTAGATACAGATAATTGGGTTGGACACAGTCCCTGTCCCACATCGGGCTCACAGTCTTACTCCCCATTTTACAGATATAGCAATGAAGCACAGAGAAGTGAAGTTAGTTGCCCAAGGTCACACCGCCGACAAATGGCAGAGCTGAGATTAAAACCCAGGTCTTTCTGACTCCCAGGTTCATGCAATAACTAGGGCCTAGTGGATAGATCATGGGCCCGGGAATCAGAAAGAACTCATTCTAATTCTGGCTCCTCCACATATCTGTTATGTAACGTTGGGCTAGTCACCTAGAATGTCTAGGACACAGTTACCAAATCTGCAAAATGGGGATTTAGACTGCGAGCCCCATTTGACTGCGTGCAACTTGATTACCTTTTAACTTCCCCACCACTTAGTACTGCACTTGGCACATAGTAAGTACTTAACAAATACCGTTAAAAAAAATAAAGTTAGTAGACACTTTCCCTGTCCACCATGAGTTTATTCATTCATTCATTCATTCAATCATAGTTATTGAGCGCTTACTGTGTGCAGAGCACTGTACTAAGTGCTTGGGAAGTACAAGTTTGCAACAAATAGAGATGGTCAATCAATCAATCAATCATATTTATTGAGTGCTTACTGTGTGCAGAGCACTGTACTAAGCGCTTGGGAAGTACAAGTTTGCAACAAATAGAGATGGTCCCTACCCAACAGCGGGCTCACAGTCTAGAAGGGGGAGACAGACAACAAAACAAAACATATAAACCAAATAAAATAAATAGAATAAATATGTACAAGTAAAATAAATAGAGTAATAAATATGTACAAACATATATACATATATACAGGTGCAGTGGGGAGGGGAAGGAGGTACACTGGGGGGAATGGGGAGGGGGAGAAGGGGGAGAGGAAGGAGGGCGCTCAGTCTTGGAAGGCCTTCTGGAGGGCTTTGAGGTCCATGTGATATAGTCCTGCTCTAGTGAAGATAGAGCGGGAGGGAAGAGGGAAGGGGCTGGTCAGGGTTTCAGGAGTTCACTAATGGCAACGTAATTTAATTAATGAATTAGAATAGAGAACTATTAAAGAGTCTTCAGACCGAGGAGCTGAGGGAGGATGTCAGCAGTTATCAGCAGGACTCGAAAGTGCTAAACAAAGATACAGCTGTAATCTAAAGATGGGAGGCCAAGCAACTGGGAATGAAAGCTCAGATCTCCCAAACAGAATATTGGGAAGGAACATGACCCACAGGAAAGAACTTTGACCTGGGAGTCAGAGGACCCAAGTTCTTATCCTGCCATTGCCACTTGTCTGCTGTGCAACATTTGGCAAGTCACTTAACTCCTTTGGGCCTCCATTTCCTCAACTGTAAAATGAGGATCCGATACCTAATCTGACTCCTCCTTAGACTAGGAATGTCATGCCAGAAGAAACTGTGTCCAGCCTAATTAACTTATATCTCCCCTAGAGCTTAGAACAATGCTTGTCACAAGGTAAGCACTTAACAGATACCATTCATTCATTCAATCGTATTTACTGAGCACTTACTGTTTGCAGAGCACTGTACTAAGTGCTTGGGAAGTACAAACCGGCAATGGGCTCACAGTCTAGAAGGGGGAAACAGACAACAAAACAAGTAGACAGGTATCAATACCACCAGAATAAATAGAATTATAGCTATATATACATCATTAATAAAGTAGAGTAATGATTATGTACAAATAAAATAGAGTAATAAATATATGCAAATATATACAAGTGCTTTCGTGAGGGAAAGGGGGTAATGGGGAGAGGAGGAGGAGGGAGAGAGGAAAAAGGGGGGCTCAGTCTGGGAAGGCCTTCTGGAGGAGGCGAGCTCTCAATAGGGCTTTGAAGGGAGGAAGAGAGCTAGTTTGGTGGATGTGTGGAGGGAGGGCATCCCAAGCTAGAGGTAGGATGTGGGTGGGGGTCAACAGTGGGACAGGCAAGATTGAGGCCCAGTGAGGTGGTTAGTGGCAGAGGAGCGGAGGGTACGGGATGGGCTGTAGAAGGAGAGAAGGGAGGTGAGGTAGAAGGGGGCGAGGTGATGGAGAACTTTGAAGCTGAGAGTGAGGAGTTTTTGCTTCATTTGAAGGTTGATAGGAAACCACTGAAGATTTCTGAGAAGGAGAGTGACATGCCCAGAGCGTTTCTGTACAAATATAATCTGGGCAGCAGAGTGAAGTATAGACTGAAGCGGGAGGAGACAGGAGGGTAGGAGATCAGAGAGGAGGCTGATGCAGTAATCCAGTCGGGATAGGATGAGATATTGAACCAGCAAGGTAGTGGGTTGGATGGAGAGGAAAGGGTGGATCCACCATTAGTAGTAGTAGTAATAGTAGTAGTAGACAGCTCTAGACTGTGAGCTCATCTCTAGACTGTAAGCTTGTTATGGGCAGGGAATGTGTCTGCTAGTTCTATGTATTGTGCTCTCCCAAGTGCTTAGTACAGTGCTCTGATCATAGTAAGCATTCAATAAATAAGATTGACAGTAGTAGTAGCAGTAGGAGGAGGAGGAGCTTTAGTAGTAGTAGGTAAAGGTATTCCATCTGCTGACACCTTCCCATTTTGGCTAACTACCAGATCGACCTACCCTCAATATAGAAATAGCTGGACCAAAAACCACAGCAGAGGGACCCACCCACTATTCAGGAAGTATCAGCTAGAAAAATTCTTCCAATTCATAGAAATTCCAAAAGGGAAATGTACGAGGACTCCTCAAAGGTTATGAATTTTCTTTATAGTTGTTGATATAGAAAAGGTCAAGAATTAAGTAACCATAAAATAAATGTCTTCTGCTACTTTTATTCAGCCACACCTCAAAGCAAGAATCTATAAATCTCCCCTTTTCAATTAATCTCTGAAATCCTATCACCAAACTGTTTTTTTTTTTCATATTGCCTCAGTTCATGGAATCCATGAATCGCACTAAGTGGACCAATGTTGCCAGGCAAAGTGTTGGAAGGGATTTCCTTTGTGAGAATTAACTCTAACTTTACATTAACTCACTTAAGGGGAAGAAAAGGAATTTCCTGGGAGAACTTTTCAGATTCCAAAAATGTTTGACCCTGTCATCGACTGAGTTTCCAAATTCATATTCCCATTAGGGGAGAGTAAACTGCTAGGGATTCCTCTTTACCTCAAACCAAGCCATCCACGTAGAAGAGGAAAGGGCAATCTTTTGATGTGCGGTAAGACTTGGTGAGAGAGGGATTGTGAAAGAGTGAGGGTGATCTTTAGAGGATAAGGGAGGTGTCCTTGGATTCTTTTTTCATGGAGTTAAGTTTTGTTCCACAGGACGTGAAATATGGGAAAAGGTTTTAGGACCAGGGTTAGATGGTCTGGGAAGTCTTTATCTTGGATGGGCGAGTTCAGCTCGGTAGGGGCGAGGTAAGTCTCCTGGATTTTCTTTCTCCTGGAATGAAGTATTGTTCAGCTAAGGGTGAGATGGGAGAAAGCTTGGAATCAGGGTTGGATGGTCCAGGCCTTCTTAATTGGCATCAGAGAGTGGTTTAGAACCTTGTCCTAGTGTATACTTTGATGATGTCTTTCCCAAGGCTACCGGCGGCCCTTGCAAAAAGCCCAAAGCTCACGTCATTGCTGCTCACTCATTACTTGGTCCCTGCTTTCCACTCTTCATTGAATTTTTTGCCATACCCTGATCTTTTCCTCTCCCTCCCCATTCTGGATTCACATCTGAGTGTCCGCGGCAGCCTATTCACCGGTCTTTCAGTCCCCAGCATCTCCCTACTCCCATCTGGCCAGTGTCCAGTAGCAAGAGTCATCATCTCCTAAGCATCCATCTCATCTTGCTCCTACAGATGTCAAGGCCTTCGAGCAATGATCATGTCACCTCACCTGCCTTTTTTCTTCTCCCCGAATTTCTGCTCTGGGTCTACACTTCGATGGCGCCAACTGACTTCCAGTTCCAGACACTCGTCACCCTCGCCCCCAGATGTTGGTCTGAGAGTCCGGAACCTGCCTTCCGCCACTGCCGTGAGCTCGCTGCTCGACATCCTCTAAGGTGGCAGGGGAGCGGAGGGAGCTAGCTCTCCACAAGACCCAGATGATTTTCAGGCCTGAAATAACCGATTTGTGTTTATAAAACACTTTTGCCAAAATAAATGATTACATAACCAGCTGAACATCTTGCTCCAGATGGAAACATTCAGGCAGAGCACACAGACCTCATTTTGACTTCTTTTAATTGGACAGGCAAGGATGCTGACAGCCTAGTGCAAAACCAGGTGGATGTGGAATGTTTTCGCTCTCAAGTTCATGTGCCCTTGTCTAGGTTAGACTATGGCACTATGGTGGGATAGGGTGGGGTGCCAGGCAGAGTGGGATGGCATGGGGGGAGGGCTGGAAGGTGGGGTGGGCTGCAGGAAATCCCAGATGCTGAGTGGGTCATATCTCTCTGAGAAAATAGGTGATAGATGCCTGATGAATGCTTCAGGGAGTAACCCCCTCGTTGCCCCCGACTTTGGGGCTGTATTTGGCAGGTATGAGCTGGGTTGGCACCTCTGTCCTCTGAGCTCCTCTGCAGTCTGCCTTGGGGCACATTAGTAAGTGAATGTACAATACTGTACTTTCCAAACGCTTAGTGCAGTGCTCCGCATAAAGTAAACATTCAAAAAATACAACTGAATGAATGAAGGATTGTGCACAAGCAATAAATGTGACGTTTCTGGAGAAGGATGCTTCTGAGAAGCAGTATGGCCCACTGGAAAGGTCGAGTCAGAAGACCTAATCCTGATTCCACCCCTTGCTGGGTGTATGGACTTGGGCAAGTCACTAACCTGCTCAGTGCCTCGATTTCCTCACCGGCAAAACGAACATTAAAAACCTATTCTTCCTGCTACTGTGAGCCCTTTGTGGGAGAGGGACTGTGTTTGATTTAATTATTTTGTATTTCCTGCAGTGCCTAGCACAGGATTAGACATATAGTAAGTGCTTAACAATTGCCACAATCATTATCATTTTAATCTCCAGGACACTCCAAGGATTAAATCAATTTTGCATTCGCTGCCTCCTGCAGATTCTTGTGTTTATGCTGAATGTGAAACCAGTCTGATCCACGAGACTGCATGTCTTTCACCAGTCTCCTCTTCTCCCTTATAAATGTAGACTGCTACGCTTGAGGGCCAGGGGTGTGTCTAAATTTCACCTGTGTAATCCTTCCCAGTTCAGTGCTCTGGACAGCATTAAATACTATTACTACCACAAAAGTAGAAAGAACAAAAGGATCACCAACCATTATGCTATACATCAGCTAAGAATGCACTTTCCAAGTCTTTTCTACATACCTTTCACTATTAGAAACACAAAAACATACCAAAAAAAATATCCCCAATTGTAGCAAGGGCAAGCAGAAAGAGCAAGGGTTTGGGAATAAGGAAATGTAGGTTCCAACTAATTCCAATTCAACTCTGCTCTTAGCTTGCTTTGTGACTGAGCAAGTCACTTAGGCACACTGGGCCTGTTTCTCCATCTGCACAATAGGGATAAAATATTTCCTCTCCTTACCTCTTAGACTGTGAGGTTTATGAGAAGCAGCATGGCCTAGTGGAAAAAGCCCAGGGCTGGGAGTCAGAAGACCTGGGTTCCAATCCTGCCCCTGCCACTTGACTGCTGCATGACCTTCGGCAAGTCACTTAACTTTTCTGGACCTCAGTTCCCCCATCTGTAAAAGGGGAATTTAATACCTGTTCTCACTCCTACTTAGACTGTGAATCTCATGTGGGACCTGATGATCTCGTACCCATCTCTGCGCTCAGTCCAGTGTTTGGAACATAGTAAGCATTTAGAAAATGCCATTACTATTATTATTATAATTGTTCATTCATTCATTCAATCATATTTATTGAGCACTTACTGTGTGCAGAGCACTGCACTAAGCACTTGGGAAGTACAAGTTGACAACATATAGAGATGGTCCCTACCCAACAGTGGGCTCACGGTCTAGAAGGGAGAGACGGAGAACAAAACAAAGCATATTGACAAAATAAAATAAATAGAATAAATATGTACAAATAAAATAAATAAGTAAATAGAGTAATAGAGTAATTGTTATTATGATGATGGTGGTGTGGGTCAGGGTCTATCAGATCTGATTATCTTTAAGCATTTAGCACATACTTGTTAAACAGAAGTACCTAATAAATGCCATATCTTTTCCAGATTTTCCTTCAGTAGCTTGATTTTTATTTTTTTAATAACTAGCTCTGGTTTCATAAACAAAGCTCTTTCAGCCTTCTCACTAGTTCGAACAGGGCCAATTATTTAGTGTATAAATCTGATCTTTTTACGATTGATTGATTGATCTTTTGAAGTTTTCTCACTGCCCCCTTTTTCCCCTCCTATCGTTCCTCCACACCTTTCTCCTGTGCATTTCCACTATGTACACTGTATATACCTCTCCCTCTATTTCTGCTCTTTTCTCTAGCCACTTCCGCATTCCATTTCCTGCTCATTTACCTGGCCCTTCTGTTTTCTGACTCCCTCCAACCCTCCCCAACCCTAGCATACTGGTCTCTTTTCCCTTTTCCCACACTCTAAGCCAAATCCCCTTTGTGTCTAAGTGATTTTCCTCTTGGCTCCGTTAGTCATTCCTCCCTTGTCTCTATCATCTTCCTGTCTCTTAACCCTCTACCTGAGAGTCAATCAATCATATTTATTGAGCGCTTACTGTGTGCACAGAACTATGCTAAGCACTTGGGAGAGTCTTGCTTCTATCCCATGCCCCAGGCCCCCGGGGTGATTTTCCTGTAGAAAACATGCCTGCTGGCAGCCAGTCTCCTCATTCTTTCCCTGAGGCCCCGTCAGAAGCCAATTCTCATCCTGTTCTTGTCAGCTCGAAGGCAACTATAGGTAGGATGGTGGGCAGGTCTCTGGCATGCACAAGGAGGGATAGCAATCAGATGAGACAGAAGGCACATCCACCACCAATATGGGTGGTAGCAAGGCCTCATGCTGTGATTCGGCTCTCAGCATATCTCTCTCTCCCTCCCTCTCCTCCCCCTCCAACCCTGCCCACATGGAAAAACTGGTTGGTTTATGTCCTTGGTGAAGTGACCTGCCATTTCCTCTTCCCCACCAGTGGCCCGCCCTTCCAAGTCTTACCTTAATCGGACGTGATGCTTCTGACAATCCCCAACCTTTTAATTTGTTCAGGCATGAGACCCCAGGCTAGGAAATTGAAAGCAAATGCTCTTTTTCAAGCAGACAACACCGTTGGCATTGATGAAGTCATTCTCTTTGCGCCCGGAGATTCTCTTGGGTACTTTTGCCTAGGTTAACCCAGAGTAATTTTTCATTGACTCTGACCTCATATTAAGCAAGAACTAAGACCTAGGGGGAAGGGAAAGAACTTCTTGCGCTCACACCATAATCAAAGAAAAATAACAGCCAAGCTATGTTTTGCTGGAATGCAACATTTCAACAGCTTTATCACGCTGGAGGCACATTTTGACATCATAATGAATGATAGAGAAAGAGCTACGTTTATCTAGGTCAGAATGACAAACTCCCAAAGGCTGCAGAAGTTGGGGGCGGGTAGGGGAAAGAGAAACGGGACCGAGTTCTGGAGCACCGGGGAGAGGATCGCGAATTGAACAGAGAGAGTTTCATTAAGAGCTGACATTGCCTAATGTCTTTCATCACTACATCATAATTAGCCAACCGGCCTAGTAAAATCACACACAATTCTTGTTCCGGGTCCCATAAATAAAGGGAACCGTATTTCATGACAACGACTTTTATAATAAAATGCAGACGCAAAGGAAACAGATGTCTCTGACATCATTTTTGATCTGATTTATACATCTGCAGCCATTTACAATGTGTACGTGTGGGTTCAAAAGAGCACCAACCAAGACTGTTTAGGAGAATTTGAAACTGTATAGCCAAATGATAAGAAACCTCGCCAAAAGTTAAGGGATTCCAAAAGAGGGGAGATATTTGGGGTGACGAGATGACCGCAGTGTCTCTGGTTTTCCAAGAAGAGAAAAGTGATTCCAAGTGAATACTGGGTTTTGGATCAAAAGAATGGAGATAGTGTTGGTAGCATCAAGATGGCCCTATGGGCTGTACCGACCTTCCTGGAAGGTGGCGGCAGGGTGGGGTACATGAGGAATATTGGGGTGTTCTATGGCTATGGGAGAAAATGAAGCAGCACCGTGGCCTAGTGGAAAGAGAAAGGGCGCGGAAGTCAGAGGATCTGGGTTCTAATCCCAGCTTCGCCAGTTGCTTGCTATGCATCCCTGAGCAAGCCACTTAACTTTTCTGTGCCTCAGTGTCCTCGACTATGTAATGGGGATTAAATATCTGTTCTCCCTCCCACTTGGACTGTGAGCCCCATGCAGGACGGGGACTGTGTCCAACCTAACTAACCTGTACCTAAACCCAGCCCTTGGAACAGCGTTTGACCCACGGTAAGCACTTAACAGATACCATAAACAGGACGGGGACCAGGAACCCAGTTGCCAACTGAAAAAAGTGAACCTCCCCTCTAGATCGTAAACGGCTTATGGGTAGGGAATGTGTCTACCAACTCTACCATATCGAACTCCCCCAAGTGCTTAGTACAATGCTCTGTACCTAGTAACCATTCAATACATACCATTGATTAACTGATTGTGTAATTGATTGATGGGTTAGGTCCTGACCACGAGTTCTCTTATTGAAAAGCCATGCAGCAGCATGACCTAATGAGTGGAGGACGGGGATGCAAGTCAGAAGGGCCTGGGTCCTAAATCCCGGCTCTGCCACGTGTCTGCTGGGTGACCTTGGGTAAATCATTTCACTTATCTGTTCCTCATTTACTTCATCTTTCCAATGGGAATTAAGCATGTGAGGCCCATGTGGGCCAGGGACTGTGTCCAACCCAATTTACTCATATCTACCCCGGCGCTTAGTACAGTGTCTGACACATAGTAAGCACTTAACAAACGCCACAATTATTATTATTATCATTATTATTATTATTCTATAGTGTTGAGGCGATGGAGAAATCTAAAGAGCTTTTTCCGTGCTATACTGTGAGCTCCTGGAGAGCGGGAATTGTGTCTACTTACCCTATTGTACTTGCCCAAACACTTAACAGACCGGTCTGCTCAGGATAGGTGCCCAATAAGTACTGGAGGACCGATTGACTTTCTGCTCTCCTACCTTACGAAAGCCCATCCATTTATCCTACCTTGAGGCACGTCCACCTGTCTGTACTGGCTGTGGCCAGCTTTCCGTTCCCCCCGATTACTCCAGTGGAAGCTATCCATCTCCAGGATGAGGAGGGTGACTCCACTGGGCAAGATTAGAAACTTGGAGGACATTTAGGAAATAAAAAAGAGAGTGGTTTTGTTTTGTTTTTTTCCCCCGGGAAAAAAAGATTCTGAAGATTCTGTGAAGCAGCAACGGCAAGGGCCAGAGCAGCGCTCACGGTCCAAGGGATGATGAACAAGAGCAGAGCAGGGCCAGGGAGTTATGAGAAAATCCCTGTTCCGACAACAGACGCAATGTGCTGGTCAAGGTTCCGCTACAAAGGCAGCAAACCAAGTTTGAGATAAAGCCTGCTAACACCAGACCGGAGTCAATTTTGAAAATAATCTCTCTGTGCAAGTAACAGACTGTACACACACGTTTTACAAGAATAAACAAACTCTTCTAATTCTTATCCACAAACTGAGAGGGAACTCATTAGTGCAAATGACTGCTGGCCGGCAGCACTTAGTCTGTAAACTTTGGGTATCCTAGGCGATCCATTAACACGCAGCAGATGTCCTCGATCAGTGTAATCTCTCCCCGAGACATGTCGCGCTTCCAAACGTGGATATTCGTCGGCGAGATTTCCCCTTCGTAAGGAAGATAGAAAAGGTTCGTGGAGGTGGCAAACAATATTTGGTTTAGACTAGCCGGAGACAGGGGAATGCCGAGAAAGGCAAAGATCTCGTCGGCGGTCTTCTGAGGCTCGCTCACGACATCCTCGAACTTGACCAGCCGGTAGCTGGAGGGGTTCAGATCCTTATTGATCCTCAGGGCCGCTGCGGTGTTTGCTTGCCATAGGTGAGAGAGCAGGGAGACGGCGGTCGACCGCGGGTCTAAGAGTTCTTTTCTCAATGACTCGTATTCGGTGGCGTACCCCGAATTCCAGTCGCATTTCTCCTTTCCTCCGCCCGCTTTAAAGAGCATCGCTAAGCGCTCGGGGATGTTCTTCAAGGAGTAGAGGCTCGGCTTACTGTTATAGAGCACTGAATGGATCCAGGCCCGGGGGTCCCGGACCACATACAGAGCTCTCATCGAAGGCCCGATGACGTCTTGAAAGAAAGGCAGCTTTAACGTCCAGCTCCCGCTGCTGAAGCTGAGCACCGGGCGGGCGTTGGGATAGGAGGCCAGGTGCCGCCTCATGTCCCTAATGTACTCGGCCTCACGGTCGTAGGCGCCCTTCCCCCGGCTCCTCTGTTCCAAGAAAGATGCCCTCCTCTTGGCCTTCTTCTTCTTGTCCCCGTTGGCGGCCGAAGACTGGGCGGGGCGGCCGCGTCCGGGTTCGTTCAGGTGGATGTTCTGCAGGTGTAGTTTGGTGTCCTGGACCAGAGACTGGAGCCAGCCCCGGAGCATCCGGAAACCGCCCCTCCGCGGGCCCGGGGGTTTCCACTCGCAGGCGTCGACGAAGGAGTCGATCTCCAACTCCGTCTCCGGGATGTCTAGGTAGGCGGTGGGCACCCGGATGTAGAGGAAGTCACTGCTGTTGGAAAAGAGCTGCTTCAGGATCTCCGCCCCAGACCAAGGGAGCGCCACGATGACGACGTCCGGCGGGCGGGCCCGGGGCCTCTCGGGGGGCCCGGCCCCGCGGCCGCCCCCGGCCCCCGGGCTCGGGCGGTCGCCGCCCCACGTGGCGCAGATGGGCCGGCTGCAGGCGCTCCAGACGTCCGCCAGCTCCACGACCCACAGGGCGACGACGAGGATCAGGATCCAGCGCATCAGGAGGCCGAAGGACAGGTAGAACCGCCACTGGAAGCCCAGGACCAGCAGGCCGCCGACCAAGATCAGCCCTACCAGGACGTTCATCTGAAAGCCGAAGGGGAAGGCCGCCCGGTCCTCGCGTGGGGGCCCGTCCGCGGCCTCGGTGCCCAGCCCGAACCTGGTGATCCGGCCCCCGGCCGTCACCGTGGCGAAGCCCCCGAAGCCCAGGTAGTCGAACCGGCTCTTGAGGTTCCGGTGGTCGGTGACGATGGACACGGCCTGCTCCGTGTCGTTGACGCGGAGCGAGAGGCGCAGCCCGGCCGGGGAATCGTCGGTGAAGCGGCAGGAGGAAACGTTGACGTAGGGACCGTGGAAGAGATAGGCCACCCGGGTCACGGGGCCCTCCATGGGGAACGTGACGTTGACGTACTGAGTCCAGCGCTTCTTGAACTCGGCGGCCTGCTCCGCCTCCTGGATCTGCCCGGCGGGGCTGCCGCCGCGCCGGTCGAACCAGAACATCTTGTAGTGGGCGTCCCACACGTCCATCATGGCCCCGCTGTACCGGCCCGGGGACCTGTAGGGGACGTACTTGAAGTCGATGTCCAGGTTGTGGAAGAAGGCACTGACGGAATCGACGGGCGAGTCCTCCCGCCGCTCGACGTGGTCCACGACCAGCAGGGTCTGGGAGTTGAGGAGGAGCAGGGCCCGGTAGACGCTCTTCAGCTTCATGGCGGCGGAGTAGGCGGCCGCGGCCTCCCCGCTGACAAACAGCATGTCCCCCTGCTGGGAGGCGGTGACCACCTCCCCCGCCGCGTCCCCCACGTCGTCCCCGGTCCACCTGAGCCACTGAGAGCATTCCCCCAGCTGGCCCTCCCAAGGCGCGTTGCACTGGCTGGTGGGCGAAGGGGCGAACACCAGCACGTTGTTCAAGTGGCTAAACTTGGGGCCGTACAGGGCCTCGGACACGAACACCTGCCCGTTGGGGGCGAAGGTGAAAGAGTTCTGGTCGGGGTGCTCGTGGCCCGGGTTGAAGCTCCTCCAGCCGTCGATCCAGGAGTAGGGCTGGAAGTGGACGACGTCGAAGACGGCCCGGCCCCCCAGTTTGCCCGACTTGAAAGACACGAAGGTGTGGGCCTGGGCGGCGGGCAGCCCCGCCCCGTAGGTGACCACCCCCCAGTTGGGGAAGACGTGCATCTCGGGGCCGCCGGACCCGGCGGGGGGCCGGGGGGTGAGCTCGGGGGCGTACCAGAGGTATTCCGTGTGAAGGGTGCTCCACCTCTGGGCCGTGGAGGGCACCATGGGCCCGTCCTTGGGCCGGTGCTTCCGGATCTGCTGGGCCAGCCAGTTGCCGGCCCCGCTCCTCAGCACGAACGCGTCCAGGAACACCAGCTGGCTTTCCGGCCCGTAGAACCAGTTGTAGTTGGAATCCGCTATGCCGACGCTCCTCTGGAAGCCCGGGAGGAGCGTGGCGTAGTAAAACCAGAAGTGCGTCTTCAGCCAGTTGTTCTCCAGGTTGTCGATGTTGAAGTGGCGACGGGCCAGGAACACGTACTGCGTGACGGACTTGGCCGTGTAGCTCCCGTAGGCCACCCCCTCGTCCAGGGAGCCGTCCACCACGTGGTTGAGGAGGAACATGGTCTTCTCCATCACGTCCACCGCCGCCTGTTTCCACGGGGTGGCCTGGGCCCCCCGCTCCACGCCGGCCACCAGGGCCCCCGTGAGCAGGGCCAGCATGTTAGTGGCTTGGTGGTTGTGGAGCAGCTGTTTCCCCCAGGAGCGGACCTTGGAGTACTCGTACATGTCCTCGGTGGCGGCCCCGATCTTCTCCAGGTACCGCCGCCGCCTGGGGTCGTCCAGCGAGCCGTACAAGAAGTCGAAGGCGGTGGCGAAGCCGGTCAGGGAGTGGCCCAGGGGCACCTCGTCGCCCGGGGCGTTCTCCACCAGCCAGTCCTTGTACCCCGCCATCCGGTCCATGTACTCCAAGGCAAAATCGAGGGCCGCCCCGTCTTCCGGGCACAGCAAGCAGTACAGTGCCAGCGGAGGCAGATTGTTGCCGTAGATCTCGTTCCACTTGGCGGCGAAGTCGGCGTGCTTGGGGGGAGGGAGGTAGTAGGATGGGTTGGACAGCATCGTGGTCACCGCGCCGCGGAGGGCTCGGAACAGGTGCAGGTGGCTGGAGCGGGCCTTCTGCCTCAGGGCCGGGACCCCCGCGGCGTCGAAGAACAAGCTCGGGTGCGGGCCGTCCCTCTTCGGCTGCGGGTTGGGGCCGGGATCCCGTCCCCGCGGCGGCCCGAACCCAACGTCATCGTCGGTGAAAGCAGCCCAGTCCGAGTAATTGCTCGCCGACTCTTCAGAAGTCGAGAGCGCCAACATCGCTGCCGCTAAAAACAGGGACCGTCCCGTAAACGGGAGAGCCATGATCCATCAGGGAGTTCCCGCCCTTCAGGCCCGCGGATCAGATACGACGCACATCGCTCCCGCCCGTCCGATTACTTGAAAACGAAGACTTTAGGCTTGTGCAGAGCGACGACTCCAACGCTTACCAGGTGAGTTGTGGCAGAGGCGCAGGTGGCTTGAAATGAATACATGCAGCTTCTGGGAAGTGGAAAAAGGCCTTTCTGGCTCGGCGTCGGCCCGGCCCGACTCCACGGCCACCAAGATCCCGAGCGACGCTAGAGCCACCGGCGCCTCCGATGAGCTGACCGGTCAGGGCTCCGACAGTCGCCGATGCGGTTAGCGTCGTGATGGATAATGAACCCAGCCTTTTCCCCCCTAAGGTCCCGTCTCGAAACTAACCGCCGTCGTTATGCAACCGTCTTTCTTGAAAAGATCGGCTCCCGGTTCCCGTTGGAAAGTCATTCCTGGCACCGGGAATGTGGCGCCGGCCCCAAAAAACGGTACCGTTACATTCGAGGGGTGGTCGCTGGCACACGGGGAATAAGGCCTCTTCTCTCCATCTGGTGTTCTTTTGTGAGTTTGCTATTCACGTTCTCCCTGACGCTCTGTCCTTCATGCTGGGCAGACTCTCGCTCCCCTGCGTGTGAGAGAATGAAGCGACGGATCTTCCCAAACCCTGCTCAGACGGCTTCCCTACGATAGGTCTCAGCAGCCTCGGCCCGCAGCTAACGGAGGTGAGCTGGCGTGAGCCAATGTGCCGGAAGACCGATGCGGACAGTTCACGGTCTTGGCTTAAAAAACTTCATCTCCGACGGGGAGAGCCGGGCGAGCCTGCCGGTCTGCTCGGCCTTCCCGGCAGGGGCCGAGGCATCTCCGCTCCACACATCGTGATCGCTGATGATCCTGCCGACTCCGTCGCCCCCCACGGAGATTCCTTCTCTGCAAGTTTTTGAGATGCCCAGCGGAGGCGGAGACAAAACAAAACAAAAGGAAGTTCTGGATTACTGATTGAAGGAAAGCATGTAGAAAACTCGAACTGGGGAATCGGTGTGACCTGGGACGAGTCACTTAACTTTTCCGTGTCTCAGTTTCCATCACTGTAAAATGCAGATCAAACACCTGTTCACCTTCTTTTGCTGAGAGCCCCGTGTGAGACAGTGACTGTGTTCGACCTGATTATCTGCCTCTGCTCTCATCGCAGTGCACGACATATTAATTCGATCGACTTTCTCTAGCGCTTCCTGGATGCAGGGCACTGTACTAATCACTTGAGCACTGTACTAAGCTCTTGAGCGAGTCATCAATCATATTTATTAAGTGCTTACTGTGTGCAGTGCACTGTCCTAAGCACTTGGGAGAGTCCAACCGAGTTGATAGACAGGTTCCCTGCGGTGAGCAGTATCAAACGTCACGATTATCATTATCATCATTACTATGATTCGACTCCAGAGGAAGTCGGTCCTTTTCGTTATGGGATGAGAACCCTTTGCTAACGTTGGCTCAGGGAACGCACCGTCTCTCTTCTCTAACCGCTGGTAAAGGGAAGCCGCAGCCCGTGCTTTGGGCGCAGGTGTGTAAACTGAGATCAGAAGGACTGTCTCTATATGTTGCCAATTTGTCCTTCCCAAGCGCTTAGTACAGTGCTCTGCACACAGTAAGCGCTCAATAAATATGATTGATGATGATGATAGGAGAGCTTGTCTAGTAGTGGCTGGAGGCTAGCTCAAAGTGGGCGGTGGGAATCCCTCACCCCTGGGGGTCATGACCACCATGTTCCAATGATGATGGCATTTTTTATTAAGCGCTTACTATGTGCACAGCACTCTTCTAAGCGCTGGGGAGGTTCCAAGGTGATCAGGTTGTCCCTCGTGGGGCTCACAGTCTTCATCCCCATTTTACAGATGAGGTCACTGAGGCACAGAGAAGTGAAGTGACTTGCCCAAAACCACACAGCTGACAGTTAGCAGAGCCAGGATTTGAACCCATGACCTCTGACTCCGAAGCCCGGGCTCTTTCCACTGAGCCACACTGCTTCCAAGAGGAAGCTGGTGTGTTGGGCGGGTGGGGGGGCCCGACCCTTGCCCCTGACCCTGGGGCCTTGGCTGTCTTCAGTGCTTTGCACACAGTAAGCACTTAATAAATGCTATTATTATTATTATTATTATCATTATTATTATCTGCAGGGGCCGGCTGGGGCTGGGGCCGCGTCCCCGGCGGCCAGGTGGGGGCGCTGCGGCCCCACGGTTTGGGCGGGAAAGTCCTCGTGGCTTTGGGCAGCAACTTCACCAACTTTGGGCGCCAACAGGTCCCAGGGGGTGAGTGAGGCCGGCACCGCCCCGCACCCCCAAACCCGCTGGGACAGGGGATTCCGGACACCACAGAACACCCTGATGGGGAACAACGGTAGGGAGAGGGGGTGACGGGCTCCGAGGGCAGAGGCTGGGGCAGGGAAAGGGGGACGAAGCCGGGGCAGGGAAGGGGCGCAGAAGCCGGGACAGGGAAAGGGGCAGAAGCAGGGACAGGGAAAGGGGCAGAGGCTGGGACAGGGAAAGGGGCAGAGGATGGGACAGGGAAGGGGGGAAGAAGCTGGGACAGGGAAGGGGCGCAGAAGCTGGGACAGGGAACGGGGCAGAGGATGGGACAGGGAAAGGGGCAGAGGCTGGGACAGGGAAGGGGGGAAGAAGCTGGGACAGGGAAGGGGCGCAGAAGCTGGGACAGGGAAGGGGCGCAGAAGCTGGGACAGGGAACGGGGGCAGAGGCCGGGACAGGGAAAGGGGCAGAGGCTGGGACAGGGAAAGGGGCAGAAGCCGGGACAGGGAAAGGGGCAGAGGCTGGGACAGGGAAGCGGGGAAGAAGCTGGGACAGGGAAGGGGGGAAGAAGCTGGGACAGGGAAGGGGGGCAGAAGCTGGGACAGGGAAGGGATGCAGAAGCTGGGACAGGGAAGCGGGGAAGAAGCCGGGACAGGGAAGGGGCGCAGAAGCCGGGACAGGGAAGGGGCGCAGAAGCCGGGACAGGGAAGGGGCGCAGAAGCCGGGACGGGGAAGGGGCGCAGAAGCCGGGACGGGGAAGGGGCGCAGAAGCCGGGGCGGGGAAGGGGCGCAGAAGCCGGGACAGGGAAGGGGCGCAGGAGCCGGGACAGGGAAGGGGCGCAGAGGCTGGGACAGGGAAGGGGCGCAGAGGCTGGGACAGGGAAGGGGCGCAGAAGCTGGGGCAAAGAAAGGGGCAGAGGCTGGGAGAGGGAAAGGGGCAGAGGCTGGGACAAGGAGGCGGGGAAGAAGCTGGGACCGGGAAGGAGACAGGGTCGGAGACAGGGAAGAGGGCAGGGTCTGGGACAGGAAAGGGGGCAGAAATTGGGACAGGGAAGGGGGGCAGAAGCAGGGACAGAGACGGGGCAGAGGCCGGGACAGGGAAGAGGGCAGGGGCTGGGACAGGGATGGGGGCAGAGCCTGGGGCAGACGGGAGGACAGCCTGGGAGCCGGCTGGGGCTGGTGGAGCCTGGGGCGGGGCAGGAGTTGGCCCTCCCGGCCGGCGGGGCACAGAGAGGGGCTGGCAGCCCCCAGGAGCGGGAGGGAGGAGGAGGAGGAGGAGGACAAGGGGGAGGGGGAGCAGGGGCGGGCCGAGGGTGTGCGCCTTACCTGGCCTGCGGGCCCGAGCGGCGGGGGGGCCGGGGAAGCCGGGCTTCAGCAGAGGCGGCGGGCAGGGGCGGCGGCGGGGGCGGGGGCGGAGGCGGGGGGAGTCCGGTCCGGGCAGGCGGCGGGCAGCGGGGCCGCCCCCCCCAGTCCCGCCTGCTGTCCGCCCGGCCCTGCCCGGGGCCCCCAGGCCATGCCCTCCGCCGCGGCCCCCTGCCTCCTGGGGAGGGTCCTGGGGGGGGGGGGCGGGGGGGGGGACAGGACGGGAAGGGGAAAGGGACGGCCCGGGACAGCCGGCCGGACGGACCTGCTCCTGCCTGCCCCGCTCCGGGGCCCGGGCCCGCCGCCCTCCCTCCGCTGCCTCCGGATCCCAGGGCACGATGCCGGGAGGACGGGGACGACGACGAGGAGGAGGAGGGACAGGAGGAGGAGGAGGGACAGGAGGAGGGGCTGGGGGCGGGGCTGGGGGCGGCTCTCCGGGCTTCCAGCGAGGACCGCGGTGCCCCCGGTGCCCGGAGGGGCCCACGATGCCCGGGGCTCCGGAGCCAGCCTGAGAGGGGTCCTTGGAAGATAGAGGGGCAGGGGGCGTCCGGGAGGATGATTATGGCATTTGTTGAGCGCTTACTATGTGCAAAGAGTCAAGCGGGGAATCCTGAACGCCTGGCTCTGGGGGTGAGCTCTGGGGTGGGCCCTGGGGGTGAACTCTGGGGGTGGGCCTTGGGAGTGGGCCCTGGGGGTGGGCTTTGGAGGTGAGCTCTGGGGTGGGCCCTGAGAGTGGGCCCTGGGGGTGGGCTTTGGGGGTGAGCTCTGGGGGTGAGTTTTGGGATAGGCCCTGGGGGTGGGCTCTGGGGTGAGCTTTAATGTGGGCCCTGGGGGTGGGCTTTGGGGGTGAGTGTTTGGGTGGGCTTTGGGGGTGAGCTCTGGGGGTGAGTTTTGGGATAGGCCCTGGGGGTGGGCTCTGGGGTGGGCTTTAATGTGGGCCCTGGAGGTGGGCTTTGGGGGTGAATTTTGGGGTAGGCCCTGGGGTGGGCTCTGGGGCTGGGCTTTAATGTGGGCCCTGGGGGTGGGCTTTAGGGTTGAGCTTTGGGATAGGCCCTGGGGTGGGCTCTGGGGGTGGCTCTGCGGTGGGCTTTAACGTGGGCCCTGGGGGTGGGCTCAGCCTCTGGCGATCCCCTGCCCAGGGAGCCAAGAAGACATTGCGCAAGGGGTTTGGGAAACTTCCCCTAAGATGAGCACAGCTGTAAGGAATGGGAGAGGAGGGGGGAGGGAGGAGAGGAGGGAAGGAAGGAGGGGAGGAGGGGAGGAGTGAGACGTGGAGGCGGCTGGCTGGCAGGCTAGCGGATCCAAGTCCCCAGCCCGGAGCCGGGCGCCAGGACCTGATGCTGGGAAACTGAGGGCTGGATGATGCCCCTGGAAGCTCAAAGGAGCCGCTGCTGGAGACCCCCGCGCCCCATCGTCCTCCCCATCCCCGGACCTGGACCCTGGGGACCCTCAGGACCCGCCTCCGCAACTTCTCCCCCTCCCCACCACCCCATTCCCGGCTCGCAGCTCTGGGACAATTTTCCCACACCTTCAGCTCTCGGGCCCGGCTCCGTTGGGGCCTGATGTCTTTCTTCTCACCGTGTTCCGAGAGGAAGGAGCCGCGTGGGGCGGGGGAGAGAGGGAGGGATTCGATCCCATCCTTCCCGAGCTAGAGAGGAAAGTGCCGGTCAAAACTTCTCAGCTCACACCCGCCCCTTCCAGACTAGCAGCCTTGGACAGGAAACAACTGCTGGCAGTGGTAGCAGCAGAAGTAATATTCATCCAAAGTCTTTGAGTGCGATGCACTGCAATAAGTGCCCCGTTTGAAATATAACCGCAGAATAAGATTTATTCCCCGTATAATAATAATAATGGCATTTATTACGTGCTTACTATGTGCAAAGCACCGTTCCAAGTGCCGGGGAAGATACAAGGTGATCAGGTTGTCCCACGTGGGGCTCACCATCTTAATCCCCATTTTACAGACGAGGTAACGGGCACAGAGAAGCTAAGTGACTTGCCCAAGGTCCCACAACTGACAAGTGGCGGAGCCGGAATTTGAACCCATGACCTCTGACTCCCAAGCCCGTGCTCTTTCCACTGAGCCACACTGCTTCTCTAGGTGTACTAAAACCTCACGCTCTAAATGAACTTGAATTTAGAAGTAGTGGAATCAGAATACATTGGCTATATTAACTGAATAATAATAATGCCATTTATTAAGCACTTACTATGTGCAAAGCACTGTTCTAAGCACTGGGGAGGTTACAAGGTGATCAGGTTGTCCCACTGAATATACCTATAGACACAAGCACTAAGGATGGAGATGGAGTGACCGAAGTTGATGCAGCCTGAGTTGTTGGAGATTAACTGAGGAGTCTTTTTGGAGGAGCTGGGTTTGAGAAAGGGGGTTTGGAGGATGAGGGAGGTAGAGGCCTGGTGGTTTTCAGAGGTCAGGGGGTAGGGTCCCAGATGAGGGGAACCAATTGAACAGGGGACCAGAGGTAGCTGATTTAGAGAGCAGGATACAGATAAGAGCAGCAAAGAGAGATGATATGTGCAATGGAGAAGAAAATGAGTGCAATGAAAAAGCAGCATTGCCTAGTGAATAGAACACTGGCCCAGCTCAGGCTCTTTTGCAGGCTCTTTCTCTCCCCCCCCCAATCCCCTAACTGTGAGAGCCCCTCAATATTCAGTTCCGGGTCCCTTGATTTCCTCCATCCACACCCACTCCCTTGGAAAACTCATTCGCTCACAGGGCTTCAACTATCACCTTTATGCTGATGACACCCAAATCAGCCTTGATCTCTCTCCCTCTCTGCAGGTTTGCATTTCCTCCTGCCTTCAAGACAACTCTGGATGTCCTCCCTTCACCTCCAACTTAATATGGCTAAAATTGAACTTCTTATCTTCCCATCCAAACCTTGTCCTTCTGCTCACTGTTGACGGCACCGCCATCCTTCCTGTCTCACGAGCCCGTAACCTTGGTGTTATTCTTGATTCCATTCTCCCATTCCACCCACATATTCAAGCCATCACTAAATCCTGTCAGTTCTACCTTCACAACATCACCAAAATCCACCCCGTCCTCTCTGTTCAAATTGCTACCACATTAATGGAAGCACTTATCCTATCCCACCTTGACTACTGTATCAGCCTCCTCACTGACCTCCCTGCCTCCTCTCTTTCCCCATTGCAGTCCACACTCCATTCTGCTGCCCAGATCCTTTTCCTTCAAAAACAGTCAGACCATATTTCCTCACTCCTCAAGAAACTCCAGTGGTTGCCCATCCACCTCCACATCAAACAAAAACTCCTCACCATTGGCTTTAAAGGACTTCCTCCTCCAACCTCACCTCACTACTCTCCTTTCATTCATTCATTCAATCATATTTATTGAGCACTTACTGTGTGCAGAGCACTGTACTAAGCACTTGGGAAGTACAAGTTGGCAACATATAGAAACGGTCCCTACCCATCAGCGGGCTCACAGTCACTCTCCTGCTACAACCCAGCCCAGACACTTTGTTCCTCTAACGCTAACCTTCTCCCTCTACCTCGAGCTCATCTGTCTTGCCGACCCCTCGCTCACCTCTGGCCTGGAATGCCTTCCCTCCTCATATCAGATGGATAATTGTTCTCCCCCACTTCAAAACCTTACTGAAGGCCCTTCTCCTCGAAGCAGCAATCCTCCACTAAGCCCTCCTTTCCTCTTCTCCCACTCCCTTCTGCTCTGCTCTTACTTGCTCCTTCATTCATCCTCCCTCCCATTCCCACAGCACATGTGTATATATCTGTATATATCTGTAATTTATTTATTTATCTATTTAATAATTGATTTACATTAATGTCTATCTCCCCCTCTAATAATAATGATGATGATGATGGTATTTGTTAAGTGCTTACTATGTGCAAAGCACTGTTCTAAGTGCTGGGGTGATACAAGGTGATCAGGTTGTCCCACGTGGGGCTCGCAGTCCTAATTCTCTTTTTAGAGATGAGGTAACTGAGGTACAGAGAAGTGAAGTGACTTGCCCAAATTCACACAGCCGATAAGTGGCAGAACCAGGATTAGAACCCATGACCTCTGACTCCCAATCCCATGCTCTTTCCACTGAGCCATGCTGAGCTTGCTGTGGGCAGGAATGTGTCTGTTAGTTGTTATATTGTATTCTCCCAAGTGCTTAGTATAGTGTTTTGCACACAGTAAGTGCTCAATAAATATGATTGAATGAATGAATGAATGATGAATGAAAGAATGAATCCTGCCTTTGCCACTTGTATGTTGAGTGACCTAGGGAAAGTCACTTAACGTCTATGTGCCTTAGTGACCTCATCTGCAAAATGGGGATTAGGACTATGAGTCCCCTGTCAGACATGAACTGTATCCAACCGGAATAGCTTGTCTTTACTCTACCACTTAGTACAGTGCCTGACACATAGTAAGCACTTAAAAAAACATGGAGAGAGCTGGTGGAGAGCCTCCAAAGCCGTAGCAGAGAGTTTTTGTCTGATGTTTGGAGGGAGATGTACAGTTAGTAGAGATGTTTAGGGATTGGAGAAGACTATGCCAAGGATGATCCAGATGGCCATAAAGACTGAGGTGCGGGTAAGAGGCTGGAGACAAGAAGACCTGTGAGGAGGTTGATGCACTAATCTAACCATGATACGAAATGTGCTTGAACAGCCTTCTAGAGTGTGAGCCCACTGTTGGGTAGGGACTGTCTCTATATGTTGCCAACTTGTACTTCCCAAGTGCTTAGTACAGTGCTCTGCACACAATAAGCGTTCAATAAATACAACTGATTGATTGATTGATTGAACCAGGGTGATTACTATTTGGGTGGAGAGGATGGGTCAGATCTGGAAACCATTAGGGTAAAGAATAGGTGGAATTTAATGGTTGATTGGATGTGGGGACTGAGTTGTGAAGAGTCAAGGATGACACTAAGGTCATGGGTTTCTGGAAAATGAAAGATGGTTGGGAAAATAATGGAGATGGGAAATTTGGGAAGAGGGAAATGTTTAGAAACAAGACGTGAACTTTGGTTTTGGACATGCTGAATTTGAGGTGCCATTGGGCCATCCAAGTGGAGAGGATTTGGAAGTAAGAGGAGATGTGAGACTGAGTAGTTTGGAGAGAAGTTGTCAGGACCAGAGAAGTAGATTTGAGAGTCAGCTGAGATGGTGGCTGAAACAGTGCAAGTGGATGAGCTTCTTGAGAGAGTGAATGTAGAATTAGATCAGGACACTGAAAGTTAAAGGGTAGGAGCGTTTAATACAGTGCTCTGCCCAAAGTAAGCGCTCAGTGAATATGACTGATTGATAATTTTATTTATTTATATTAATGTCAGTCTCCCTCTCTAGCCTGTAAGCTCCTTGTGGGAAGGGGCTGTCTACCAGCTCAGTAGTATTCTACTCTGCTGAGTATCTTCCTCATAGCACTTATGTACATGTCGTTTTATTTGTATTGATGCCTGTCTCCCCCACTCTAGACTCTAAGCTGGCTGTGGGCAGGGAATGTGACTGTTTATTGTTGTATTGTACTCTTCCAAGCAGTTAGTACAGTGCTCTGCACACAGCAAGCACTCAATAAATACAATTAAAAGAATGAATGAATGAACAAAAGAAAGGAGAAGAAAGAGGAGAACCAAGAGAATATTCTGTCTGCAAAACCAGGGTCTGATAGTATTTCAGGAAGAATAGGGTGGTCAGTGATGTAAAAGGTTTAAGAGGAGTGAAAGGTTTAGGAGGATTAAGACATTGGTTTGGGTATAAGATATTAAATGATGATGATGATGGCATTTGTTAAGCGCTTACTGTGTGCAAAGCACTGTTCTAAGCGCTGGGGTAGATACAAGGTAATCAGGGTGTCCCACCAGATAGGGCTCACAGACTTCATCCCCATTTTACAGATGAGGTAACTGAGACCCAGAGATGTTAAGTAACTTGCCCAGAGTCACACAGCTGACTAGTGGCAGAAGCAGAATTAGAACCCATGACCTCTGACTCCCAAGCCTGGGCTCTTTCCATTAAGCCATGCTTCAATCTGTCACCATATCCTATAGGTTTAACCTTCACAACATTGCTAAAATCCACCTCTCCATCCGAATTGCTACCATGCTAATCCAAGCACTTAATCCTATCCCATAAGCTTCCTTGCTGACCTCTCAGCCTCCTGTCTCTCCCCACTCCAGTCCATACTTCACTCTGCTGCCTGGATCATTTTACTACAAAGCCAGTCTGTACATATGATTGATTGATTGGATTTGGCTGTGAAAGGTCACTGGCGACTTTAGAGAATGCTGTCTCAGGAGAGTGAAGAGGGAAAAAAATACTGTAGGTCATTAAGAAGGAGGAAATGAAAGCATCAGGTATAAATACTCTTTAAGGGATCTGGGAAAGGAAAGGGAGGAGGGAGAAGTGAACATTCCTGGGGTCCAGAGAAGGTTTCTGTAGCACAGGTGAGACTAGAGCATACTTTGAGTCAGAGAGGAATGAGCCAACTGGGAAGGAGGGGTTAGAGATAAAAACAAGGGAGAATAGAAGGCTGTGAGCAAGAGTTTTAAAGGGATCTGAGGGGATTCATTCATTCAATCGTATTTATTGAGTGCTCACTGTGTGCGCTAAACGCTTGGGAACTACAAGTTGGCAACATCTAGAGACGGTCCCTACCCAGCAACGGCCTCACAGTCTAGAAGGGGGAGACAGACGACAAAACAAAACATGTTGACAGGTGTCAAAACTGTCAGAATAAATAGAATTACAGCTATATGCACATCACTAACAAAATAGAGTAGTAAATATGTACAAGTAAAATAAATAGAGTAATAAATCTGTACGAATATATACAAGTGCTGGGGGGAGGACAGAGGGGGTGGTGGGGCCAGAGGTCTAGGGAGGGGAGTATAGTTAAAGATCAGGCTGAGATTACTTGAGAGACTGGTGCAAAGAAGAGGAGGGGATAATAGGGAGGGAGAAAGTGAAGACCAATGAAAAGTTCATACCTAATGACTTCCATTGTAGTGACAAAGTGGTTGTAGAGTTGTCCTCAGCCCCTCAGCATTTATGCACAGATCCGTAATGAATTTACTCATATTAAGGTCCGTCTCCCCCAGTAGACAGTAAGCTCTTTCTGAGCAGGGAATGTGACTACCAACTCTGTTGTAGTGTACTTTCCCAAGCGCTTGGTTCAGTGTTTTGCAGTGCTTAATAAATCTGATTGATTCATTAATTGATTGTGCAGATAAAGGAAATGAGGCACAAAGGAGTTAATAAATTTTCCAAGGTCACACAACAGGTAAATGCAAAGCAGGGATTAGAACCCAGGGCCTCTGAGTCCCAGGCCCGTGCTCTTTCCACTAAGCCATGCTAGTGGATACCTCAATTGTTATTGAAGGAATGGGATAAGCAATTCCTGCATTTGAGGAACCTTTGGTCTAGTAGGGATGAGTAACTATAAATTGTGATTATACAGTTGTTAAGAGCACAGAAATAGAGACAAATAATAAACAGAGGGGATAAACCAATAATGAATAAATGTACGAGTACTGAGGTGGTTGTTCTTCCTGAGAAAGCAGGAATTAATCAGGGAAAACCTCCTTCGGGAGGCTGAAGGAGGGGAGGGAAGATTCTCATTCATTCATTCATTCATTCAATCGTATTTATTGAGTGCTTACTGTGTGCAGAGCACTGTCCTAAGCGCTTGGGAAGTACAAGTTGGCAACATATAGAGACGGTCCCTACCCAACAGTGGGCTCACAGTCTAGAAGGGGGAGACAGAGAACAAAACATATTAACAAAATAAAATGAATAGACTAAATATGTACAAGTAAAATAAATAGAGTAATAAATACGTACAAACATATATACATATATATACAGGTACTGTGGGGAGGGGAGGGAGGTAAGGCGGGGGGATGGGGAGGGGGAGGAGGGAGTTCCAGGTCCTGCTCTTGAGTGGAGGAAGCATTTTAAATACTGCACACAGTAAGCGCTCAATAAATATGAATGAATGAATGAAATAAAGGTGGTCATTCATTCATTCAATCATATTTGAGCACTTACTGTGTGCAGAACACTGTACTAAGTGCTTGGAAAGTACAATATAGCAATAAAGAGAGACAGTCCCTGTTCACAACGGGCTTACAGTATAAAGGATGGAAGACAGACATCAAAACATGTTAACAGGCATCAATATAAATAAATAGAATTATATCTATATATATCTATAAATACATATATGTTCTGTGGGGTGGGGAGAGGGAGGGAAGCACAAAAGGAGTGAGTCGAGGTGGTGCAGAAAGGAGGGGGAGCTGAGGAAAAGGGAGCTTAGTCCAGGAAGGCCTCTTGAAGGAGGTGTGCCTTCAGTAGGGCTTTATGCATACTGCCTAGAGCCAGAGACTATAGAAACTGAGAAAGAAATGGGGCTCAGTCAGGGCAGGAGTAGCCTGCTGCCGGAGTCATTTTACTACAAAACTATTCAGTCCATATTTCCCCAGTCCTGGAGAATCTCCAGGGTTACCCACCACCTTTTCATCAAAGCCCTACCGAGAGCTCACCTCCTTCAAGGGAGGCGTTCCCAGACCTAGCCTCCCTTTTTCCTCTCCTCCTCCCCATCCTCCCGGCCCTATCTCCTTCCCCTCCCCACAGCACCTGTATATATGTTTGTGCAGGTTTATTACTCTATTTTAACTTGTACATATTTGCTATTTTATTTATTTAATTAATGATGTGCATTTAGCTTTAATTCTATTTGTTCTGACCACTTGACACCAGTCCACATGTTTTGTTTTGTTGCGTGTCTCCCCCTTCTAGACTGTGAGTCCATTGTTGGGTAGGGACCGTCTCTATATGTTGCCAACTTGTCCTTCCTAAGCGCTTAGTACAGTGCTCTGCACACAGTAAGCACTCAATATATACGATTGAATGAATAAATGAATGAATCAAACAGAAACTCCTTACCACTGTTGTAAAGCACTCAATCACCGTAACCCCTTATAGCTTACCTCCCTGATTTCCCATTACAACTCAGCCTTCACACTTCACCCACCTAATGCCAACCTAGTCACTGTACCTTGATTTCATCTATTTCTTTTCTGACCTCTTGCCCAAGTCCTGCCTCTGGACTGGAACTCTACTCCTGAGAAGAGGAAACAGCTTAAATAAAGGTGGTCATTATAAATAATGCCTAGAGCCAAGGGGCGGGCATCACCCCAACACACTGGGCTTTAGACTGTGAGCCCAATGTTGGGTACGGACTGTCTCTATATGTTGCCAATTTGTACTTCCCAAGCGCTTAGTACAGTGCTCTGCACATAGTAAGTGCTCAATAAATATGATTGATTGATTGATTAATCCCAGCTCTGCCGCTTGTCTACTGGGTGATTTGGGGCACTTCATTTCTCTGGGCCTCAGTTCCCTCATTTGTAAAATGGGGATTGAGGCTCTGAGGCCCACATGGGACAGGGACTGTGTCCAACCTGATTATCTTATATCCACCCCAGCACTTAGTACAGTGCCCGGCACATAGTAAGCACTTAGCAAATGCCATAAGTATTATTTTTATTATACACATACTGTAAGCTAGTCGTGGGCAGGAAACATGCCAAATAATAATAATAATGATGGTATTTGTTAAGCTCTTACTATGTACAAAGCACTGTTCTAAGTGCTGGAGAGGTTTCAAGGTGATCAGCTTGTCCCACGCGGGGCTCAAAGTTTTAATCCCCATTTTGCGGATGAGGTAACTGAGGCCCAGAGAAGTTAAGTGACTTGCCCAAAGTCACACAGCTGATAGTTGCTGGAGCCTGGATTTGAACCCATGATCTCTGACTCCAAAGCCTGTGCTCTTTTCACTGAGCCACGCTGCTTCCCCTGCGTATTGTACTCACCCAAGTGCTTGGTACAGTGTTCTGCACATTGTAAGCAACTCCTCAATATCACTGGTTAATTGTAATAAGGGCTTGGTGACATAACAAAAACACAAGACATTTGCTGCCCTAAAGGACCTAATAACTAATGGGGGAAATAGACAAAGAAATAATAATAATGATTGTAATTATGGTACTTGTTAAGCACTTACAATATACAAGGCGCTGTACTAAGCACTGGGGTGAATGCAAGCAAATCCGGCTGGATCCAGTCCCTGTCCCGTGTGGGGCTCACAGTCTTAATCTCCATTTTACAGATGAGGTAACTGAGGCACAGAGAAGTGAAATGACATGCCCAGGGCCACACACCAGACAAATGGGGGAGCCAGGATTAGAATCCAGGGCCTTCGGTCTCCCAGGCCCATGCTTTATCCTGCTTTGGAAAGAGCACGGGCTTTGGAGTCTGTAGTTGTGTGTTCAAATCCCGGCTCCACCAATTGTGAGCTGTGTGACCTTGGGCAAGTCACTTAACTTCTCTGGGCCTCAGTTACCTCAACTGCAAAATGGGGGTTGACTGTGAGCCCCCCGTGGGACAACCTGATCACCTTGTATCCCCCCAGCGCTTAGAGCAGTGCTTTGAACATAGTAAGCGCTTAATAAATGCCGTTATTATTATTAGTATTATTATCCACTAGACTATGCTGCTGCATACATGAAAGGCACTAAGTTTGGGTATAAAGATTGCAGGTGTAAGAGACAGCTGATGACTTTCAGAGAAATGGTTATACTGATGATTAACCCGGGAAAGACTAAAGCTCAGTCTTTTAACAGTAAATAATCAGATCCATACAAGGAACTGGATTGGGTCTTTCTCCTTGGAGGATAGCAGACAACTGTATAATTGTTCTCCCTCTATGAAGCCTTGCACTGTTCTTGCCTACAAAGCACCTCCATATGAATGGCCCTCAGAAACTCAAATTTACCATGTCTAAAACTGAGGCCCTTAAACATACTCCTCTTGCCTTCTTACTCATCTGATCAACACTCTCATCCCCTCTGTCCCAAACTCCCTAATTTTGATTCCTCACTCGTACACCTTGGCTCTTCCCACCACCAAAGTCCTCCCAAAATCCAACCTTCCCCTAGAAAACTTTCCTGATGAATTTCCAATATGTGAGCCCGTTGTTGGATAGGGACCGTCTGTATATGCTGCCGACTTGTACTGCCCAAGCACTCAGTACAGTGCTCTACACACAGTAAGCGCTCAATAAATACAATTGAATGAATGAATATCTACACCACAGCTTTGTTGTTGCTGTCATTTTCTGAAATACATGCATAATTAAATGTACATTCAATTATAGATTTGTACATTCCCATCCAGACTATTCTCCATCTGGCCTTGTTCACTAAAATGACCCAAAACAACCAGGCTACAGAAGATCAGCGCTTAGAACAGTGCTTGACACATAGTAAATGCATAACAAATACCATATTTATTATACAGAGGATAGGTCAGCAATACTTGATTATCTATCATCTCAGCATTTCTAATTTCATTGACAGCAACCCAACACTACCATCTCTTTGCACATCGTTTCCACACCTCTTTCTCCACACTATATTCATTCTGAGGCACAAGACATTTTACGCATTACAAAGGTATTGTGCAAAACAGAAAAAAAACCAGCTCCACCCTTTGACCCCGATCTAACAGTTGCAGCTTTTGAACAATCCACTTGTCTGTCACATATGCTCCTGGAGATTCTGCTTTAGGTAGTACCTTTTTGGCTTTGAGATTCACCCGGGAAGATTTTACTCTGGTTTTCAGGGAAATAGCCTTTTAAACGGGGAGAACCTTATTACTGGATAGTCTTTTCAGAATTGTAAGATTTGATTATTTCAGAATGTCACAGGGATTTATGGAGCTTTACCCATACACATATCGATCTGCAGTGCCAGTGGCTACTCACCCAAGTTGAATAACAATTTATCCTGGGAAGGTGGCAAAGAATATTGAAATACAGATTTCAGTATATATTTAAAGGAATGTCTCTGTGTGTGTGTGTGTGTGTGTGTGTGTGTGTGTGTGTGTATCTGTTACTGATGCTGAGATTGTATCAGCATTGTGACTTTAGCTGGTGAGATGGAAGAATAACCAACCATCCCTCCCACATTTTTCAATATCTTTAGAGGATTCTAAATTGGAATAATTAGATGGCCCATCATAGACTATGATGCTGGATATCCATGAAAACAATGAATCAAACAATCAATGCTATTTATTGAGCATTTACTGTGAGCACAGCACTGTACTAAGAGAAGCAGCATGGCTCAGTGGGAAGAGCATGGGCTGGGGAGCCAGAGGTCATGGGTTCTAATTCCGGCTCCGCCACTTGTCAGCTGTGTGACCTTGGACAAGTCACTTAACTTCTCCGTGCCTCAGTTCCCTCATCTGTAAAATGGGGATGAAGACTGTGAGCCCCATGTGGGATAACCTGATTACCTTGCCAGCACTTAGAACGGTGTTTGGCATATAGTACGAGCTTAACAAATACCAACATTATTATTACTTGGGCAAGCAATTAATAATAATGGCATTTATTAAGCTCTTATTATGCACCAAACACTGTACTAAGTGCCGGGGTGCATATAAGCAAATCAGGCTGGACACAGTCCTTGTCCCACATGGTCATGGTCTTAATCGCCATTTTTACAGATGAGGTAACAGACATTGAGACATTAAGTGACTTGCCCAAGGTCATCCAGCAGAGAAGTGACAGAGCCGCTGGATTAGAATCCAGGTCCTTCTGACACCCAGGCCTGTGTTCTATACACTAGGCCATACTGCTATAAGATTACATTATAATAGAGTCGATAGATACGACCCCTACCCACTAGAAGCTTACAGTCTAGAGGGGGAGACAAACATTAAAATAAGTTACATATAGGGGAAATAGCATAAGTACATAAGTACAGTGAGAATGAAGGCAGGGTGAATATTAAGTACATAGATCCAAGTGCACATGTGAGGCAGAAGAATTAGGATAGAACGGGAAATGGTGCAAATATATCAGGATGAACTAGCTGAATAATTAACTATGCAACTAAATATGACAATGCATACGTGAATGGAAATATACATTTTTAAGTCAGGGGTCAGGAATAAAATTAATGCTCAGAGTGGGTGTTAAATTGCAACAATTGGGGGTTGTGACAAGCGGAGAAGATTTTCTGGAGGAAATGGGATTTTACAAGGACCTTGAAGATCAGGAGAGTTGAAGTCTGATGGCTTTGAAGGAGGAGGGAGTTCCAGACTGGAGGAGCACTATGAGCGAGTCATCTGAAACACTCTGGGCATGTCACCCCCCCCCTCCTCAAAAATCTCCAGTCGTTGTCTATCAACCTTCATATCAAGCAAAAACTCCTCACTGTCGGCTTCAAAGCTCTCCATCACCTCTCCCCCTCCTCTCCTTCTACAGCCCAGCCCACACACTCTGCTCCTCTGCCACTAACTTCCTCACTGTTCCTCGTTCTCGCCTGTCCCACCATTGACTCCTGGCCCAAGTCCTACCTCTCGCCTGGAATGCCCTCCCTCCTCACATCTGCCAAACTAGCACACTTCCCCCTTCAAAGCCCTTTCTGAAAGCTTACCTCTTCCCGGAGGCCTTCCCAAACTGAACCCTCCTTTTCCTCTGCTCCTCCTCCCCACCCCATCGCCCCAACTCCCTCCCTCTGCTCTACCCCCTCCTCACCCCACAGCACTTGTATATATAGGTACATATTTATTATTCTATTTATTTTATTGATGATGTGTATAAATTATAATTCTATTTATTTATATTGATGCTACTGATGCCTGTCTACTTGTTTTGTTTTGTCGTCTGTCTCCCTCCTTCTAGACTGTGAGCCCATTTTTGGGTAGGGATTGTCTCTATTTGTTGCCGTTCTTTCCAAGTGCTTAGTACAGTGCTCTGCACACAGTGAGTGCTCAATAAATCCAATCGAATGAATGAATGAATCTGAAGTGGTCAACCGTAAGCTCCACTAATTGTAAGCTCACTGAGGGCAGGGATCATGTTTACCAATTTTATTGGGATCTCTCAAGCCCTCAGTACAATATTCTGCATACAGTAAGCACTCAAGAAATCGCATTCATGGATTGAATGTGAGCTGTGGACTAATGAGTGAAGAAAGGTAGTACAGAAGATGGAAAAAGCTGATGGGGAGTCTTGGAGCCAATAGCAAGGAGGTTCTCCTTGTTACAGAGGGAGTTGGGTGTCCTTTGGAGATGTTTAAGGAGTGGAAAGAGTGTGTCAAGGGACCCTTCCATAAGATTAATTAAACACCTCCCCTCCTCCTCTTCTAGACTGTGAGCCCATTGTGAGCAGAGATTGTCTGTATTTGTTGCTGAACTGTACTTTCCAACCGCTTAGTACAGTGCTCTGCACACAGTAAGAGCTCAATAAATATGATTGAATGAATGAATGAATGGAGTGCTTAGGTGCAAAGCACCATACTAAGCACTAAAGATGTTCCATGTAACAGCATTGAGTATAGATTAAAAAGTGAGAGGCTGGAGGCAGGGAGACCAGTGAAAAGGCTACTAGCAGTAATGGTAGTTATTAAGTGTTCACTCTGTGCTGTTGCATTACGTTGACACCTTCAGACATGTTTTGGAGGTAAGGCTAAGCGATTATGGCAGCGAGCCAGAAGTGAGACTCCTTTCATACCAGACAGTTCAGTTTTCAATCTGGTACTGTTCAGTTCAGATTTGACCTCAGTAGTATTCAGTTCACAGGATCTTATTTTCAGCTGCCCATTTTCCCTCTGGCACCAGAATTATGGCTTGGAAGCACCGTCTTTATTACCATGGACCTGGGAAAGTAATGGTAATGCTCAGGAGCAAGTGGGATGTGACCTCATGGTTGTCCCAAAATTGGTTTTAGCCCTAGTGCCTCTGGGGACCACCCTACCCTGAACCTTCAGAGAGGAAGTCGTTCCTCATTTGTGAGGTGAGTGAACTTGAAGGCACTTGATTCCAAGTAACCTGACCTCTAGACTGTAAGATTATTATGGGCGGGGAACGTGTCTACCCACTCTGTTGTATTGTAATCTCCCAAGCGCTCAGTACAGTGCTCTGCACACAGTAGGTGCTCACTAAATATCAATGATTGATAAAAGAGAATAACATCTTGCTTTCGTTGCCATCTTTATGTTCCCCAGCTACTGCTGGGGACTAGTCTCCTCACCATCACAGGACCGTGCCGTCTCATCCCTCCTGGTGGTTAGCATCTCCCTTCCCGTCACTGAACCTCTGAACAGTCTGTGATGGGGAGTCAGAGAGGGTCAATACTGCCATTTTAAATACTGACCAGTATCTGGCCTTCTGACATTTTGTCCTGGAAGACTCAGGAATGGGTCGGGAAGATTTGTCTTTAAAAAGCATTGATTATTCATAAAGACCTCTCCTTTTTAAAACGTGGAAAGTGTTTAGCTTCCCATTAGAGTCAATGGTCTAAGCAGTAATGAGGAAGGGCTAAGCTACTTCAGAGCAGAAGATCATGTATTCATCATCAATTCAAGTAGTCACAGAGCCTTTGAGGTAGATAAACACTGTAATTAGTGAAACAGTTCAAAAGATCGCCCGGGTGAAGGTGAAGCCTTCCGCTGAGTATGTACTTCCTCCCTACAAAAATCAAAGGAACTTCTGGTGGTTACTGAAACCACATATAAACTAGGCTGTTTAAAAAAAAAAAAACCAAGTATCAGAAAATGTTGCTTTCCTTTCTCAACCTTATAGTTCACAATATTGGGATGGTTACTAGAGGAAGCAGAGTGCGATGAAGGGTTTGGAAGGGTGGTGTCATGATCCAGTGAAATGTCAGCCAGTCAGGCCTGCCCTAACTGCTGATTTACTGAGTGAAAGACAGCAGGGAGGCCATTGAAACCTCTTGGTTTCTGAAACGCCATTTCCCTCTCTCAGCGGGAACATTCACTAATTAATGACAGAAAAGCAATTTGCAAACACAAAGGAGCCCTGAATAAATGTTAAGCGATGGGAGATGTTAGAACAACTTGAGAGCAACTCTTATTTAGGTAAAGCGGATAAGAAACTAAATTCCATCAGCAGAAGATAACCCTTGCCCTGGGGGCCAGAGACCAGCAGATTAAGAGAGGACAAAGGGCCAGAGCAGTTTTCTAAAGCTACTTATTCCTTTTATCATCTTAACTGGGACATAGGAGGTGAATCCACCTCCTTTTTATGGCTATAGGTCGATATACGGGGGCTATTTTGGGTGTTTTTTTCTTAGCTTTTTCTGACGGAGAAGATTGAGGAGATTCACTAAGGCAACCTAACTTTCCCAAAAGCACTAGATTACTCGGTCATGCAGTAGAATTGAATCTAGGCAATTCTGTTGATCACAGTATCACTACCCTCCTCACATTTAAGAATAAAAACATCATTAACAACATTTTCATGATTCACGTTGATTTATGTAACACCCAGCCTTTATCTTTGCTTCTTTATGGAAGTCCCTAAAAAGGCATTGTCCAATTTAAAGATTAAGGCAAAGCTCCCCAATGGAGGTCATTATCTATTGTTTGGATAAGCTCAAAGGTATACTAGGAGAAATTCTGGCTTCCTAGGGAGAAGCAGCAATAATTCCCAGAAACACAGCATCTGCACTGCTAAATCGGTATTGCTTCAGATTGCTCCCCTGCTGTGAATGCTTCCCTTCTAGACAGGGAAGAAAAGGATAAAGCCCAATAGCCCACCTATTTTGCAAAATTTGTAAAATCAATGGAAAAGTAACGTTTGGGGATTACCTTTAGATTTCAATTTACCATGCCATCCTGACTCATTAAGCAGATTGAGTTGTGACTCTCTTCCTCCCTTCAAGGCCCTGCTGAGAGCTCACCTCCTCCAGGAGGCCTTCCCAGACTGAGCCCCTTCCTTCCTCTCCCCCTCGTCCCCCTCTCCATCCCCCCCATCTTACCTCCTTCCCTTCCCCACAGCACCTGTATATATGTATATATGGTTGTACATATTTATTACTCTATTTATTTGTTTATTTATTTATTTTACTTGTACATTTCTATCCTATTTATTTTATTTTGTTGGTATGTTTGGTTCTGTTCTCTGTCTCCCCCTTTTAGACTGTGAGCCCACTGTTGGGTAGGGACTGTCTCTATGTGTTGCCAATTTGTACTTCCCAAGCGCTTAGTACAGTGCTCTGCACATAGTAAGCGCTCAATAAATACGATTGATTGATTGATTGATTGATTTAGAGTTTTGCTTCAGCTCTGCTTATGAATCCATTGCCAGTCCCCTCTCCCCAGGCTCCCGACATGCTCTGTGCACATTTGGCTGGGGATGAAATCTGCTTCCACGTGCTCTTGGACCCCTCCTTCTCAGCAGAGCAAAGCATCTGTGGGACCTGTTGCCTTCCTTCCCACCATTAAGGGTCCCTGTTCTCAGCAAGCTTCGTGTGTGCTGGGCTGGGCATAAAACCCTGCTCCCACGCACTGTCACCCCTCCATCACTGCTGAGAAAAGCAATTAGTCAGTCATATGTATTGAACATTTACTGTGTGCAGAGCTCTGTACCAAACACTTGGAAGAGTCCAATATAGCAATATAACAGACACATTCCTTACCCTCAGTGAACTTACAATCTAGAGAGGGAGCACCATGGTAACTGCCAGCATGGCTTAGTGAGAAGCAGTGTGGCTTAGTGAATAAAGCACGGGGCTGGGAATCAGAAGGAACTGGGTTCTAATCCCGGCTCTGCCACATGTCTGCTGTGTGACCATACTTCATGCCACTGCCCAGATTGTCTTTGTCCAGAAACGCTCTGGGCATGGTACTCCCCTCCTCAAAAATCTCCAGTGGCTACCAATCAACCTGCGCATCAGGTAGAAACTCCTCACCCTCGGCTTCAAGGCTGTCCATCACCTCGCCCCCTCCTACCTCACCTCCCTTCTCTCCTTCTACAGCCCACCCCGCACCCTCCGCTCCTCTGCCACTAATCTCCTCACCGTGCCTCGTTCTTGCCTGTCCCGCTCCCGGCCCACGTCATCCCCCTGGCCTGGAATGCCCTCCCTCCCCACATCCGCCAAGCTAGCTCTCTTCCTCCCTTCAAGGCCCTACTGAGAGCTCACCTCCTCCAGAAGGCCTTCCCAGACTGAGCCTCCTCCTTCCTCTCCCCCTCCTCCCCCTCTACACCCCCCCGCCTTACCTCCTTCCCTTCCCCACAGCACCTGTATATATGTATATGTTTGTACGTATTTATTAGTCTATTTATTTATTTATTTTACTTGTACATATCTATTCTATTTATTTTATTTTGTTAATATGTTTTGTTTTGCTCTCTGTCTCCCCCTTCTAGACTGTGAGCCCACTGTTGGGTAGGGACCATCTCTATATGTTGCCAACTTGTACTTCCCAAGCTCTTAGTACAGTGCTCTGCACACAGTAAGCGCTCAATAAATATGATTGATTGATTGATTGACCTTGGGCAAGTCACTTAAGTCACTTCTCTGTGCCTCCATTATCTCATCTGTAAAAAATGGGGATTAAGAATGTGAGCCTAATGTGGGACAGGGATTGTGTCCAATCTGATTAACTTGTATCTACCCAAGTGCTTAGAACAGTGATTGGCACTTAGTAAATGCTTAACAAGTTCATTATTAGTAATAATAATAATAATAATAATAATAGCAATAATAAAACTCCTACTTTCCCTCCACCGATGAAGGCCCTGCTCCCAGCATGCTCCGGGCCCATTAGACTTGATAAAAGCTGCTCTCATACACTTGCAGTGTCCGCCAACTGGACAGTCAGCCAGACTGCCTTCCTTTGGCACAGAACTCCTCTGTGCAATCGAAGAGACCCAATCCTGCCCTGTCTTTCACCACCCCAGCAGGAAAGAGAAAAGCAGCCGTAGCATGAGGCCTCCACAGCACCCCAGGAAGACTAGTGACTGCTGGAGTAGTTGTCGCGACTCTATATGTCTCTTGAATTCTGAGCCACGAGGAGCCTGAAATTATTCTCTAACTGCCATCTAGTCTTGTCTTATGCCAGTGAGTCGTTTCTGACCCATAGTGACATCACGCATACATCTCTCCCCCAAAACCACGATCTCCATCTGCAATCTTCCTTGTAGTGGATCCAGAGAGTTTTCTTCATAGAAAATAATGAAATAGTTTACCATTGCCGCCTTCTGTGCAGTAAACTCGAGTCTCCGCCCTAAACTTTCTCCAATGCTGCTGCTGCCCAGCATGGGTGAGTTCTGACTTGTAGCAGATTTCCTTCCACTCGCTAACCACTGCCCAAGCTAGGAATGGAATGGCTTGGAATGGAATGGCTCCACTTGACTCTCCCTCCCATAGCCGAGACTGGTAGAGTACTGGAAATGCTCCAGGTGTGACGCTGAGAGGGGTTTAATCACAGTACCCTACCAAATTAGGTTTTATTTTGTATATTTGTCTGTGTTGTCTTTTATTGGTTCCACGTCATCCCCTGGGCCTGGAATGCCCTCCCTCTGCCCATCCGCCAAGCTAGCTCTCTTCCTCCCTTCAAGGCCCTACTGAGAGCTCACCTCCTCCAGGAGGCCTTCCCAGACTGAGCCCCTTCCTTCCTCTCCCAGACTGAGCCCCTTCCTTCCTCTCCCCCTCGTCCGCCTCTCCATCCCCCCATCTTACCTCCTTCCCTTCCCCACAGCACCTGTATGTATGTATATATGTTTGTACATATTTATTACTCTATTTATTTTACTTCTACATATCTATTCTATTTATTTTATTTTGTTAGTATGTTTGGTTTTGTCTCCCCCTTTTAGACTGTGAGCCCACTGTTGGGTAGGGACTGTCTCTATATGTTGCCAATTTGTACTTCCCAAGCACTTAGTACAGTGCTCTGCACACAGTAAGCGCTCAATAAATGTGATTGATGATGATGATGATGATGATCATGCCTGATGTCTCTATCTCCAGTCCCTTCTCTCCACTTATTGTCTTAGATTGGGAGTCCCTCAAAGAACAGGAACTGTGTCATACTCCCCTCTGTGTATTGTCTCCAGTGCTTAGTACAATGCTCTGCACGCTGTAAGCACTCAAAAAATAATATTACTACTACTACTACTGGGAACTCACCTATCGAAGGTCTGTTTCCTTTCCCAAGGCCGATGGTTGGGAGTCTGACCCTAGACAAATCTTTCCTTTGTCCAGAAAAGAGAAAGACATAGCCATATTTGATTAGCTTAAGAATATTACACAATCATAAAACATTGAAAAAAAAACCTGACAGCATTTTGGTCAATGGTCATTGACAAAACTCATTTTAACGGCGTTAAAAAATTAAGCTCCTTTGTTATCTTAAATCAGTTATCAGATATGTAGAGTTAGAGGGTGAGAGTAATAGCAAAGGTTATAGTTTGGATTTTAGGCTAAGGTTTGTACAGTTTAGGCTCAAAGTTGACAGTGATATTTTTCTTGAGAAGCAGCATGGCTTAGTGGAAAGAGCACAGGCTTGGGAGTCAGAGGACGTGGGTTCTTACCCCAGCTCTGCCACTTGTCTGTTATGTGACCTTGGGAAGCAGCATGGCTCAGTGGAAAGAGCACGGGTTTGGGAGTCAGCGGTTGTGGGTTCTAATCCTGGCTCTGCCACTTGCCAGCCGTGTGACCTTGGGCAAGCCAATTAACTTCTCTGTGCCTCAGTTACCTCATCTGTAAAATGGGGATTAAGACTGTGAGCCCCACATGGGACAACTTGATTACCTTGTATCCTTCCCAGCACTTAGAACAGTGCTTCACATAGTAAGTGCTCAACAAATACCATCATTACTATTATTTAACTTCTCTGTACCTCAGTATCCTTATCTGTAAAATGGGGATCACCTGATTACTGTTTATCTACCCCAGCACTTTAGAACAGTGCTTGGCACTCAGAAAGCACTTCAATACCATGCGTATTATTATTATTACTATTATTATTATCATCATTATTATCATCATTACATTTATGAGTGAGGCTAATCTAATTCTTGGTCACTAGGTTCTCAAGTAGTAGTAATAGTAGTAGTAGTAGTAGTAGTAGTAGTAGTAATAGTAACAGTAGTAGTATTTATTAGGTGTTTACTGTGTGCAGAGCACTGAACTAAGTGCTGGGAGTGAAAACCCAGGTGGGAATTAAACGTGGCCAAAAATTTCCATCAGCAACAAATTCATTCATTCATTCATTCAATCATATATATTGAGTGCTTACTGTATGCAGAGCACTGTACTAAGCGCTTGGGAAGTATAATTCAGCAATAAAGAGAGATACTCCCTGCCCACATTCACGCATTCAATCATATTTATTGACCGCTTCTATCATCATCATCAATCGTATTTATTGAGCACTTACTGTGTGCAGAGCACTGTACTAAGCGCTTGGGAAGTACAAGTTGGCAACATATAGAGACAGTCCCTACCCAACAGTGGGCTCACAGTCTAAAAGGGGGAGACAGTGCTCTGCTTACTATGTGCAGAGCACTGTCCTAAGCACTTGGGAAGTACAATTCAGCAATAGAGATACTCCCTGCCCACATTCATTCATTTAATTGTATTTATTGAGCGCTGTGTGCAGAGCACTGTCCTAAGCGCTAGGAAAGTACAATTCAGCAACAAAGAGAGATACTCCCTGCCCACATTCACACATTCAATCGTATTTATTGACCTCTTACTATGTGCGGAGCACTGTCCTAAGCGCTTGGGAAGTACAATTCAGCAATAGAGATACTCCCCGCCCACATTCATTCATTTACTATTTGCACAGTATTTCCTGTACTGCAATGTTATTCAAAGAGGTCATAAACAAAATCTGTTTTCTGTCATACTGTGTGAGTTTTCCATCAAAATGGCCTCAAGATTCAGACCAAACTGAAGTTCTGTAAGGAAAGTGCTGCGTCCAACATTCTTCATTGGTCTGAAACCAGAACTCCGGCTGAAACCACATTCAACAGCTCAAGCACCTCCACAAACAGCACTTACGTACAACTCTTAGAAACAAATGTCAAGTGAGCAACACAAACATTAAGGTGCTGGAATCTAGTCATAGCACCATAGTTAATTAAGTGTTCTTCCTAACATTTCTGTCTAACAATATTATTTATTCATTGCCTCCTGTTTGTAAGCACTGAACTGAGTGTACAGTGAGAAAGTACAGTTCCTGCCAGAAAGAAATTTACAATCTGGGGAGACAGATATGAAATAATTTGAGGGTATTATGATGTTATAATTAAGGCATTTTTAAGTACTTTATGCCAAGCACTGTACAAGATATAAAATAATCGGGTTGAACATTTCCTGTCCCACATGGGGCTCACAGTGTAATGGGGAAGTAGAACAGGAATATTCATTCAATTCAATCGTATTTACTGTGTGCAGAGCACTGTACTAAACGCTTGATGAGGCATAGATGAACTCTTTCGTAGTAGAAAGACCCTGGGAGTCAACAGGCCTGGATTCTAATCCCAGTTCTGCTACTTGCTGACTGTCTATCTTGGGCAAATCACTTAACTTGTCTGTGCCTCAGTTTCCTCAACTGTAAAATTGGGATTCCATACCAGTTCCTCCTCCTATTTAGATTATGACCCCCATGCGGGACAGGAACTTGTATCCGATTAACTTGTTTCTTCACCTGTACTTAAAACAGTTCCTGAAATATAGTAAGCACTTAACAAATCTAATAACAATAATAGTAATAATAATAATTCCAGCTCCTTTGTGTTGTTGCTGGGGATTTACGACTGTATATAGGGTGTTCCAAGTTCAATAGGACACGTACCTTTTATATTTTTCAGAATTAGTTGTCAATCATAATGTTTTGTTGCTTCCAAGAGTGGTTCCTTACCGTCTGCAGGTCTTCTTGGCTGTGTGCTTCCATAGCATAATTATCAATGTATAGGACCCTTTGAATGAGTGATTCAAGATCTTTTAATGTAAAAAACTAATCTCCTCATCTTCTCTTCCATCATACCCATGTATCCTAAAAAAAAACCCAACCTCCCTTGACCCCACTATACCCTCTAGTGATCACCTCATCTCCCTCCTACCATTCTTCCCCATATTCCTTGAGCTTGTTGTTTATACCCAATGCCTCCATGTCCTCTCCTCCAGTTCTCTCCTTTAACCCCTGCCAACTGGCTTCTGCCCGTTCCAGTCCATGGAAACAGCCCTAAGGTCACCTCACCTTCCCACTCAAATTCTACCCTCCATGTGTCTTTCCCATCATTGTAGACACCACCATCGTCTTCCTTGTATCCCAAGCCTTGGAATTATCCACTCATCTCTCTAATTCAGCCCACATATTCAATGTCATCAAATTCTGTTGGTTCTATCTACTCATCATCATCATCATCATCAATCGTATTTATTGAGCGCTTACTATGTGCAGAGCACTGTACTAAGCGCTTGGGAAGTACAAATTGGCAACATATAGAGACAGTCCCTACCCAACAGTGGGCTCACAGTCTAAAAGGGGGAGACAGAGAACAAAACCAAACATACTAACAAAATAAAATAAATAGAATAGATATGTACAAATAAAATAAATAAATAAATAAATAGAGTAAAAAAATATGTACAAACATATATACATATATACAGGTATATACTCAACAGCTCTATAATCCACACTAGCCCTTAATCCAAACTACTCCTATGCTAATTTATTCAATCGTATTTATTGAGTGCTTACTGTGTACAGAGCACTGTGCTAAGTGCTTGGAAAATACAGATCAGTGGCTCAGTGGAAAGAGCCCGGGCTTTGGAGTCAGAGGTCATGGGTTCAAATCCTGGCTCCGCCAATTGTCAGCTGGGTGACTTTGGGCAAGTCACTTAACTTCTCTTAGGGAAGCAGCATGTCTCAGTGGAAAGAGCATGGGCTTTGGAGTCGGAGGTTGTGAGTTCAAATCCTGGCTCCGTCACTTGTCAGCTGTGTGACTTTGGGCAAATCACTTAACTTCTCTGAGCCTCAGTTCCCTTATCTGTGAAATGGGGATTGAGACTGTGAGCCCCCCGTGGGACAACCTGATTACCTTGTATCTAGCCCAGTGCTTAGAACAGTGCTTTGCATATAGTAAGTGCTTAACAAATACCAATATTATTATTATTATTATTATCATTATTATTATTATTATTATTATTATTATTCTCTGGGCCTCAGTTACCTCATCTGGAAAATGGGGATTAAGATTGTGAGCCCCACGTGGGACAACCTGATCACCTTGTATCCTCCCCAGCACTTAGAACAGTGCTTTGCACATAGTAAGCACTTAATAAATACCAAAATTATTATTAATATTATTTTTATTAAATAGAGACAATCCCTACTCACAATGGGCTAATCCAAGCACTTAAACAATTCCACCTTGATTACTGCATCAGCCTCCTTGCCAACCTCCCTCTGTCCTTTCTCTCCCCTCTCCAGATAGTAATACTGCATGACCCCTCCATATCTCCACTGCCCCACATTTTTTATGGTATCTGTTAAGCACTCACTATGTGCCAGGCACAGTTCTAAGCACTGGGGTATATACAGGGTAATCAGTTTGGACACAGTCCTTTTTCCACATTGGGCTTACAGTCAATCCCCATTTTACAGATAAGGTAACTGAGGCACAATGAAGTTAATTGACTTGCCTAGGGTCACACAGCAGATACGTGGTGGAGCCAGGACTAGAACCCAGGTCCTTCTGACCCCCATGTCCATGCTCTATCCACTAGGCCATGCTGCTTTCTAAAATTATCTTCAGTCAGTATCTCTGCACTCCTCAAGAAACCTCAAATGGTTGCCCGTTAACCTCTGCATTAAACAGAAATTCCTCACCAGTGGCTTTAAGGGAGTCAAATCTCCACCTCCTTCCTTACCTCAATGATCTCCCACTACAAACCAACCTGTACACACTTCTCATCTAACACCAACTTACTCACTGTACCTTGATCATGCCTATTCCACTGCTGAACCCTTGACCATGGTCCTCTCGGATCTGGAACTCTCCCCCTTTATATACAACAGACCACCACTCTCTCCAGTTTCCAAGTCTTCCTAAAAATCACATCTCTTCCAAGAGGACTTCACTGACTAAGCCCTCATTTCCCCTATGTGTACTCCCCTTGGCGTTGACTATACATTTCTATCTGTACCCCTTAAGAACTTGATATTTACCCCTTACTCAAACTCACTGCACTGATGTATCCCCTATCTGCGATTTATTTTAATTTCTGTCTCCCCTTTTAGACAGTAAGATTATCGTGGGCAGGGATTGTGTCTACCAAAAAGAAGCAGCGTGGCCTAGTTGAAAGAGCACAGGATAGGGAATTAGAGAACTTGAATTCTAATCCTGACCCTGACACTTATTGCTGTGTGACCTTGGGCAAATCACTTAACTTCTCTGTGCTTCAGTACCCTTATCTACAAAAAAATGGGGATTCAGTATCTGTTCTTCCTCCTACTTAGCTGCACATACACATAAGCTGCATGTGGGAGCATGTTGTATCTCTCCCAATGCTTAGTACAACGCTTGGCTTATATTAAGCACTTAGATCATTATTATCAATCATTATTATTTTAGTATTATTATTATTATTGTTATTGTTATTATTACTTCAATTGTGAGCCCCACTTGGGCCAGGGACCGTGTTTGACCTGATTCTCTTGTATCTACCCCAGCACTTACAATAGTGCTTGACACAGAATATGTACTTAACAAATACCATCATCATTATGATCATTATCATTACTATTACTAATTATATTATATTGTACTTTTCCAAGTACTTAGTACAGTGTTCTTCATCCAATAAGCACTCAGTAAGTTCTATGGATTGATTTCCCATCACTGTTGACCAACCCACTACCTTGACATTCCTCTCTCTCTTTCAACCCACACATCTTCGGGCTGTCACCGTAGCCTTTCAGCTCTTCCTTCCCAGCATAACTGTATTACACCCCTTCCTCTCCTCACAAAGTGCCATAATGTTGGCTCAAGCACTTTTCTGCTCTAACCTGACTATTGTGTCTGCCTCCTCACATACTTCCTTTCCTCCAATGTCTTCCCTCTGTAGCCCATTTCCCACTTTGCTGCTTGGACCTTATTTCTAAACATCATTCTAGGCGCCTCTTCCCTATTCCTCAAAAACCTCCAGTGGTTGTCTATTCTCTCTGCAAAAAGCAGAGAGGTTTTCCATTCCTCTCTATATGAAGCAAATCACTTTAAGGCTCTCAGTTAACAATCACCTACCTAGCTATCTTTTTTCTCCTTTCCTACCACACCCTAAATCTTAAACTTGTTTCTTCTACGCCAACTTACTCACTTTCCTCTCTCTCCTCTCTCATCTGTTGATGCCCTCCCTCCTGTCTAGAACTTCTTACCTTTTCATATCTGAAAGACCAGTGCTCTTGCCATCCCCAAGATCCCTTCTAAAATCAGAACTCCAAGAATCAGGTTCCGCCACTTGTCTGCTGGGTGACCTCAGACAAATCACTTAATTTTCCTATGTCTCAGTCACCTCGTCGGTAAATGGGGATAAAGATTGTGAGCACTATGTGGGACAAGAAGTATTTCCAACCTGACTAACTTGTATCTACACCAGCACTTAGTACAGTGCATGACACATAGTAAGCACTTAACAAATATCCAAAAAAAAAAAAAGGGTAATGTGACTTCTTGACCTGCCCGAAGCCACAGAGTAGGCAAGTGGCAGAGCTGGGATGAGAACTCAGATCCTCTGGGTCCCAGACTTGTGCTATAACTGCTAGGCCAGACTGCTTCCCATGTTAATTCAGGATTTCCATATCACCCAAGCACTTGGCTACACATGCTCCCCACTAGCACAAGTAAGCATTTCTTTAAATTCAGTTGCTTCCTCTTGACTCCTAATTTGTTTTAATGTCTGTGTCCCATAGTAGATTGCTCTTGTCATCAGGGAACCTGCCTTCCAACTCTATTACATTGTGTTCTCCCAAGTGCTTAGTAAAGTGATCTGCACATAGTAAGCACTCAATAAATATCATTGATTGACTGAAAGTTCCTTGAGAGTAGGGTTCATGTTTACTGCCTCTATTGTACTCTAAGTGCTTAGTACAGTGTTCTGCGCAGAGTAAGAGCTCAATAAATGCTATTTCCTGACTGATTGTTTGATGCTATCCATAGCCTATTAAGTTGAATGGAGGCCATGGGCAAGGTGATAGAGATGGGGCTAGGTTAGGGTTAGATGGTTTATTTTACTGACTTGTGGTGTCCAAATTGACATTTGATTATCAAATAATTGCATTAGAGTATATGATTAGATTGGATTGTTGATTATTGTTGATAATTTGTTCTCATGCCAACAAAAATAGGATGCTAGTATTCAGTTTCTAACATTCATTCATTCATTCATATTTATTAAGTGCTTACTGTGTGCAGAGCACTGTACTAAGCATTTGGGAAAGTACAGCACAGCAATAAAGAGTGACAATCCCTGCCTACAACGAGCTCACAGTCCAAAGGGGGATGGGAGACAGACATCAATACAAATAAACAGATATAAATATACATGAAATTACAGATATATATGTATATATATGTAATTTATATATATATATATATATATATATATATATATACATATATATATATAAATGCTGTGGGGCAGGGAAAGGAGGGAAGAGCAAAGGGAGAAAGTCAGGGTGATGCAGAAGGGAGTGAGAGATGATGAAAATTTTGGCTTAGTCTGGGAAGTCCTCTTGGAGGAGATGAGCCTTTAGCAAGGCTTTGAAGCAGGGAAGAGTAATTGTCTGGTGGATTTGAGGAGGGAGGGCTTTCCAGACCAGAGGTAAGATGTGGGCCAAGGTTGGTGGCGAGATCAAGGAACAGTGAGAAGGTTAGCACAGAGGAACAGAGTGTGTGGGCTGGGTTTTAGAAGGGGAGAAAGGAAGTGAGGTAGGAGAGGGTGAGGTGATGGAGAGCTTTGAAGCCAATGAGGAGGAGAGTTTATGTTTGATACCGAGGTCGATAGGCAACCACTGGAGATTTTTGAGGAGGAGGGTGACATGTTTCTGTAGAAAGATGATCTGGGCAGTGGAGTGGTTTGGACTGTGAGCCTGTTTTTAAACTGTGAGCCCGTTGTTGGGTAGGGACTCTATATGTTGCGGATTTGTACTTCCCAAGCGCTTAGTACAATGCTCTGCATGCAGTAAGCGCTCAATAAATATGATTGAATGAATGAATGAATGAATAGAGTGGGGAGAGATAGGAGGCTGGGAGGTCAGTAAGGAGACTGATGCAGTAATCTAGGAGGGAAATGGTGACTGACTGTATTAACGTGGTAGCAGTTTGGATGCAAAGGAAAGGGCAGATTTTAGCAATGTTGTGAAGGTGGGACCGACAGGATTTGGTGACAGACTGAATATGTGGGTTGAGTGAGACTGAGGAGTCAAGGATAATGCCAAGGCTTGTGAGATGGGAAAGGATGGTGGTGCCATCTTCAGTGATGGGAAAATCCAGGGGAGGACAGGGTTTGTGTGGGAAGATAAGGAGCTCTGTTTTGGACATGTATAGTATGGACATGTATAGTTTGGACATAATATAATAAGAAACTTCTCTAAGGGGCAAATCTGTGGCCTCATTTTGTATAAGTACGAGTCTAGGAATTAGTAAGAAATTACTTTGAAGGTGTTGAGGAAAGTTTGATGGAAAAAAACACTGGGATTCCATGAATTGATCTCAAGTGTAGGTAACAAAATTAAGAAATCATTTCATTAAGAAAGAGTATGGAGAAAGAACAGGGTAGGCATTGAAATGGAACCAAATTTATGTGACTGAGTGCTTGAGCACCTGCTTTAAATGATTTTCAATTCCATACCAAGTCTTCTGTACTTTTGGTAATTAGTTTAATGCTGGACCCTCCAGGGCTGAAAATGCCATTTGCAGACTATGAGACAATTATCTGAATTTCCAGGCAAACAAGTATCAAAATTCATAAGCCTGAAAGAACAGTTGAATGACAAGATCGATGATGCACTGAGGGGTTTTGTGGAGCACATCTATTCAGTCTGAGATGTTTGCGGAGATTCTCCACTGACCACTTTTCAAATTTTACACCATATCACATTCCATTGCCATTTTAATGCAGCAAGGCAAATAAGGCCAACTTTTACCATTCCAAATAAATACTCTGTGAAACTACTCTTGTCTCCCCAACACTATCACTATCTCTCTCTCTAATAAAGTTTAGATGTAAAAATCAATGAAATCAACATCCTTTACTACAGGATCTCTGAGATTAGAGCTTTTAATGGATTCCTTGAAAATAAATGTTTAGCAAAGGATCACTAAATAAATTAGTTTCTCAAGGAAACAATATAAAGTGCATTTCTGCATTTCAGAGATAAAAAGGCCAAAATGAAATGAAGAGATTTAAAAGTAATAATTAAGAACACAATAGATCTAGTCACAATCAAATATCAGTGTAAAATGTTTTAGTAAAGTGTCACTGACTAGGTGCTGTTTTGTGATAAATCTGTAAATTCTAAATTTTCAAAGTGCATTATGTTACATCTTATTCAGCAGAAAGACATTTTGCACTAAAACAATTTCAAGATCCTCAAGATTGATTACCATCTACTGCTAAACAGGAAATAAATGGCTGTGGAAATAGGCTTTAATCTCTCTATTCAAATAGGCCAAATACCTTGGAAGATGGGGTGTGTGGGGAAATATAGAGTGAAAGAAGTAAACTTCACACACTTCAAAAGCAGAACGTCATTGCAAAATGATAAAATACTTCACACACTTCAAAAGCAGAACGTCATTGGGAAATGATAAAATGCTTTATGAAATAAAATTTGGCAGTACTATCGTGAAAGACTGCTAAGGTAAGAGTGTTAAAATGGGATCCCTGAACTCCTCTATCACAAATAGCTTCTGGCATCTATGGGGAAGATAAGGCCGCTGTGCTGAAGAGAATCGAAAGTCAGCACAACCTATGGAAGTTCTCAAACTGAAAGAAGATGGAAAAACAGTCTTTCCATTTTAGCCACAAACCTAGCTTCCTTAGATTACCAGCTCTCCAAGGGACAGGGACCAGATCTAAATTCCACCTGTATATTCACTCTCAGAACTTACTAGTGCTCTCCACACAGTAAGTACTTAACAAATGCTATTAGTACTAGTGCTACTAGGAATGAGTCTGCCAACTCTGTTGTACTGTACAGTCCCAAGCACAAGTACAGTGCTCTACACCTGATAAACAGTCGATAAATACCATTAATTGACTGATTACAGCTTCTGCTATTATTCCATGCCCTAATGTGTCTGATTATTGTTATATTGTACTCTCTTAAGAGCTTAGCAGAGTAAGCGCTCAATACCACTGACTGACCGACTGATATGCACCATATTAAAATATAACATGGGTTAATCCTCTGCGTTCTGAATCATAGTGAAACACAAAATACAGAAAAATGCAAAACTAGCTGGCTTAGGACTTTTTATTCAATCATATTTATTGAGCACTTACTGTGTGCAGAGGACTGTACTAGGTGCTTGGGAGAGTACAACGCAACAATGAGTGGACACATCCCCTATCCACTATGAGTGTATGGTCTAGAGTAAGTGGTTTCTCAGTAGAAGCTGAATAGTCCCATTTTAGTAGTCAAAAGACATATATTACTGGCCTCAGGCTTCTCTGTGCTTTCTTGGTATAATTCCCATTTTGTAGACTCTGTAATGGTGGCACTGGTGATGGATCTGTCTCCCCTTCTGCCTCTCCCAGGCCACTCTCCATCAACCAGTCAGTCAATGGTATCTATTCATTCATTCATTAACTCAATCATATTTATTGAGTGCTTACTGTGTGCAGAGCACTGTACTAAGCGCTTGGGAAGTACAAGTTGGCAACATATAGAGACGGTCCCAACCCAACAGTGGGCTCACAGTCTATTGAGTGATTACTGTGTATACAGCACTGTAGTAAGTGCTTGGGAGAGCACAATACAATCAAACAATACAACCAAATTGGTAGACAAGTTCCCTGTCCACAGTGAGCTTGCAGTTTAGAGGACGAGCTCTCCACCGATGCCTAGAATATTTCCTCTCCAGACCCAGCCTGGTGAAGCTGAGGTGTCTTTGGCTCTGCCAATCTCTTGCACCGCCTCAACAGGAGGCCTGCCTGTGGGGAAGATTCCTCTAACCCCCGAGGGAATGGGCCACCGGGTGAGAGAACTGCTGGCTCCGTAGCCCCCAACAGGCCCCAGCCATGCCCCCTTCCCAGAATGCCCAGAGTGGACACCTTCCCTCACCAGTTAGGGTGACTCTTCTCCTTATATCATCAATCGTATTTATTGAGCGCTTACTATGTGCAGAGCACTGTACTAAGCACTTGGGAAGTACAAATTGGCAACATATAGAGACAGTCCCTACCCAACAGTGGGCTCACAGTCTTAAAGGGGGAGACAGAGAGCAAAACCAAGCATACTAACAAAATAAAATAAATAGAATAGATATATACAAGTAAAATAAATAAATAAATAAATAGAGTAATAAATATGTACAAACATATATACATATATACAGGTGCTGTGGGGAAGGGAAGGAGGTAAGTTGGGGGGATGGAGAGGGGGATGAGGGGGAGAGGAAGGAAGGGGCTCAGTCTGGGAAGGCCTCCTGGAGGAGGTGAGCTCTCAGTAGGGCCTGGAAAGGAGGAAGAGAGCTAGCTTGGCGGATGGGCAGAGGGAGGGCATTCCAGGCCCGGGGGATGACATGGGCCCGGGGTCGATGGCGGGACAGGCGAGAACGAGGTACAGGCGAGAACGAGGTACGGTGAGGAGATTAGCGGCGGAGGAGCGGAGGGTGCGGGGTGGGCTGTAGAAGGAGAGAAGGGGGGTGAAGACAGGATGTAATCAGAGTAGGCTGACTTGACTGAAGGAACGGTGAGAAGCAGCATGGCCTGGTGGAAAGAACACGGGCCTTTCTGGATTCTGATCCTGGCTCTGCTGCTTGTCTGCCGGGAGACCTCAGATTAGTCGCTTCATTTCTCTGGACCTCAGTTACCTCATCATAGAATTTTTCCCAGATGATGAAGAGAGCAGTGAGACCCATGAAGAACAACGCACCCCCTATAACAGTCTTCCACTCATTTGTGCCTCTATTCATTTCAGCGTAACTCTCATTGAATTTGATGTGATATAATCCAAGCTTTTCATCATTGGAAAGACTGCTCCATGCTGCCTTCTCCTTCTCTTTCAAGGCCTTCTGGTCAGTGGAGAGGTTCCTCACATGGGCCACATCAGGCAGAGGATAATCTTGGCGGTCAACATAACTAAGGAGGCTATACTCATCAGCTTTCACAACACCTGCATGTCCTCTGTAAGTGAAGGACTCACCCTTCCAAAAGTCTGCCTACTTTCAATCCATCAACTGGTAGTATTTCTTGAGTCAGTCAATCATATATAGAGGCCTTCCCAGACTGAGCCCCCTTTTTCCTCTCCTCCTCCCCATCCCCCCCGCCCTACCTCCTTCCCCTCCCCACAGCACCTGCATATATGTTTGTACAGATTTATTACTCTATTTATTTTACTTGTACATATTTACTATTCTATTCATTTTGTTAATGATGTGCATTTAGCTTAAATTCTATTTGTTCTGACGACTTGACACCTGTCCACATGTTTTGTTTTGTTGTCTGTCTCCCCCTTCTAGAGTATGAGCCCGTTGTTGGGTAGGGACTGTCTCTATATGTTGCCAACTTGTACTCCCCAAGCACTTAGTACAGTGCTCTGCACACAGTAAGCACTCAATAAATATGATTAAGTGAATGAATGAATGAATATTTACTGAGCACTAATCGTGTGCAGAACACTGTACTAAGTGCTTGGGAGAGTACAGTAGTACAAAAATCTTACAGTCAGGAGGGGGAAACAGACATTAATATCATTAAATAAATTACAGATATGTACATAAGTGCTGGGAGGGGGAATAAACAAAGTCAGCAAGACAGAGCAACGTAGAAGGGAGAGAGAGAAGAGGAAAGGAGGGCTTAGTCAGGGAAGGCCTCTTGGAGGAGACATGCTTTAAGGCTTTGAAGGTGGGGAGAGTAATTGTCAGATTTGAGGAGGGAGAGCCTTCTAGACCAGAGTCAGGACATGGGTGGCAAGATAGATGAGATTGAGATAACAGTGAGAAGGTTAGCATTAGAGGCGCTAAGTGTGGAGGCTAGAATGAGCATTGTGCTAGGGATTTGGGGAAGACAAAGTTCGAGGACACAGGTCTTGACCTCATAGAGTTTATAATCCAGCAGAAGAGTTAGACACTAAAATTAAGGACAGATAGGGGGAAGGGACGGATGTTAAAGAAATGCATATAAATGCCATGGGTTGGAGAGGTTAGAGTAATGGTGAATACTCAAGTGATTAGGTGCTGAGTCAGGGCTGAAGCTGCTGGAGTGAGGAAAAAGGGTGAGGAGATGAGCACTCAACCAGGAAAGGACTGTCTCACTTTCATGTTGAGACACAGATTTAAAATCAAACCGGCATTATTTGAGCAATTACTGATACCCATTGAGATACCTCCTGACTTTCAGATATTTCATTGTTCATTAAAGATTACCCTTTGAGTTTCAAGGCTGGCTATTTATTTTGTTTTTTATCTGGCAGAATCACAACCAAATCTTTGCGGGGCTTCCTTGGTCCCAGTCTTCCCTGATGGGAAGCAGCAGAAATTTTCTGGCATGCCATAGGAAAACACTTCCAAATGTTCAAAGAGAATCATGTATGCTCTCTGCGTTAGCCTTTGAAGGGAGTTTGGGACATTAGTCTTATGTGAATGGAAGAGGTGAATATTTGTTCCTGTGAAAGGAAAAATAGCAAAGCAAAACAATAATGCTGATTACACCAAAATCCCTGACTTAGTCATGAATTAATTTCCAAATTTTTAAGGCCACCCAATTTGGGATACGCACTATCTCAACAGATGGTAGTCTTGTTAATAATAAAAGTGGCATTGCTAAGCCCTTATTATGTGCGAAGCACTAATCTAAGCATTGGGATAGATACAATACAGTTCTCAATTAAATGACAAAATCATTTTGAAAAACCTTCTTGAAAATCTGGCTAACCAGCTCCATTTAAAAAAAATGCACAGTCACACTGGGCTGTGAAATTAATTTGTTAATACAATATGAAGCCAACAATGGGAAGCAGATATGAAAAAAACATTAATTAATTAGGATCAAACCAGTTTAACAGGTATAAATTTTAGCTAAACAAGCCATTAACAATGGTCAGAATTCATCCCTCTTTGAACAGTAGCCAATGGGAAGATGGGAATTCATTGTTCACTAATTTCAAAGGAAAATAACCTTACTAAAAAGAACTTCATGAAAGAAAGATTTTAATTCATCCTAACCAGCTATCTTATTACAGCCGGGTTTGAGGTTTAGTTGAAAGTTTAAGAACAAAGAGTTAACAGTAATATGTTGTGGTTTTTTTAATGGAATTTGTTGTGTTAAACAAATTTGTTCCATGTTCCAGACACTGAACTAAACATTGGGGTACATATAAACAGATAAGGCTGGATAGAGTACATGTTCCAGTGTTCCACAAACGGTTCACAGTCACAATCCCCCTTCTACAGATGAGGTAGAGAAGCAGCGTGGCTCAGTGGAAAGAGCATGGGCTTTGGAGTTAGAGGTCATGGGTTCAAATCCCGGCTCCGCCAACTGTCAGCTGTGTGACTTTGGACAAGTCACTTAACTTCTCTGTGCCTCAGTTACCTCATCTGTAAAATGGGGATTAAAACTGTGAGCCCCCCATGGGACAACCTGATCACCTTGTAACCTCCCCAACACTTACAACAGTGCTTTGCGCATAGTAAGTGCTTAACAAATACCATCATTATTATTGTGAGGTAACTGAGGTATAAAGAAGTTAAATGACTTGCCCAGGGATAAACAGCAGACGAGTGGCAAAGCTAGGATTAGAACCCAGGTCCTTCTGACTTCCATGCCTGTGCTCTATCCACTAGGCTATGCTGCTTCATTCAGATTGCCTTCCAACTTGGTGAAAAACCTAAAACAAAACAAAAACAAAAACCCCAGAAGCTCTGAAGTGCACAACGTCAGGAACAAATAAAATTAAAATATGATGTTTCTTCTGACTCTGTTAGATGCCTCCGTAAGACAAATGGATTTCACTCCAATTGCTCAGATTTACTCCTCATTAACATAGGGCAAGAGAAATGATTTCATCAATCTTTACTGCATCTGTTGTGCTCCCTGAATTATTTGGAATTTTAGAATCATATTTGCACATCACTAGAGTTAAAGTGGCCTGAGCTATGATTGTATTTGTGCTTAGTTTTGAAATACAATCTCAAAAAGCACATCAACTCTCTTATTGAATTAGATGGCAAATTGCCAAGCACCTCTAACTATACTCGTCTTATGGTTTGAGGACTTGGTTGTGTAATGATTTGGGGCATTATCGGTCCTCGAGGCCTGTTAGTAATTATTGTTCATGTTCCATATGTAGAACACATATTGGAGCAACTGTCATATTTGCTGAACCACTACAGGGGACAATGGCCCCGTAGCAAGTATTCCATGGATTTTCTAACATGTAGGGTAAAGCCAATACCTACACTTGTAAGGAAACAGCTCTAAAATAATGAAACTGTATGGAGTTATAGATAAAGTTGTCTAAAGATGTTGGGATCATGTACAAAAATATCTCTTTGTGGGTCTCCCTCTCTCTCTGCCTGTCTGTCTCCTTTCCCCTTCTCTTTCTTCCCCCCCATCTCTCTCACTCTCAATTTATCCAGGAAAAATGATTAGAATAATAACTGTGGTCTTTGTTAAGCATTTACTATATACCGAGCTCCTTACTGAACTGTTGGTTAGATACAAGATAATCCAGTTGGATGTAATCTTGTTCCACATAGGGTTTATAGCCCAAAGGAAACAGTTATTTAATCCACATTTTACAGATGAGGAAACAGAGGCACAGAGAAGTCAAGTGACTTGGCCAAGGTCAAACCCCAAGTATGTGTTGGAGCTGAATCTAGAACCCAGGTCCTCTGATTCCCTGAGGTCTGCTCTTACCACTAGCCTCTATTTGAGTCTTTATAACACAATCTGGACCTATAGAACAACATTAGAGAAGCAGCATGGCATGGTGGATAGAGCACGGGCTTGGGAGTCTGAAGGTCATGAGTTCTAATCTCAGCTCCACCGCTTGTCAGCTCTGTGGTCTTGGGCAAGTCATTTCACTTCTCTGGGCCTCAGTTACCTCATCTGTAAAAGAGGGGGATTAAGACTGTGGGCCCTATGTGGGACAGGGAGTATGTCCAAACCAATTTGCTTGTAACAACCCCAGTGCTTAGAACAGTGCCTGGCAAATAGTAAATGCTTAACAAATACTATAATCATTATTATTATTATTTTTATCATCATGATCAACTTTGCCTTTTCTTTCTGGTTCTGGGTGCTTTTGAAGCAGTTTAGGATTCATAGAGGGAGAAGGAATCCTGTTATCTTATTGCATTTGCTAACTTGAACCCAATATTTGTCAAGCAATGAAAAAATACTATAGATCCTATATACATGGCCACAGAAGAGGGGTGACAATCCATGGGAGCTTATGAAAACTGAAGAGAGGTGCAGCAGGATCTGCCATTGAGAGCACTTAGTACAGTGCTCTGCTCACAGTAAGTGCTCAATAAATACGATTGAATGAGAGTCTTTGATATGTTCTGTCATGTGAACACAAGGTACACCCATGCCCCTGCCAGTTACACTGCTGGGAATAGGGGAACTGGATGAGAGAGTGGGGATAGCTCAATGCAACCCACCACTACTACTGGAAGCACAACTAAAGCATAGGTCATTCATTCACTCATTCAATCATATTTATTGAGCACTTACTGTGTGCAGAGCACTGTACTAAGCACTTGGAGAATACAATTCGGCAACAGATAGAGACAATCCCTATCCAACAACAGGCTCACTGTCTAGAAGGGGGAGACAGACAACAAAATAAAGCAAGTGGACAGGCATCAATAGCATCAAAAAAGAGAAATAGAATTACAGATATATACACATCATTAATAAAATAAATAGAATAATAAATATGTACAAATATACACAAGTGCTGTGGGGTGGGGAAGGGGGTAGGGCAGAGCGATGGAGTGGGGTGATGGGAAGGGGAGGAGGAGCAGAGGAAAAGGGGGGCTCAGTCTGGGAAGGCTTCCTGGAGGAGGTGAGCTCTCAGAAGGGCATTGAATGGCAGAAGAGAGCTAGTTTGGTGGATGTGAGGAGAGAGGGCATTCCAGGCCAGAGGTAGGACGTGGGCCAGGAGTCAACGGTGGGACAGGCGAGAATGAGGCACAGTGAGGAGGCTAGTGGCAGAGGAGCGGAGTGTGTGGGCTGGACTGTAGAAGGAGAGAATGGAGGTGAGGTAGGAGGGGGCAAGTTGATGGAGAGCTTTGAAACCAATAGTGAGGAGTTTTTGCTTGATATGAAGGTTGATAGGCAACCACTGGAGATTTTTTGAGGAGTGGAGTGACATGCCCAGAGCAGTTCTATAGAAAGATAATCTGGGCACCAGAGTGAAGTATAGACTGAAGTGGAGAGAGACAAGAGATTGGGAGATCAGAAAGGTGGCTGATGCAGTAATTCAGTTGGGATATGATGAGAGATTGTACCAATAAGGTAGCAGTTTGGATGGAGAGGAAAGGGCGGATCTTTGCAATATCTTACCAGGTCCTGCTGGTAGCAGATAATCTGTCCATCTCCTCCAAATTCTACCCTAAAATCCTATGGAAATGGACTGCTGAAGGGCTAGGGATGTTGTTGAAGAGCAGGAGAAATCTTATGAGTGCTTTTTCTTAATTTCAAAAGCCTCTGTGCTTCTGCTGTTGGAGACAAGATAAGGAGTAGTCTCTACTAAGAAAGTGGAATAGAAGAGATCATCTTATTCAGGAACCTTTATTTCACAAGACCAGCTCATAGAACAGTGCTTTGCACACAGTAAGTGCTTAACAAATGCCATCATTATTATTATTAATCTGGATGAATAGTACAGAGATCTGAACACAGTAGGTGCTCAACAAATACTAGAGTCCAAGCCCATACAAGAACCCACTCCTTCCCAAAGGGGAAAATGTCTGGGTTATTAAAATAGTTACTTTACCCCTTCACATTTTTTAAAGTATTAGTTAGGCACTTACTAAGTTTTCAAACACTGTCCTAAGCACTGGGGTAGATACAATTTAATAGGTTGAACACAATCCTTATCCCATATGGAGCTCACTGTCTAAGTAGGAGTGAGAACTGAGGCACAGAGAAATGAATGATTTCCCCAAAGTCACACAGGAAGCAACTGGTAGAGTCAGGATTAGAACTCAAGTCCTCTGAATCCCAGGCCTGTGCTCTTTCCACTAGGCCATACTGCTTCTCAAAGGCACAGTTCACTGTTCTATATGTGTCAGTGATCCTTGGGATTTTTTTTTAAGACATTGCCTCTTTTCTCACCATGGATGGAGGAATCACATAATTATTTCATTGTGCAGCTCCCAATATTGAGCATTTTGCCTAACAATGTTCATGTAGTTGCAGATTTTCCTATCAATCTGGTACTGCTTTTCTTCACAATGTGAGGAGGATGTAGAAGGCTGGAATATGTTTTCCAGTTAAAATATGTGCTAGGCTTAGCTGCTAACTTCCTCTTTGGGGCGTGTTAACTTCTCTGTGCCTCAGTTTCTTCATCTGTACATTGGGGATTGAAGACCTGCCCTCTTTTCCTGTTAGACTGTGAGCCTCATGTAAGCCAGTGGTTGTGTCCGACATGATTATCTTGTATTTACCCTAGCATTTAGTATAGTGTTGTGTACACAATAACTACACAGCACCATACAACCATTACTAAAACCTTCAGTTAAGATCTTTCCTGGAAATGTTTCTTCTAAGTTCTCAACTCCCCAAGGATAAAGGCTCCCCAGTTTTCCAGCATCATTCACACATGCATGGGTGTGCACACACGCACATTCAGGCATGCACACACATAAAACAACACTCACATCTTGTATTGTAAGCTCCTTAAGGATAGGTGACGTCTACCTATTTTACTGTATTCTCTCAATCACTTAGTACACTGTTCTACACACAGTAAGTGCTCAATAAATATCATCGATTCATTGATTAATGTCTTAAATATGTTAGGCCCTATTGCTTTGTCTTGGAAAAAAATAATTTGGGAAATAATAATAATAATAATAATGGAATTTGTTAAGCACTTACTATGTGCCAAGCACTATTCTAAGCTCTGGGGGGGGATACAAGGTAATCAGGTTTTCCCAAATGATGATGGCATTTGTTAAGTGCTTACTATGTGCAAAGCACTGTTCTAAGCACTGGGGAGGATAAAAGGTGATCAGATTGTCCCTATTTTACAGATGAGGTAACATGCACAGAGAAATTAAGTTACTTCTCCAAAGTCACACAGCTGACAATTGGCAGGGTGGGATTTGAACCCATGACCTCTGACTCTCAAGCCTGTGCTCTTTCCATTGAGCCATGCCCATTTTACAGATGAGGTAACTGAGGCACAGAGAAGTTAAGTTACTTGCCCAAAGTCACACAGCTGACAAGTGGCGGAGTCATCATCATCATCATCAATCGTATTTATTGAGCGCTTACTATGTGCAGAGCACTGTACTAAGCGCTTGGGAAGTACAAATTGGCAACATATAGAGACAGTCCCTACCCAACAGTGGGCTCACAGTCTAAAAGGGGGAGACAGAGAACAAAACCAAACATACTAACAAAATAAAATAAATAGAATAGATATGTACAAATAAAATGAATAAATAAATAGAGTAAAAAATATGTACAAACATATATACATATATACAGGTGCTGTGGGGAAGGGAAGGAGGAAAGATGGGGGGGATGGAGAGGGGGACGAGGGGGAGAGGAAGGAAGGGGCTCAGTCTGGGAAGGCCTCCTGGAGGAGGTGAGCTCTCAGTAGGGCCTTGAAGGGAGGAAGAGAGCTAGCTTGGCAGATGTGCGGAGGGAGGGCATTCCAGGCCCGGGGGATGATGTGGGCCGGGGGTCGATGGCGGGACAGGCGAGAGCGAGGTATGGTGAGGAGATCAGCGGTGGAGGAGCGGAGGGTGCGGACTGGGCTTGGAGAGGGTCAATCCGTAAGCGGTGATGGCCACGAGCCCGGCACAGCAGACTAAGGCACTGGAGCTAGAGAGCCCAGAGCTGGCAGGGATGTTCCCGTCCACCAGGCAGTTCATCCCTGTCAGGTTCCTGAGGCTGAAGTGTTCCTGAATTCCTTTCAGTCCACACAGGAAATAGTTGTGCCACAGAGGTTGGGCTGCGTTAATCTGAATGTCGTTAACGCTGCTGCTGAAATCCGGATAGAGAGGGTTAGTATTGGCCAGTTGGAGAACTTGGGTTTGCACAGGTTCAACTGCGATTAGTATATCCTGCTCTACCGCCATAGGCAGGACAGAGTATCCACAGTAATCTATGTGCTCTCCTATTAGGTTGACTCGCCCTGGGGCTCGCGCATAAAATTTAGGAGTGGCTCCAAACTTGGAGATGAACTTCTCCTTCAAGTTCAGCAATCTGGGATGCTCGGCCACCTGGACCCGCCGTGTGTCCGGAGCCACCGCCATCATCCCGGTCCTGGTCCTCGGGGTGGGGTTGGGGGGGGTCAGTTGGGGAGCCGGTCACGGGATGAGCGCCTCTTTCCGGGGCCGCCCATCGCGGAAACCCCAAGGCCGCCACCGGCCCGGGCCCGGCCCGGAGTCAGAATTAGAACCCATGACCAAGATCTTACTCCCAAGCCTATGCTTTTTCCACTGAGCCACACTTTAATTGCATGATTTAGATTTTTAAAAATTAGCCATTAAAAGTTATATTTGGCCACACATCAAACCTAAAATGCATATTAACCCCAAAATGAAACCTACGATTTTAAGAATAATAACAGTTTCCAAAATCATGTTCATGACATCCAATGGACACCAGAGTTCAGAACAGTGCCTGGTACATAGTAAGCGCTTAAATACCATAATTATTATTATTTAGATTTGACATATTAAAGTGCTTATTGCAGCTTGAGCAGGCAAACCTGGAGCTGAGTGTCTTCTACTTTCTCCTCATAAGGTGTGCAATGTGTGTGGGGCATCTTGGTTAAAGCCCTTTGCCCCTTTAAAGCCCTGTCATATTCCCAACCTGTATTTTGTCCCAGGTGTCCTGTAGAACAAAACTCTGCATTTTACAGAGGCTCTACATTATCATCCTCAGTATATGCAACATATAAACTTCTACCTTGGAATGTATTAGCTGTAGCATACAAGATCCTATCCTTATATAAAGTCCCTCTGGTCTCTGGCCACCTTCCACCTGAACTTTCAGAGTGGACTTGCTCACACTGATTAATCTCACTTTACCCTTTCTCTTGGTGACTTTTACTTGAAATCATTTCACCAACTCCAGAAACTTCAAGCCACCATTTCTTGAGTTACATAATCAATCCAGAAACGCAATAAAAATGTGCTAATAAATAGCGCTCTGGAGCTGCAACTGATAACCACAGTTTAGATTGTGAAATTTCCAATTTTGCACAGTGTCTATAAAGTTAAAAGCAGGAACGTTATTGCATTACCCTCACCCCTAACATTTTGATACCCGCATATACACTTTCCCTCATTCATCTTCCTGTCATTTATGTCAACTCCACCTTTGTACATCGGATATTGTCTCTCTATTTTTTTGCCTGCAGGCACAAAAAGACAAAGCTCCCAGAAAAGAGCCAATGAAAAAACATCTTTCCACTGGACATGCCATTAACTGTCCATCAGAAAACAATCTGCTTTATTTGAAATAACTGCCCCTCCATCTCTTTCTGCCCCATCACCTGCCAGTATTTCCTGTTATTGTTAATTCAGCAGTGTTTCAAGGAAGCTCCAAGTAGTTTAACTGTACCATTTCCAGGAACACATGAAAACATTTAGTCTCCAGTCTTAAAATGATTTTCCCTTTTTTCTCCTTTGAGAATAGAGTAAAAACAGAAGCCCAAAGGTATAAATCCCCTATGATCTGGTCTTGCTGGTAACTTCCAGACTGCATTATCAGGCTGAGATTAGACAGCATTTAGTGTTTCCACCCACCCCCCTCTTTTTTTTATTAGACCCAACTGTTTATTTATCATTTGAATAAATAGTTGATTAGAGAGGAACCAAACTGTTCACCACATCAACTCTTGGGGAAAATGTCCTCACAGCTTGAGAAAGGACTGATTTGAATGTAAATACAGGTCATCTCACTCTCCAAGCTGTTTAAAAAATAACACTGGAAAAGCCAAACCCAGTGGAAACCCAAGGGGGCCTGTGAAAAGCAATGCTAATAGCTATTAAGGAGAAACTCAGGGAGTCAATAACCCTAGTTTTCAATCAGTCAACGAATCCTTTTTTATTGAGAGCTTGCCATGCGTAGAGCACCATACTAAGTATGGGGGAGAGTACAATACAGCAGAGTTGGTGTACATGTTCCCTGCCCACAACAAGCTAGTTGTTCCATTCCTTTTAAAAAACAGGGAATGGGCTTCCCTGACCTAATTCCTTTAACAGGGCTAAGGGCTAATCCATGGGGCTTGTCTCTCATTTCGAAGATGGAGCAGTTTTCCTGGCCCCAGTGGCTGCACCATAGGGTTTGCAGATGGGGCAAATCTACTTCCTTCTTCTTTTACAATAACCACAAGAAGAAAAGGTGACAACCCTTCTTAAATCTCTTCCACCATAAAGGATGTCGTTCTGAACAATGGTTAATATGCCAACATGTAAAGACCTGGCTTTCACTCCAACATTCGAGGATGTCCCCATCACACTGCCATGAAAAATGACAAGTCTTCCTGAGTGAATTCACTCATTCAATCGTACTTATTGAGCGCTTACTGTGTGCAGAGCACTGTACTAAGCTCTTGGGAAATACAAGTCGGCAACATATAGAAACGGTCCGTACCCAACAATGGGCTCACAGTCTAGAAGGGGGAAACAGACAACAAAACAAAACATGTAGAAATGTGTCAAAACTGTCAGAATAAATAGAATTATAGCTATATGCACATCATTAACAAAATAGAGTAGTAAATATGTACAAGTAAAATAGAGTAATAAATCTGTACAAATATATACAAGTGCTGTGGGGAGGGGAAGGAGGTAGGGCAGGGAGGATGGGGAGGAGGAGAGGAAAAAGGGGGCTCAGTCTGGGCTCAGTCAGTATGAGCTAATAATTGGTCTTCCTCAGGACTGTATTCATTCATTCATTCAATTGGGTTTTTTTTTTTGAGCGCTTACTGTGTGCAGAGCACTGTACTAAGTGCTTGGGAAATACAAGTTGGCAACATATAGAGACGGTCCCTACCCAACAGCGGGCTCACAGCCTATAAGTGGGAGACAGACAACAAAACAAAACATATTAATAAAATAAACAGAATAACTATGTACAAGTAAAATAAATAGAGTAATAAATGTGTACAAACATATATACATATATACAGGTGCTGTGGGGAGGGGAAGGAGGTAAAGCGGGAGGGATGGGGAGGGGGAGGAGGGGGAGAGGACTGTAAGCTCCCTGTGGGCAGGGAACATGTTTACCCACTCTGTTGTACTGTATTCTCTCAAGTGCTTAATACAGTGCTCTGCACACTATGTATTCAATAAATATGATTGATTGAAATAAAGACAATTGATTAATGCACACGCACGAATACTCACAGACAAGAATTATTAACTATTTTCCAGAATTAGCTAGGCACTGTAGATGGGCAGTGGGCCTGAAGAAGTCCAGGGTTATGAATCAGCATGCACCTGAAATCCAGTGCTTTTTAACTATGCTTGCCAAAGGCGTCAATGTGAATTCCTTAGCTCCAAATGGAGGAGGAGAGAGGCTGTCAGTTGCTAATGAGAAGTGGAAGTCACAGACAGCAACCTTAAATTGCCTATAGCTTCCTTTCGCATCACACAATGCATTCTAAAAAACCGACACAGTGCCCAACCCGAGAATTCCTCCAAATGTGCCCTGAATGCCCACAGGAGCAACAGCTTAGTTATTGCCTGCTCTCTGCCATTCATGAAGTTTGAGCACTAGCTCCAAAAGGACAGTCATTAAGAGCATTTTCTTTTAATCCATGCCAGCCAGGGTGGGTTGGGAAAATTAGGAGAACCTTTCACCCCAACCCTGTGATAATAAGAGGGGCTTAGCATAGTGGTGGAACACATTGATTAACCAATCAATCAGTCGTATGTACTGTGCGCCGACCACTGTACTAAGCACTTGGGAGAGAACAATACAGTAGAGTTGGATAGGTGAATTCCCTACACACAAGGATTTTATATTTTAAGCCGTCAGATTGTTGTGAGAAAAATCAGGATAGAAATAATTATTTCTTCATTAAGCCCTTAACCCTCTGTGAAACGAAAGAGAGCATTTTGCAACTACAAAGGTTTTTGAAAAGGAAAGCAATATCAAATTATGCAGGTTCTCCAGTCTCCTGATCTCTCTAGGGGCCAGGCTTACTTACCGCTGGCCTGACTTGGCCCTCACTGACTCTCACCATCAGGCTCTGCCATCTTAGCTACAGAAACCCTAACAAGGCTGCAGGGTGTTGAGAAGGAGAGAGGTCTAGCAGAAAGGCTCCACCACTTGCCTGCTGTGTGACTTTGGGCAAGTCACTTAACCTCTCTGTGCTTCTTTTCCTTATCTATTAAATGGGGATTAAATAGCTCCCTATTAGATTTTAAGCACTATGTGGAACGGGGTCTATGTCTGATCTGATTGTATCTACCCCAACACTTATCACTGTATTTAGCCTACAGTAAACCCTTATATGCCATATTTATTGTTATTATTATTAATAATAGCAGTAGTAGCAGTAACCTGGGACTTTTTACTGCCCCTCCTGCCTCGTCTTAGGGAAACAGCATGGCTTAGTGGAAAGAGCACTGGCTTGGGAGTCAGAGGTCATGGGTTCTAATCCCCGCTCCACCACTTGTCAGCTGTGTGATTTTGGGCAAGTCACTTAACGTCTCTGTGCCTCAGTTACCTCATCTGTAACATGGGGATTAAGACTGTGAGCCCCACCTGGGACAACCTGATAACCATTGTATCTCCCCCAGGCTTAGAAGAGTGCTTGACACATAGTAAACACTTAACAAATGCCATCATTATTAATATAGAGAGACTTAAAGGACTGAAACTTCACCAGCCAATATTGATGGTATTTATTGAGTGTTTACTGCAAACAGAGCACCCTAGTATTTGGATGAGCTGGTAGACATAATCCCTGTCCCCAAGGAGTTTACAGTCTAACAAGCCCTACATTCACTGGGGCAGAGCAGGTTGTCAGGGCAAAGTCTCGACAACTCCAGCAACATTTCTCATGGGGAGAGGCTATCACCGGGCCACCAGTGAGAATGGGAGAAGATGCGGCAATGCTAAATCTGCATCTCTGACCTTGCTATCCCACATGGCACATCTGGCAGCAAGTGCTGTGTTCTATTCCGTCAGTCAGTCAATGGCATTTATTGAGTGCTTACTGTGCGCAAAGCACTGTATTAAATGCTAGGGAGAGCACAATCTCAGAATATAATTTTCTGCCATATCATCCAGCACCTCCTGGCTTCTATGCTGGGCCAGGATTGTGGTAGAAGTCTTAGGACCGGGTAGTTCAAGACTACTCGCACTCAAAGCCCAACATTCATTCCTTCAGCACCATTGGGTAGAATGGGGCTTGGGAGAAGGACAAGCAGGGGGAGTTAATTCATTCAATTATATTTATTAAACACTTACTGTGTGCAGAGCACTGTGCCAAGTGCTTGGGAAAGTACACTACAACAATGAAAAGTGACAATCCCTGCCCACAACAAGCTCACAGTTTGTCCTGAGGATCTTCCAGGGGCCATTCTCTCAGCTCTCATTAATTCTTCACCAAACAGTCTGGACTAAGGTCAATATCCTGGACCAATTTTTGGACCTAAAAGTAAATATCACTTGTAACTCCGGCAGCCTTACCTCCAGACCGGTAAAAGAAGGCAATCTGTCAGGCTTCGCTGAGAGAGTGGCTGAAGGAATGAGTGCTCACTAAGATCCATGTTAGTCAAATTTCTTCCTTCTAATAATAATAATGATGGCATTTATTAAGCCACATGATGATGATGATGGCATTTATTAAGTGCTCACGATGTGCAAAGCACTGTTCTAAGTGCTGGGGAGGTAACAAGGTGATCAGGTTGTCCCACAGGGGGCTGACAGTCTTAATCCCCATTTTACAGATGAGCTAACTGAGGCACAGAGAAGTTAAGTGACTTGTCCAAAGTCACACAGCTGACAATTGACGGAACTGGGATTTGAACCCATGACCTCTGACTCCAAAGCCCGGGCTCTTTACACTGAGCCACACGCATCTCATCCACGATACAACAAAGCTTCAGAGGATGCTGCCTCCCAGGTGAAAACTGAGAGCCAATCACTGAGGATAAACCTGCTTGGCTCACCTCCATCAAGAACGGAGTCACTCTCAGAACCAAAACTTCCCTCGGAAAGACAGGAAGATAAGAGATAACAGCACCTGATGCTCCAAATATTAAGCCTGACATCACAGGCAAAGACAATTTTATTGTGTGCTCAATGTGGTGAGAGCTGTGGAATTCTTACACTAGCCTCTTAGATTTACGTGCAGTTTTTTTTTTAATGGTATTGGTTAAGCGCTTACTATGTGTCAAGCACCATACTAAGTGCTGGGGTAGGTACCAGCATGGCTCAGTGGAAGGAGCATGGGCTTTGGAGTCAGATGTCAGGGGTTCAAATCCTGGCTCTGCCAATTGTCAGCTGCGTGACTTTGGGCAAGTCACTTACCTTCTCTGGGCCTCAGTTCCCTCATCTTAAAATGGGGATTAAGACTGTGAGCCCCCAGTGGGACAATCTGATCACCTTGTAACCTCCCCAGCACTTATAAAAGTACTTTGCATGTAGTAAGTGCTTAATAAATGCCATTATTATTATTATTAAAATGGGGATGAAGACTGTGAGCACCCCGTGGGACAACCTGATCACCTTGTAACCTCCCCAGCACTTAGAACAGTGCTTTGCACATAGTAAGCACTTAAAAATGCCATCCTTATTATTATTATTACAAGTACATTAGGTTGGACACAGTCCCTGTCCCTCATGGGACTCACAGACTAAGTAGGAGGGAGAACAGGTATTTAATATCCATTTTACAGTTAAGGAAAACCATGGCAGAGGGAAGTTAAGTGACTTGCCCAAGGTCACAGAGGACGCAATTGGAAGAATCAAGGTTAGAATGCAGGTCCTCTGGTTTCCAGGCCTGTGCCCTTTCCACTGGGAATTGCTGCTTTCTAGGCAGATATCACCATTAGGGGGGTCTTCTTTAGGGAAGCAGCCTGGGGTAGAAGATAGAACACGGGCTGGGAGAGGAAGGTCATGGATTCTAATCCCAGCTCCAATTTACTGTGCCCAATCTGAATAACTAGTATCTACCCCAGTGCTTGGCAGATAGTAAGGAATTAACAAGAACCATAATTATTCCTGTTATTATTAATGATAATGATTGCGGTATTTGTTAAGTCCTTATTATGTGTCAGACACTGTACTAGGCACTGGGGTAGATACAAGCAAATCTGGTTGGACACATGGGGTTCACAGTCTTATCCCCATTTTTTTACAGATAACTGAAGCCAGAGAAGTGAAGTGACTTGCCCAGATCACACAGCAGACAAGTGATAAAGCTGGGACTAGAACCCATGTCCTTCTGACTCCTAGGCCTGTGCTCTATTCACTGTATCACTCTGCTTCTCCACCCTCTCCACCCCAACATCTGACACTGATCTTACACACAAGTTAGGGCTCCATGAAGCTCTCTCACGGTAGGGAAACTTAGCCTGAGGACAGCAGCCCTTCAACCTTTTCTGAACATCGAGAGTAACTGGCAGAGGAAGAGCAGAGCAACACATTGAGACACGCAGACACGGCATCTGGCTGTGAAACAGCCGCCAGACAAGACCTGGATTTGCAATCTGCTCTCTCAAAGTCAACCAAACCTCCAAATGTCGAGTCCCTGTAGAGCACGCCACTCACAGGGATAAAGATTATGACAACAAATCTTCCACGCTGACAAGCCTTTTCTGATTGCAGGGGACAAACTGGCAGAGGTGAGAGCAATTTCCTGACTCTTGGTTCAAATCACAGAGTGTTCAGTGTGAAGATGATCCATTAAAAATATAGATTACAGACAATGCAGTGTGCAGATTGTGGGAAATGGCTAAAGGGCTGACATTGGTGCTGAAATCAATGACAACTTTGTGATATGGGGAAACACAGCCTTCTCGATAGAATGCATATCATTGGTACGGTGTTAGATGTGTTCTTGCAGAGACAAAAGTCCTAATTTTAATCATTTTTGTGCTTTCAGTCAGAAGGCACATGGGTAGGAAATTACTAATAGCCTAATGAGGAGGTTATTGATATTATATTGTTTGGGTTTCATGAGCATCTCATTCTGTGCGGGTGAATAAATTTGATAATTCTTTCCTCATTCCATTAGATTGTAAGATTTTGGAAGTGCAGAGACACAACATTCAATGGTATTTTAGTGCTTAGGGTGTGCAGAACACTGTTCTATGCTCTTGCAGGCCTCAGTTCCCTCATCTGCAAAATGGGGATTAAGACTGTGAGCCCTCCGTGGGACAACCTGATCACCTTGTAACCTCCCCAGTGCTTAGAACAGTGCTTTGCACATAGTAAGTGCTTAATAAATGCCATTATTATTATTATTATTATTATTAAAGGTCTTTGGGAACATACACTTAAAGTAAATGGCATCATCCCTGCCCTTTATTTCATTTAGATTACTCTGTAAATACTTTCTGTGGGCAGGGAATGCATCTGATTATTGTTATACTGTACTCTCCCAAACGCTCAGTACAGTGCTCTACACACTAAGCACCCAATAAATATGATTGATTATGTACACATACTTATTATCACTGTATTTGTTAAGCACTTATTATGTGTCAAGCACCATTCAAGTGCTGAGGTAGACACAAATTTATCAGGTTAGACACGTTCCCTGCTTCACATTGGGCTCACAGTTCAATTAGGAGGGAGAAGAGGTATACAATCTCCATTTCACAGTAGAGGAAACCAAGGCACAGAGACATTAAGTGACTAAGATTACTCAGCAATCAATTGGCAAAGCCAGTATTAGCCCTCAGGTCGTCTGACTTCCAAGCCTATGCTCTTTCCCCTAGGCTATGCTGCCCCCATTAGAGTGCAAGCTTTTTGTGGGCAAAAAATGTGTGACTTACATGTTTTGTACTTCTCAAGTGTACACTGCATCCAATGGGAGCTAGATAAATGCTATTATAGTCTCTCTAGACTATCAGCTCACTGTGGGCAGGAAATGTGTCTGTTGATTGTTATATTGTACTCTCCCAGGTGCTTAGTACACAGTAAGTGCTCAGTAAATACAATCGACTGTCTACTATTATTGCCGATGCTTCTCTAAGAACTACTAAGTAAATGGGGAGTAATAATAATAATGATAATAATAATGGCATTTATTAAGTGCTTACTATGTGCAAAACACTGTTCTAAGCACTGGGGAGGTTACAAGGTGATCAGGCTGTCCCACATGGGGCTCACAGTCTTAATCCCCATTTTACAGATGAGGTAACAGGCACAAAGAAGTTAAGTGACTTGCCCAAAGTCACACAGTTGACAATTTGCAGAGTCAGGATTTGAACCCATGACCTTTGACTCCAAAGCCCGTGCTCTTTCCACTGAGCCATGCTGCTTCTCAGTTCTCAGGGGAAGAGAGGAAGACACTAACAACAGGCAATAGATGACATAGGGATTGTACCTCCAATATCAATAATTACTTACACATACTGGACTCAGAGGAGAGATGTGATATGTGATTACAATAGTGGGCAAAAAATGAATATATGGAATTAGGAAATACAGACACAAATACTACGAGTGGCTGATGGGATTGCTTGACTAGGCTGGTGAGAACAATTCAGGAAAGCCTCCTATAAGCTTATAAGTTTCCAATAAACTTTTCAAATGGGGGATGGGGAGGGATGGGGGGAAGTGGTTATGTGAATTTAATGATGGGGGTTGGTGGAGAAATTTCTACACAGTGCCCAAGTTAGCCTCAGAGAGGAGTGAAAATGTGTGAGCTGGATCTTGTGAGAGTGTAGGACAGAGACAACTGGTATAAATCTATGAATCTAATGATCAAGAGTTTGTTTGATTTGGAGAGGAATGGATAACCATTTGATTTTTTTGAGGATTGTGTGACATGTGCTGAACAGAGTTTCAGAAAGATAATCTGAGCAGCAGAGTGTAGGGTAATCAAAAGTGGAGAGGGGCAGGAGTCAAGGTGACCAGTAAAGAGGCTGATAAAATAGTCCAGCCCAGAGTTGATGAGGTTTAGGACTAGGGTAGTGGCCATAAGAGGAAGGAAAAGAAGAGAACTGAGCAGTACTGTGAAAGAAGAACCAGTGTGCTTTAGAGGCAGATTCCATGTGGGAGGTGAAAGACAGAGAGGAGTTGAAGGAAACACCAAGTTTGTGAGCTTCTGGGACACAGAGGATGATAGTGTTGACTATAATAGAAAAGGTGGGAGGAAGACAAAGTTAGAAAGAAACATTAGCAATTCATTTTTTTTTTCCATAAAGCCAAGGGCTCTCCAGGATTGCAGTTTGGTTTCGATGGTGGTGCATTAATCAGAAATAGTATCTGCCAGGAGGGACCGGTAAAAAACCTCTCCAAAATATTAGTCTCACTACATTCCTGTTCTGGACCTTGTTATCAATTTTGTTAGTCTTTGTACCTCACTATTCTTCTAACCTCTGCTGTTTTTCCTTACCTAAACAACACTGTTCCTGAATAAAATCAATGATCCAGGCAGCCCAGGACCATCTCCAACAGTAGAGGCTTAGAGAATGGGAATGGTTGTCCTCCTCAATATCCAACTGTAATGTTAGCAATAAATAATAATGATATTTGTTAAGCACTTACTATGTACCAATCACTATTCTAAGCATTGGGGTAATAATAATGATGGTATTTGTTAAGCTCTAGCTACAAGGCATTCAGGTTGTCCTAAGTGGGAATCACTGTCAATCACCATTTTATAGATGAGGTAACTCAGGCACAGAAAAGTTAAGTGGCTTGCCCAAGGTCACACAGCAGACAAGTGGCAGAGTCGGCATTAGAGCTCACATCCTCTGACTCCCAAACCCATGACTTTCCACTAAGCCATCCTGGTTCTCCTCATTTTACTCTAAGAACCCATCATGAATTTATTAGTTATTGGTTTTTTCAAACCCTTCTTGAACACACTGATGCTTTCAGTTTGCCCAACATCAATGAATTCCATATTCCTCATATCCTCTTTAAGAAGCGTGGCTCTTTCACTTTATCCCGAGCCTACCACATTTCTCATTTCCTCCTATTTTCTTCCCCCTGTTCTCCAGTCGGCCAGAAAATGGTATTTACTGAGCACTGACTGTGTGCAGAGGATTGTGCTGATCACTTGATCAGAATTGGTAGACATGTTCCCTGCCCATACTTTCCCCTTGCTCCTCCCTTTCCCTCTCCTTAACCTGTTTCCCATTCCCCTCTCTTGGTCTCCAACATCCAGCTTGGGCTTCCGTCTCCTTTCCCCATTAATGAGAAGCAGTGTGGCCCAGTGGATGGAGCACAGGCCCGGGAGTCAGAAGGTCCTGGGTTCTGATCCCAGCTCAGCCACTTGCCTGCTGTGTGACCTTGGGCAAATCACTTCACTTCTCCCAGCCTCATCTGTAAAATGAGGATTAAGACTGTGAGCCCCAACTGGGACATGGACTGCATCTGACTTGATTAGCTTGTATGTACCCCAGAGCTTAGTACAGTGACTGGTACATAGTAAGCATTTAACAAATACCATTTAAAAAACGACAACAACAACATGATGCGACATCATTTATGGCTCAATCAATTAGTGGCATTTACTGACTTTCACATCCCCTGCTTTCCAAGAATTTACAATCTAAAAGGGAAGACAGACAGAACCAGAGACAGGGAACCAGAGGAAGAGCAAAGATAAATTATAAATGTCAGGAGGAAATGGCTGAATAAATGACTATACAAGTGAGTATACATATGTAGATAAGAGCTGAATGGATCACATTTATTGAATACTCACTGTGTGCAGAGCACTGTACTAAGCACTTGGGAGAGTGCAATATAACAGAGTTAGTAGACACACTCCCTGCCCACAAGGAGCTTGCAGTCTAGAGGGGATTATCATAAGACTACAATAAAATTAACTAGCCTCAAGGGTATCTGTTGAATTAATGTGGATAGTGGATTATTATTATTATTATTATTGCATTTGTTAAGCACATACTATGTGTCAAGCATTTTTCTAGGCAGAGGTAGATATAAACTAATCAGGTTGAACACAATCTTGTGTTTTGTATTTTGTTAATGATGTGCATCTAGCTTTATTTCTATTTATTCTGATGATTTGATACCCGTCCACATGTTTTGTTTTGTTGTCTGTCTCCCCCTTCTAGACTGTGAGCCCGTTGTTAGATAGGGACCGTCTTTATATGTTGTCAACTTGTACTTCCCAAGTGCTTAGTACGGTGCTCTGCACACAGTAAGCGCTCAATAAATACAATTGAATGAATGAATGAATGAATCTCTGTCCCACCTGGGGCTCACAGTCTAAGTAGGAGGGAGAAAAAGGTATTTAATCTCTATTTTTCAGTTGAGTAAACTGAGGACCAGAGAAGTGAAGTGAAGTGATTGAAGGGGAAGCAGCATGGCTCAGTGGAAAGAGCAAGGGCTTTGGAGTCAGAGGTCATGGGTTCAAATCCCGGCTCTGCCACTTGTCAGCTGTGTGACTTTGGGCAAGTCACTTAACTTCTCTGGGCCTCAGTTCCCTCATCTGTAAAATGGGGATGAAGACTGTGAGCCCCACGTGGGACAACCTGATTACCTTGTATCTACCCCAGCGCTTAGAACAGTGCTTGGCACATAGTAAGCGCTTAACAAATACCAACATTATTATTATTATCATTTGCCCAAGGTCACACAGCAAACAACTGGCAGAACAAAGAGTAGAACACAGGCCCTCTGACTTCCAAGCACATAATAATAATAATAATAATAAGAAGAAGAATAATGGTATGTGTTAAACACTTACTATGTGCAAAGCACTGTTCTAAGTGCTGGGGAGGTTACAAGGTGATCAGGTTGTCCCACGTGAGGGTCACAGTCTTAATCCCCATTTTCCAGATGAGGGAACTGAGGCCCAGAGAAGTGAAGTGCCTTGCCCAAAGTCACACAGCTAACAGTTGGCAGAGGCGAGATTTGAACCCATGACTTCTGACCCCAAAGCCCGTGCTCTTTCCACTGAACCATGCTGCTTCTCAAATATAACAGAGTTGGTAGACATGATCACTGCTCACAACAGTCTTCTAGACTGTGAGCCCACTGTTGGGTAGGGACCGTCTCTATATGTTGCCAACTTGGACTTCCCAAGCGCTTAGTACAGTGCTTGGCACACAGTAAGTGCTCAATAAATATGATTGAATGAATGAATGAACAACGAGACAAACAGCATGGCCTAGTGGATAGAGCAGAAGGATCTGAGTTCCAATGACGATACTGTCACCTCATTCATTCAATCGCATTTACTGTGTGCAAAGCACTGTACAAAACACTTGGGAGAGTAGTAATAATAATAATAATCATGATGGCACATACTGTTTCCACTAGGCCATGCTGTTTCTCACACACAGGGCTAGCACATGAGAATCAGGGATGGCTTCCTGGAGAGGGTGGGGGTCTTAGAAGCAATTTGAAGAGAGGCAGAACTGTGATTTGGTGGCTTTAGAAAGGGAGGCAGATGCAGGCCAGGACATCATTTTGTGAAAGGAGTCTGAGATAGGATTGTCAAGAGTGAGGTACAGTTAAGTGGTGATCTTAGTCCGGAGAGCTGGATTCTAAACTCAGCTCTGACAGCTATTCATTCATGGGCTTTGGAGTCAGAGGTCATGGGTTCAAATTCAGACTCCTCCAATTGTCAGCTGTGTGACTTCGGGCAAGTCAAGTGACTTGAAGTAACTTCTCTGTGCTTCAGTTACCTCATCTGTAAAATGGGGATTAAGACTGTGAGCCACCTGTGGGACAACCTGATCACCTTGTAACATGCCCAGGGCTTAGAACAGTGCTTTGCACATAGTAAGCGCTTAATAATTGCCATCATTATTATTCCTTCATTCAATTGCATTTATTGAGCGCTTCCTGTGTGCAGAGTACTGTACTAAGTGCTTGGAAAGCACAATTTGGCAACAGATACAGTCCCTACCAAACAATGGGCTCACAGTCTAGAAGGGGGAGACAGACAACAAAACAAGTAGACAGGTGTCAATACCATCAAAATAAGTAGAATTATAGATCTATACACATTATTAATAGCTGTGACCTTGGACAAGTCACTTTACTCTATGCCTCAGTTTTCTCAATTGGAAAATACGGTTTAAATACCTGATTTCCCTCATACTTAGACTCTGAGCCCCGTATGACAAAGGGACTGTGTCTGACCCCTGATTAACTTATATCTACCCCAGTGCTTAGAACAGTGCCTGGCACATAGTAAATGCTTAACAAATACCATTATTATTATCATTATTATTATTATTCATGAGGGACAGTACAACAGATGTATGTCTGGAGGGTGGGGAGAAAGGAGAAAACTAGAATTCACCTCTCCAGCCACACAATTGGTTGAATTAATCAAATTATACCTCTGCCCTGCATGATTCAGAGAAGAAACATTTCTCTTGGTCTTCAAGCCATGAATCTGCTAAGGTTTAACTCCAGATAATTTCAGAGTGCTCCAGAATGTAAAATGCACTTCAGGACTAAGGCAAGATAAAACAGTAAAACAAGTTTACTCCCAATATCTGTTTTCAGTAAGCTGGCTTTGACGCTGGTCAAAAGGATATATAGAGCATGGGCTTGGGAGTCAGAGGATGTGGGTTCTAATCCCTGCTCTGTCACTTGTCTGCTGTATGACCTTGGGCATGCCACTTCACATCTCTGTGCATCAGTTACTTCATCTGTAAAATGGGAATTAAGACTGTGAGCGTCACATGAGATACCCTGATTACAATGTATCTACCCCAGTGCTTAGAATAATAATAATAATAATAATGGCATTTATTAAGCACTTACTATGTGCAAAGGACTGTTCTAAGTGCTCAGGAGGTTACAAAGTGATCAGGTTGTTCCACGATGGGGCTCACAGTTTTAATCCCCATTTTCCAGATGAGGGAAATGAGGCACAGAGAAGTTAGTGACTTGCCCGAAATCACACAGCTGACAATTGGAGAAGCCGGGATTTGAACCCATGATCTCTGACTCCAAAGCCCGGGCTCTTTTCCACTGAGCCATGCTGTTTCTCAAGAATAATACTTGGCACATAGTAAATGCTCAATAAATACCATAAGTATTATTATTATTGTATTTCTTAAATATATCAAAACCCAAGATCCCCGGTTCCATAGTGACAGAAGCCAGAGACAGGCAGAGATAAATGCAGAGACAATTAAAACTGTCCAGTAAAAAGCATCTCTGGCCCTTCTGTTTTCCAATTTTGACATTTTGCAACGCTTCCATAGTTTCTAACGAACTCATCTGTGCACTCAGTACCTTCTTTTAAATTGTAAAACCTGCTTGCAAACACTGCCAATGAACATTTGTTCAAGCTTGTTAATTGTGTCTATCGGCACTGGGTAGAAGTTTAGAAGATACAGATGTCAAAACGCGGGGTAGTCTTCTTGGAGCTTCATCTCTGTTTTAACTGCTTGCTTTAAACTTTATTGGGTAGGACAGTCTGTCAGTGATTAGGGTTGAAGACTAAGTAATCTAATTCAGTTTCCCAATTTTTCTTTCCCCCTCAAGATACAAAAACTACCTCGGGGATGCATATTTGTCTCTCTTTGGCCTTCTGATCCTTTCAGGTCAAAGTCTAATAGTAAAGTGCATTTCTTTGGACTCCACTGATACCATAAAAAATACCTATAGGATGCAGATAGAGGAAAAATGACAGCTTTTTCTTTAGTATTTTTTAAGCACTTGCCACGTGCCAGGCACTGTTCTAAGTGCTGGATTAGATACAAGGGAACCAGGTTGGACACAGACCCCGTTCCACATGGGGTTCACATCCTTCATCTCCATTTTACAGATGAGGGAACTGAAGTGCAGAGAAGTGAAGTGACTCGTCCAAGGCCACATAGCAGACAAGTCGTGAGGCCAGGATTAGAATCCAGGTCCTTCTGATTCCCAGGCCCGTGCTTTAGCGTTGAAAAGGCAATGCACCTTCCAGTGTATTGAACACAGTTCAAAAGGCCCAGTGATCTTCCAGTTGATCAATAGGTCCTGCAGGCCTTATTTCAGTCTTTTTTTGCTTGGTTGGTTTTTTGGGTTTTTTTTTTTTATGGCATTTTGTTAGACACTTACTATGTGCCAGGCACTGTTCTACGTGCTGGGGTAGATACCAGCTAATTAGGTTAGACACAGTCCCTATCCCTCAAGGGGCTCACAGTCTTAATCCCTATTACACGGCTGAGGAAACTGAGGCACAAAGAAGGCAAGTGACTTGCTCAAGGTCACACAGAAGACAAGTGGTGGAACCGGGATTAGAACCCCGGTCCTTCTGACTCACAAGCCTGTGCTCTACTAGGCCATATGACATTTATAATTTCAAATGTAGTGGGGTTGATTCAGTTCCAGTTTCTGGCCCTTCCCTTCCCGGTTTTTCTCTGAAGTTTAAACAGTAGTGTAAGAGAGATTAGTAGATCATAAATTCCTTGTACGTGATGGGTGATGACATTTCAGCAAGGAACTAACATGTGGGTAACACCCCTGTGAAAAATGAGAAACTGTGAGCAGAGCATTTTAAGGAAAGCTTTCGTCATTAAACAAAAAAAATAAAGAATCTCTCCTCCCCCTCCGCACACACAAAAGCTTCATCAGCCTCTTAGAGATCCCAAGCAAGGCTTTGCAGCATGAAAAGAGACACTTTTCTCCAGCTAGGCTTACAGCTCCACTCCACTTGCAGAGGTCTAATTAAAGCTCATTCAATCGTTGTGTCACTCAGAAAGTGCCTAGTTTCCAGCAGAAAGTGAAAATGAAATCTGTATGAAGTGAAAAGAATAATTGGCTAAGACTCATGAAGTGTTAAACATAATTTAGAGAGCTATAATAGATTACTAAAATGGGAAATCACAGTGTGTCAGCAATGATCCAACACCAGAGTTCCATTTCTTTACAAGGAGACACTCATTTTGGTATTCATTCATTCAATCATATTTATTGAGCGCTTACTGTGTGCAGAGCACTGTACTAAGCGCTTGGGAAGTACAAGTTGGCGACACATAGAGACGGTCCCTACCCAACAGTGGGCTCACAGTTTAGAGACAGAGAACAAAACAAAACATATTAACAAAATAAAATAGAATATGTACAAATAAAATAAATAGAGTAATAAATACGTACAAGAATATATAGATATATGCAGGTGCTATGGGGAGGGGAAGGAGGTAAGGCAGGGGGGATGGGGAGGAGGAGGAGGGGGAGAGGAAGGAGGGGGCTCAGTCTGGGAAGGCCTCCTGGAGGAGGTGAGCTCTCAGTAGGGCTTTGAAGGGAGGAAGAGAGCTAGCTTGGTGGATGTGGGGAGGGAGGGCATTCCCGGCCAGGGGGATGACGTGGGCTGGGGGTCGACAGCGGGACAGGCGAGAATGAGACATGGTGAGGAGATTAGCGGTAGAGGAGTGGAGGAGAATGGAGGTGAGGTAGGAGGGGGCGAGGTGATGGAGAGCCTTGAAGCCGAGGGTGAGGAGTTTTTGCCTGATATCATACTAAACACTGGGGTACACCACAGCCCCCCTTTGTATTCTTTCCCAGTGCTTAGCACAGTGTTTTGCGCACATTAAATGGTTAATAAATACTATTATTAGTACTATGTAAGATAATGTGGTCAGACACAGTCTCTGTCCTACATGAGGGCTCACAGTTTGAGTAGATGGGAGAACATGTACTGAATCATTTTACAGGTGAGGAAATTTAGGCACAGAGACGTGACTTGCCCAAGGTGACATAGCAGGTAAGTAGCAGAGATAGGATTAGAACCCAGACCCATGCTCTTTTCACTTGATGACACTGCTTCTGCGAGTTTTAGACTATTCTGGTGCACCGGATCCTTGGAAAGAGTTTATTAGAGCGAGCATCACAATTTTAAGACAGAGACAAAATGCAGTGTAATTAATCAATTAGATTTATTGAGAAGCAGCATGGCTTAGTGGATGGAGCACGGGCCTTGGAGTCAGAAGGTCATGGGTTTTAATCCCATTCTTCCACTTGTCTGCTGTGTGACCTTGGTCAGGTCACTTCATTTCTCTGGGCCTCACTTCTTTCATCTGTCAAACGGGGATTAAGACTGTGAGTCCTATGTGGGACAGGGACTGTGTCCAACCCGATTATCTTGTAATAATAATAATAATAATGATGGTATTAAGCACTTACTATGTGCAAAGCACTGTTCTAAGTGCTGGGGGGTTACAAGGTGATCAGGTTGTCCCACATGGGGCTCACAGTCTTCATCCCCATTTTACAGATGAGGGAACTGAGGCTCAGAGAAGTGAAGTGACTTGCCCAAAGTCACACAGCTGACAAGCAGTGGAGCCGGGATTCAAACCAATTGACCTCTGACTCCAAAGCCCATTGCTCTTTCCACTGAGCCATGCTTAGAACAGTGCCTGGAACACAGTAAGCGCTCAACAAATGCCAGTATCAGTATTATTACTGAAAGCTTATTGTGAATACAGCACTGTATTAGGCACTTGGGAGAGTAAAATACAGAGTCACTAGATACATCTCCTGCCCACAGTGAGTTTACAGTCTCGAGACTCCAGATTTTCAGATTAGGAGACTGATGATCAGATTAGAAAACTCATGGATCTTTATTTCAAATCAGCAGTATTTATTGAGTTCCTTCCTGAGTGCAGAGCACTGTACAAAGATGACTCGACCTCTGCCCACAAGGTATTTATTATTTAGCTGGAGAAACAGAAGAGCATAAGCCTCAGAGTCAGAAGAAACTGGGTTCTAATCCCACCTCTGCCATTTGTCTGATGGCTGACCTTGGGCAAGTCATTTAACTTTCCTGTGCCTCAGTTACCTCTTCTGTACAATAGAAATTAAGACTGTGAGCCTAATGAGGGACTGGGACTGTGTCCAACCTGATTAGCTTGTATCTACCCCAGTGCTTAGTACAGTGTCTGGCACATAGTATTTAACAAACACCATAAAAAAGATAATTTATGAAGAAGAAGAAAAGAAACCAGTGAAAACTATTGTGCAAATGTCACATCTAATCATAATGATCAGCTCTAGGATAAGACCATTTTGGGAGCTAGTCAATGGGAAGTACGAACAAGAAAAACAGAAATGTGTGAGAAATCACACATTCCAGTAGGCTCATGGCTGAGTCTTAGCAAAATCTAAACCCTGGTATTCACATGTTTGCAAATCCCTTATGAAAAATAGCTGTCTGCTTCAATCTGGAAGTCTCAAAACTGGAAAACACTAGGCCAGATATTGGGTATGAGTTTGTGTCTTTTGTGATAATGATAATAATATTAATAGTGATATTTAAGCCCTTACTGAATTCTGGGGTCGATAGAGTACAAGTCAATAGGACTTGGGCCCAGGTCCAAATGGGGCTCACAGCCTAAGGGGGAGGGAGAATTCTTGAGAAACATCATGGCATCATAGGTAGAGCAAGGGCCTGAGAGTCAGAAGGTCAGGGGTCCTTATCCCGGCTCCACAAATTGTCTGATGTGTGAACTTGGGTAAGTCACTTCACTTCTCTGTGCCTCAGTTACCTCATCTGCAAAATGAAGATTGAGATTGAGCCCCACATGGCACAGGGACTCTCAAGCCCTTGCTCTTTCCCTCGGCTATGCCACTTCAGCAACCAGCCAGCATGACATGGGCAAGAGAGAGCTGTCCCCTAAGGAGCACTGAGCTCCTGCACATGACGATTAAAGCTCCCTTTATCACATTTCCCCACTCCTTAGGAAATTCCAATGTTGCCCATCCATCTCTGCATTGAACAAACTCCTCACCATTGGCTTTAAAGCCCTCCATCACCTTGCCTTCTCCTCAACTTGCTACTCTCCTACTCCAACCCAGCCTGCATAAGTCACTCCTCTAATGCTAATCTTCTCTCTGTGCCTCTATTTCACTGCCCAACCCCTTACCCACATCCTGCCTCTGGCCTGGAATATGCCCTCCCTTCTCAAATCTGACAGACAATTGCTCTCCTCCCTGTCAAATCTTTACTGAGAGCTCATCTCCCCCAAGAGACCTACCTAACTAAGCCTCCCTTTCCTCTTCTCCCACTCCCTTCTGCATAGCCTTGACTTGCTCCCTTTATTCATTCCCCCCTCCCAGCCCCACAGCACTTATGTACATATGTAATTTATTTACTTATACTAATGTCTATCCCCCCCGCCCCCACTTCTAGGTCTGTAAGCTTGCTGTGGGCAGGGAATGTGTCTGTTTATTGTTGTATTGAACTCCCCCAAATGCTTAGCAGAGTGCTCTACAAACGGTAAGTGCTCAATGAATACAATTGAATAAATAAATGAACGAATAAAGATGGCAGTCAGGGAGGGAGGCAGGTAAGAAGCAAGGGTTTTGATAAGATGCAAAGGGATCAAGTGTTTTGATCCCTTTGGATGGGATCAGAGGTGCAATCTATCATATTTACTGAGCTGTTAAGTGTGTGTAGAGCACTGTACTGTGCTTGGGAGACTGTAATAAAACAAAGTTGATACACACATTCCCTGCCTACAGCAAGCTTACAATCTAGAATAGGAGCTCACACTAATGTACACGTGATGCTCACAAAACCAAAAACTCATCTTCTGATAATAATAAAACACCATTCAACAGAACAGTGCTTTGCACATAGTAAGCGCGTAACAAATGCCATCATTATTATTATTATTATCTAACCTTGGATTTACTGACACTGTCAACTCCTGGTTCTCCTCCTATCTTTCTGGCCACTCATTCTCAATCTCTTTCATGGGCTCCTCCACAGTCTCCTACCAGCTAACCGTGGGAGCCCCTCAAAGCTCAGTTCTGGGTCCTTTTCTATTCTCCATTTACACCTACTCCTTTGGACAACTCATTCACTCCCGTGGCTTCAATTACCCAACTACCATTGCTATGCAGATATTTCCCAAATCTGCATCTTTCTCCTCCTCTGCAGTCTCATATTTGATCTCAGTGGCAGGAACACGGGCTTTGGAGTCAGAGGTCATGCGTTCGAATCCCGACTCTGCCACATGTCTGCTGTGTGACCTTGGGCAAGTCACTTAACTTCTCAGAGCCTCAGTTCCCTCATCTGTAAAATGGGGATGAAGATGTGAGCCCCACGTGGGACAACATGATCGTCTTGTTCCCCCCCAGCGCTTAGAACAGTGCTTTGCACATAGTAAGCGCTTAATATCATCATCATCATCATCATCCTGCTTTCAGGATCTCTCTACTTGGATGTCTTATCGACACCTCACCTAATCCTATCCTGCCTTGACTACAGCATCAGTCACCTTGCTAACCTCCATACCTCCTGTCTTTCTCCACTCCAGTCCACACTTCACTCTAGTGCCCAAATCACTTATCTTAAAAAGAAGTACAGTCCACATTTCCCCAATCCTCAAGAAGCTTCTGTGGTTGCCCATCCACCTTCTTTCCCAACAGTAACTCCTTACTATTGTCTTTAAAGCACTCTATCAACTTGGCCTCTCCTATCTTACATTGCTCATTTCCTGCTGCAACCCAGCTCACTCACTCTGCTCCCCTAACACCAACATATTCACTGTACCTCAATTTTGTATATTTCATCAACAACCCCTCACTCATATCCTGCCTTTGGCCTGCTACTCCCTCCCCGGTCTATTCGGATAGACCACCACACTCTCCACCTTCAAAGTCTTAATAAAATCACATCTCTTCCAAGAGGCCTTCCCGGACTAAGCACTCATTTCCCTTAATTCCTCTTCCTTCTGCTTCATGTCAGCAATTGAATTTGCACCCTTTATTCACCCCACCCTCAGGCCCACAGCCTTCATGTGCATATCTGTAATTTATTTATGTCAATGTCCATCTCCACCTCTAGATGGAAAATTCCTTATTGGTGGGGTATGTGTGTACCAACTCTGTTATATTCACTCTCTCAAACGCTTAGTACAGTTCTACACCCAGTCAGCACTCAGTAAAGTTGAATGATTGGTTGAATCCAAGGTCAGTTTAGTCAACCAGCCGCACTACCCATAGGCCTTAGACCCTACTCCAGAAGCAGTATTTCTTAGTGGGTAGAGCATGGGCATCAGAAGGAACTGGATTCTAATCCCAGATCCAACATATCTTCTGTGTGACCTTGGGCAAGTCACCTAACTTCTCTGGGCCTCAGTTGCCTCATCTGTAAAATGGAGATTAAGAGTGTGAGTCCTATGCAGGACAGGTATGGCATCCAACTTGAATTGATTCTATCTACCTCAGCGTTTCATTCATTCATTCAATCGTATTTACCGAGCATTTACTATGTGTAGAGCACTGTACTAAGCACTTGGAAAGTACAATTCAGCAACAAATAGAGACAATCCCTGCCCACAACGGGCTCATTGTACTTACTAAGTGCTGAACAAGTGCCATAATTATTATTATTACCCCTTCCAGTGACCCAGGATCTGGTCTGATTATCTGGTGTCTACCCCAGGGTTTAGTACAGGGCTCAGTAATAAGCACTTAAATACCACAGTTAGAAGTATTATTAATTTGCAAGTTTCCTGCCCTCATTTTGTTTTACAAACGTGGAATTTATTGGAAATATATTTGTCAGTACAACCAGATGAAAAATGACACACAAAAATGGGTTTAGATTTTGGGAGGAAAAAAAATGTGGTTTAACCGGAGGACAGGTTCTCCACAAGGGTTTTGGTGAAAAGCTATTCTGTAGCTGGGACATGATGTAGGAACAGGTCAAGAAATGCTTCCAAGGGTTAACCCTGCACAAAGCGTGGCAGCATTTACTTGGAGAGAGTTTGTGGATGATAATAATAATAATTGTGGTATTTAAGTGCTTATTATGTACCAAACACAGTACTAAGTGCTGGAGTAGATACAAGGGGACCAGATCAGACACAATCTCTGTTTCACACGGGGCTCACTAGGCTTCATCTTGATTTTACACATTAAGGAACTGAGGCCCAGAGAAGTTAAGAGACTTATCCAAGGTCACACAGCAGACAAGTGGCAGAACCAGGATTAGAACTAGCTCCTTCTGACTCCCAGGCCCAAATTCCCTCCACCACACTGTGTGGTGTCGAGAGGGGAGGAAAACTATCTTAGCCTGTAAGCTTGCTGTGCGCAGGGAATTTGTCTGTTTATGGTTATATTGTACTCTCCTTAGCAGTTAGTACAGTGCTCTGCACACAATAAGTACTCAATAAATACAATTGACTGACATGCCATTAACATGACATTAATGAGAATTAATTAATAAGATGAGAAGCAGCGTGGTTTAGTGGAAAGAACACAGGCTTGAGAGTCAGAGGTCATGGGTTCTAATCCTGGATCCACCACTTGTCAGCTGTTTGACTTTGAGCAAGTCACTTAACTTCTCTGCACCTCAGTTACCTCATCTGTAAAATGGGGATTAAGACTGTGAGCCCCCCATGGGACAACCTGATTAACTTGTATCTACCCCAGTGCTAAGAACAGTGCTTGGCACATAGTAAGTGCTTAACAAATACCAGCATTATTATTATTATTATTATCATTATCATAAATGTCCACCCTTTGGTCTCTACTCAGGTGAAGAACCTGCCATGAGTCATATCTTCTAGAATGTGAGCCCGTTGTTGGGTAGGGACCATCTCTATATGTTGCCGACTTGTACTTCCTAAACACTTAGTATAGTGCTCTGCACACAGTAAGTGCTCAATAAATATGATTGAATGTCTTTTGATGACTCTGTGCTTTTTATGGCATTTGTGAATTGTCCCCAGCTGTTTGGGAGGGGGGAGGAGGGAAGGTCCCCGCCATCCTCTCTCAAGAAGGCATTAATAATAAAGTATAATATTTTTCGTTTGGTTAAATTTGAAGCAAGGGTCAGACATGTGTCCAGATGCCTTTTTACTACTCCCTTAACCTCCTAAGGCTGTCCGGCTGATAGGAATCTAAACTCCACTCTCTTGTGGCTTCTTTTTGTTTTTAACCCTGCTTCATATTAAAATTCTTACCAGAAAAAAGGGCCCCAAAGATATTTTTGTGGGTTTTTTTTAAATGGAAATACCATTAGACCAAGGTCTCCTATATGCCCAGAAACTACTCTGAAAAACCTGGAAAAGCCATAGAATTCTCTCTCATTTCCCCAGCTGGGGAAAAAAAAATAGGGTGAAGGAGGGCAGAGAAATAATTTAAACCTCTCAGGGACCAAAAAATACGCTCCTTGTATTCAAAATGAATTAGAAGCTGACCCTATCCTCTGCAGGACCTTCCTTGTGGTAGACAAGCCTCCTGCTCTGCTGATAAAACCCTGCAGAATAAAGGGGTCCATACTAAAAATAACAAACTTGGTAAATCCACACATAAGACTTTGCCAGTCCAGCTACCCTTCTCGGTGTGACTTGCATTCCCAGAATAATGAGTCAATCCTCCAAGATGATTCAGTCCTCCTTTCTTCCCTACCAATTCTCATCTTGAAACATGACAATGTTACCCCTGCAAGGCCCCACTGCAGGTCCTTTACCCCCCAAATCACCTCTTCTGGGGTCCACACTGGGAAGTGCCTTGTCTCTGAGGTCCACAAGGATCCAGGCACTAGCAAGCAGGACAGAAGAGACGAGTCTGATTCTATCCCCTTCTCCCACAGTTGCCCTGACCAGCCCCTCCACAATTAACCAAATAGAATAAGCCTGTGATAACCCATGTAGATGAAGCAATTAAACCACAGATCCTAAAAATGTAGTCAAATGCAGAGCAAGTGAGTCATCAACCAACAACCAACCACTTGCAAGAGCTGGGATTTTTTTTAACCACTTAATAAAGAACTCAGTTGAGGAATCTGCCTCAGGGCCAGAGCAGTGACCACCCAGACTCCCAGAGTGTCTCGCTGGCCAGACTGGGCCCTTATGAAATGTTCACACCGTGACATTCATTCACTCATTCATGCAATTGTATTTATTGAGTGCTTACTGTGTGCAGAGCACTGTACTAAGCGCTTGGGAAGTACAAATTGGCAACATATAGATACGGTCCCTACCCAACAATGGGCTCACAGTCTAGAAGGGGGAGACAGACAACAAAACAAGTGGACAGGTGTCAAGATGTCAGAAGAAATAGAGTTAAAGCTAAATGCACATCATTAACAAAATAAATAGAATAGTAAATATGTACGAGTAAAATAAAGAGTAATAAATCTGTACAAACATATATACAGGGGCTGCGGGGAGGGGAAGGAGGTAGGGCGGGGGGAGGTAGCAGCACTCTTTTGTGGGAGATTTAATGCTGAGAAGCCCTCTCATTGTCACTACCCCAACTTCCCTCTGTTCCTGGTAGAGCCGGTAAGGATTGATTCTATGTGTTGGTGGTTTCATTAGGTGTTCACAAAAATCTAGCCTTACGTGTCCCAAACATCTCTACTCTTAGCTCAATCAGTGATATCTATTAGGTGGTGGACTGTCATTTGCCACCCAGAACCTTGACTCTCAGACAATTTCTCTTCAGTTATTTCATTGCCGACATCCATCAGAGATGGGGGCGGTGGTTCATTAAAGACATTCTTGGAAGGGTGCTTAATTGAGCACTTACTGAGGGCAGAACCCTACATTAAGAGCTTGGAAGAGTAGAACAGAAGCGAGACACATTCCCTGCCCTCAGGAAGCTTACACTCAAATGGAAGCACTCTATTCGACTATCGCCTGTGCCCAGTTGGGTCACTAAGAGGTAACTGAATTATGATGTCATTGAAAACAATGATCATCATGACACTGATGATGACAACATTTTTTTCCCCCCCACAACCATTACAAGGGGCAGAGAAGAGCATGGCTGGAACTTATTCAAGATCTGATAAACATAATGACCACAGAGAATCCCATCAACTTTTGAAAACTTATCAACTGCAATGATTCAAGTACTTTTTCAAAAACCTATAAGTCATTAAGGTTTGCTGTCCCTGTCACATTTTTGACACTGTATATAATCTCTGAGTTCAGAACTGGCAGGGAAAGGAGTAATGAACTAGGACTGGAAGGAGTAAGACTATGAAACTAGTGGCCGTAGGGAAGACCACCAGAGGTGTTTTAGAAAGAAAATGCACATTAATGCACTGTTCAACGTGCCTCACTTAGGAAACCTTCCCAAAATTGCTTTCCTCAACAGGGGTTTAGAGTGCGTTGACTTGTTGCTAAGTACACCATTCATTCAGTGCCCGGGACAGCTGTCTTTTTACTGTGGAAATGTTTGGATCCCCATGAGAAGTTGGAATTGAAGCCTTCTTTTGTTATTAATAAGATTAAGCTTCGATGAAAAGGAGTATAATTCACCTTCTACAGCATGATTATATTTTTATCATCTTTTTATACTTATTTAGTGTAGGCTATAAAGGCTATACATTACTTTGAAATAATGGAAAAACCTATGCACAACTGAGTTCATTCCACACTGTGAGCATACAGAAGTTGTCCTTCCTTGTGATAGTTGTTAAGCCCTTACTATGTGCCAGGAACTGAACCAAGAGCTGGGGTAGATAGAAGCAAAGCAAGTTGGACGCAGTCTCTTTCCCACATGGGTCTCATAGTCACAATTCCCATTTTACAGCTGAGGTAGCAGGTAGAGAGAAGTCAAGCGACTCACCCAAAGTCACACAGCAGGCAAGTGGCAGAGTCAGGATTAGAACCCATGACCTTCTGATTCCAAGGCCCTTGCTCTATCCACTACACCATTCAATCATATTTATTGAGCATTGACTAGCATTGTATTAAATGCTTGGGAAAATACATACAACAGTAAAGTGACATTCCCTGCCCACAACGAGCTTACTGTCTACAGGGTGGAGAGACAGACATCAATACAAGTGAATAAAATTTCAGATGGGTAATAGCGCTTATGTACATAAGTGCTGTGGGGCTGGGAGGGGGGAAGAGCCAAGGGAGCAAGTCAGGGGGATGCAGAAGGGAGTGGGAAATGAGGAAAAGTGGGGCTTAGTCGGGGAAGGCCTCTTGGAGGTGATGTGCCTTCCATAAAGCTCTGAAGGTGGGGAGAGTAATTGTAGGATTTGAGGAGGGAGGGTGTTTCTGGCTAGTGGCGGGATACGAGCTAAGGGTCAGCAGCAAGACAGATGAGATGGAGACAAAGTGAGAAGGTGAGCGCTAGAGTAACAAAATGTAAGGGCTGAGTTGTAGAAGGAGAGAAGCAAGGTGAGGTAGGAGGGGGCAAGGTGATGGTGTGCTTTAAGGCCCATGGAGAAGAGCTTTTGTTGCATATGTGGCATATGAGGAGCAGTGTGGCCTGCAGAAAGAGTACGGGCCTGGGAATCAGAAGACCTAGGTTCTAATCCCAGCTTTGAGAGTTGTCTGCTATGTGTCTTTGGGCAAGTCACTTAATTTAGCTGATCCTCAGTTTCCTAATCTGTAAATGGGGAATCAATGTCTGATCTCCCTTCTTAGCTGTGAGCCCCATGTGGGACAAGGTCTGTGTCCAACCTGATTCACTTGGATCTACCCCAGTGCTTAAAAGAATGCATGACACAGAGAATATGTGCTTAACAAATGTGATGATGGGGATGATAATAATAATAATAATAATAATAATAATAATGATGATAATACAGTGTTTGCTATTTTCAGGGCCAGTCACTATTTTCTGATCTGCCTCTTGGTTGCCTGTTTGCCTTGAAGAGAAGCAGCGTGGCTCAGTGGAAAGAGCACAGGCTTTGGAGGCAGAGGTCATGGGTTCGAATCCTGACTCCACCACATATCTGCTGTGTGACCTTGGGCAAGTCACTTAACTTCTGTGAGCCTCACTTACCTTATCTGTAAAATGGGGATTAAGATTGTGAACCCGACATGGGACAACCTGATCACTTCGTATCCCCCCAGTGCTTAGAACAGTACTTTGCACATAGTAAGTGCTTAACAAATGCCAACATTATTATTATTAAAGAGGCTCTGCTCAGGGAGAGCAATTCCTCTTCTCCTCTCCTGATTTTCATGCAACAAACTGACACACCAGAGACCACTGTCCACATTGGTCTCATGAGGGGATAAGGCCTTTTGACAGCACAGAGAAGCGCATTTATAAAACACTGCTCTAATGCCAATCTACTCACTGTACCTCTACCTCATCTATTTTGCCTCCAACCTCTAACCCACAGCCCACCTCTGGCATAGAACGCCCTTCCTCTTCATATTCATTCATTCATTCATATTTATTGAGCACTTACTTTGTGCAGACCACTGTAATAAGTGCTTGAGAAGTACAAGTTGGCAGCTTACAGAGATGGTCCCTACCCAACAGCGGGATCACAGTCTAGAAGGGGGAGACAGACAACAAAACAAAACATGTGGACAGGTGTCAAGTCATCAGAATAAATCGAGATATCTTACAGAAAATTACCCCCCACCCCGCAAAGCCTTATTGAAGCCACATCTCCTCCAAGAGGCCTGCCCAAGCTAAGCCCTCATTTCCTTTTCTTCCACTCCCTTCTGTGTCACCCTGACCCATTCCTCTATTAACCACCTCTATTGCCCCTCCCAGCCCCACAGAACCTATGTACATAGCTGTAATTTATTTAATAATAATAATGGCATTTATTAAGAGCTTACTATGTGCAAAGCAATCAATCAATCAATCATATTTATTGAGCGCTTACTGTGTGCAGAGCACTGTACTAAGCGCTTGGGAAGTACAAGTTGGCAACATAGCACTGTTCTAAGCGCTGGGGAGGCTACGAGGTGATCAGGTTGTACCACGGGGGGCTCACAGTTTTAATCCCCATTTTACAGATGAGGTAACTGAGGCCCAGAGAAGTTAAGTGACTTGCCCAAAGTCACACAGCTGACAATTGGCAGAGCCGGGATTTGAACCCATGACCTCTGACTCCCAAGCCTGGACTCTTTCCACTGAGCCATGCTGCTTCTCATTTATTTATATTAATCTCATCTCATATCTCATTATTTATATTATTCATTCTTTCATTCAGTCACATTTATTGAGCACTTACTGTGTGCAGAGCACTGTGCTAAGCGCTTGGGAAGTACAAGTTGGCAACATATAGAGACAGTCCCTACCCAACAGCGGGCTCACAGTCTAGAAGGGGGAGACAGACAATGAAACAAAACATATTAAGAAAATAAAATAAATAGAATAGTAAATATGTACAAGTAAAATAGAGTAAACAAACATATATACATATATTAGTGTCTGTCTCCCCCTCTAGACTGTTAGCTTGCATAAGCAGGGAATTTGTCTGTTATATTGTATTCTCCCAAGCACTTAGTATGGTGCTTTACAGATAGTAAGTGCTCAATAAATACAATTGATTGATTTTTTTAATGCAATGCACTTAGTTTCCAGGGGACCAGGGGCTTCCCTTAGTGGAGCATGGAATTACCAGCAAATAATCTATAACTGGAGGAATTCTTGGCTTCAGGCTTAATTTGCGAACAATCACATTTTTTGAGCACTTCTTGTGCGCAGAACACTGCACTAAACGCTTAGCAGAGTACAATATAATAGAGGTAGTAGCCAGGTTCCCTGTCCACAACAAGCTCACAGTCAAGAGGGGGAGAATTAATGTAAAGAATTAAATTATGGATATGTACATAAGTGCTGTGAGGCTGAGGGAAGGGTGAATATAGAGTGCAAATCTAAGTGCAATTCAATTTTCACCCTTTTGCAGAGAATACTTAATTTGTAGAGAATAAATTGTGAACTGACAGTGAGATTTGAGGGTGGAAACAGGGTTTCTGTATGTCTCTGCTAATTATGGCTCCTCAGCCACCCGTAAGCCATATCCCCACAGGATTCATTCATTCAGTCATATTTATTGAGGGCTTACTGTGTGCAGAGCATTGTACTAAGAGCTTGGAAGAGTACAATATAACAACAAACAGACATATTCCCTGCTGACAACAAGTTCACAGTCTAGAGGGGGAGACGGGCATTAATACAAATAGGTACATTACAGATATATACAGATATATACCTATGTGCTGTGTGGATGGGAGGCAGGATGAATGAAGGAGCAAGAAAGGGTGGTGCAGAAGTGAGTGGGATGAGAGTAGGATGGGGCTGGGGAGGAGATAAGGTCAGCAAGGAGTGGGGAGAGGATTATATTAGGGAACTGCCAGCAGTTGTGATTTTGTGCATCTGACTGGCAGATGATCCAATATGGCGTTTTTTTTCTTTTTCTGCATGACTTCTTGTGTGTCTTGAAGACATAAGTGTCTTCAAGTCCCTGCAACAACTGGCCCCTGCTTTACCTACCTGCTCTTTTCACCTGCTGTAGTCCAGTTTATTGTCTTCATTCTACCAAGCCAAGGGTACCTAGCTCTGAACCCTCCTGCCCCATCCACTCATTCATGCTATTCCCTCATCTTGGAACTTCCTCCCTCCCCACGTTTAAATCCCATGTCCTCCCAACAAGTTCTCCCCGCCCCAAATTCCCCAGCATCCTGAGCCATATCATCCCCTCAGTCAACTCTATTGAGCAACAAGTGGGTGCTCAATAAATACTACTACTACCAGTAAACTGCGCTTGTTACATTCACCTAGGCAACAGTGAACAGTGATAGACAGGGAAATAGAAAAGCAGATCAAGAAGGCCAGCACATCCTTTGGAAGCTGACAAGAAGCCCCTATTTCTAGACTGTGATCCCATTGTTGTGTACGAACTGTCTCTATATGTTGCCGACTTGTACTTCCCAAGTGCTTAGTACAGTGCTCTGCACACAATAAGTGTTCAATAAATACGATTGAATGAATGAATGAGACAATAAATGAGCTGATAGTGTGATACCAGTGCTCTGTACACAGTAAGCACTCAATAAATACGACTGAATAAATGAATACCAGGCTCCAGACCAAACTAAGGGTCTATACTCTTTTCAAACTTTGATATATCTGTGAGGCCTGACACCACCTCCAGTTTCTTAAACATTTCCATCAGCTTCATTTACTGACCAACCAAACAATGGTATTTATTGAGTGTATACAGAGCACTGTATTAAGCACTTGGGGAAGGCAGTACAACAGAATTTGTAGACAGGTCCCCTGCCCACAGTGAGCTTACAATCTAGAGGAGACCATACTCAGGATCAAATGGCAAGGCCAGATCATGAACAGGGAAGTTCAAGACCGTAATTTCTGAGCAGCAAAGCTGTGTTCATCTCAACACAACTAAAAGGAGTGTGTCATCTGAGAAGAATGAGGGACAGCAAGATATCCAGATAGCTGCTAGAGAGATAGCTGAAATCAGGAAACCAGAAATGGTAGAGCAGAGAAAGAGTTTTAAGGAAACGGCAAAGGAAAGCCTCAGACACTCCTGCATTTTAGATGAAAAATGGGACATTGTTTAGCACAGACCTGCATGGTACACTGTCATCAATAAGGGAGTGGCTCTCTTTGAACAAAGGCTTCATATGGAAACAGACAAGGAGGCAAAGTGAGTCAGTCAGTCAACTGTATTTGAGTGCTTACGGTGTGCAGAGGACTGTACAAAGCACTTGGGAAAGCACAGTATAAAAATATAACAGAGACATTCCCTGTCCAAACAAGCTTACAGTCTAGAGGGGGAGATGGACATTAATATAAATAAATTACGAATATGTGCATAAGTGCTGGGGGTCTGGGAGGAGGGTGAATAAAGAGAGCAAGTCAGGGCAATGCAGAATGGAGTGAGAGAAGAGGAAAGGAGGGCTTAGACAAGGAAGAAGTCTTGGAGACTTGGAGACAGTGAGAAGAACAAAGTGTAAGGGCTGAGTTGTAGAAGGAGAGAAGCAAGGTGAGGTAGGAGGGGGCAAGGTGATGGTGTGCTTTACGGCCCATGGAGAGGAGCTTTTGTTGCATATGTGGCATATGAGGAGCAGTGTGGCCTGCAGAAAGAGTACGGGCCTGGGAATCAGAAGAGTTAGGTTCTAATCCCAGCTTTGAGAGTTGTCTGCTATGTGCCTTTGGGCAAGTCACTTAATTTAGCTGATCCTCAGTTTCCTAATCTGTAAATAGGGAATCAATGTCTGATCTCCCTTCCTAGCTGTGAGCCCCATGTGGGACAAGGTCTGTGTCCAACCTGATTAAATTGTATCTACCCCAGTGCTTAGAATAATGCATGACACAGAGAATATGTGCTTAACAAATGTGAAATGTGAAAGCATTCAATAAGGTAATTGCCTGTCTGGTATGAGGAGGGAGGGTGTTCCTGGACAGAGGAAGGACATGGGTGAGAGGTCTGCGGTGAGATAGATGAGATCAAGAAAGCAGTATTAGGTGTTACCAACATTAAGTGCAACAGCGCAAGGAACAACCTTTGAGAATCACGCAATAGCCTTTCAGTCAGTCACTGACACACACACACACACACACACACACACACACAGATGAATTTCACAGTCACTGATGTCATCTTCCAATAATAATAATAATAATGATGATGGCATTTATTAAACGCTTACTATGTACAAAGCACTGTTCTAAGCACTGGGGGGGATACAAGGTGATCAGGTTGTCGTACAGGGGGCTCACAGTCAATCCCCATTTTACAGATGAGGTAACTGAGGCACAGAGAAGTTAAGTGACTTGCCCAGGGTCACACAGCTGACAATTGGCAGAGCCGGGATTTGAACCCATATGAAGACAACACACAAACACAGGGAAGCAGCTTGGCCTAGTGGATAGAATTCAGGCCGGGATGTCGGAAGGTCATGGGTTCTAATCCCGGCTCTGCCACTTGCCAGCCATGTGACCTTGGGCAAGTCAATTCACTTCTCTGTGCCTCAGTTACCTCATCTGTAAAATGGGGATGAAGACTTTGTGGAACAGGGACAGTGTCCAACCTGGTTATCTTGTATTTACCCCAGCACTTAGAACAGTGCCTGGCACACAATAAGTGCCAGGAAGTGTACATAATAAGTGCATATTATATGTGTGTGTTTATATATATACACACACATATACCCACCACAATAGCATTTTCATTAGCAGTAGAATAGAAGAGAATATTCTATCTTCTCACAACAGTGTCACAGGTCTCAGAATTTGACAACACAAATTTATTCAGGAAAAAATTTTTCCCCTTTTAAAATTCAGGACATGGGGCAGCAGGGAAACATATTGCATAATTTATAGTTTGTTAGCTTTAAGATTGAGTATAATTCTGCCATCAAGCATTATTTAAAATTGTTTGAAATGAGAGTTTAGTCAGGGAAGGCATCTTGGAAGAGATGTGCCTTCACTGAGGCTTTGAAGTCAGGGAGAGAAATTTAAAAGGAATCGACCTGAACATACAAAAGCTTTGGGTGAACAAATTCATTATTAGGGTAGTGTGCAACCAACATCCTTTTTTATTTCAAGACCTATAAGAGACTGATTTTCTATAGGATTTATTTTCCTCCCTCCTGGCAAATCAACTATTATCCCACATTTAATTACTGTGATATAGTTATATCTCTCAAGTCCTTAGTTCACATTTTTGCCAAATCTACTTATAATGAACTTGTTATTGTAAATCTTCAGTTATGGTGAATTCATTCATTCATTCATTCAGTAGTATTTATTGTGCACTTACTGTGTGCAGAGCACTGTACTAAACGCTTGGGAAGTAGAAGTCAGCAATATATAAAGATGGTCCTTACCCAACAGCGGGCTCATAGTTCCAGGTTGTCTCCTTGTAGCAATATGCTAATTCTAACTGTGGTTACAGCAATGCTACTTGAGGGCATTTTTATGCTAAGAATACTCAGCAAAGGGTTTCTTACTTGGCCAATGAATCTGATGTGATTTTAAAAGCCTCCAAAGCAGCGTGGCTCAGTGGAAAAAGCACGGGCTTTGGAGTCAGAGGTCATGGGTTCAAATCCCAGCTCCACCACTTGTCAACTGTGTGACTTTGGGCAAGTCACTTAACTTCTCTGGGCCTCAGTTCCCTCATCTGTAAAATGGGGATGAAGACTGTGAGCCCCACGTGGGACAACCTGATCACCTTGTAAATTCCTCAGTGCTCTGCACATAGTAAGCGCTTAATAAATGCCATTAAAAAAAAAAAAGAAGTTACCCAAGTAATCCTTTGTTCTAACTCCTATACAGCTTGCGTAACCCTTGGCTGGATAAATGATGTATATTATTATTATTATTATTATTATAATGGTATTATTTAAGTATTACTATGTGCAAGGCACTGGGCTAAGCACTGGGATGGACACAAGCAACTAGGGTTGAATATAGTACCTGTTCCACATTGGGCTGACAATCTGAATCCCATTTAACAGAGGAGATAACAGGCACAAGGAAGTTATGACTTGCCCAAAGTCACACAGCACACATTAGAACGCATGACCTTCTGATTCCCAGGCCCATGCTCTATCCACCATACCATGACTCCATATTTCATATTTCAATTGAATTCACAATTGAATTCACAAGAGATGTTGTCCACAGTTTGAGCATTGCTTTACCACAAACTACACAGGAAGAAAAGATGTGTGCTGAAGAAAATTCCACCCTGAGGTCACAGCTAGTGAAAAGAAGACCTGCATAGCCGGCCAATCAATAGTGTTTATCTTTCACTTACTCTGTGAAGAGCACAGAACTATACTCTTGGGAGAATACAATAGTATTAGTATACCTCATCTCTGCCCTCAGTCAGCTTTCATTCTAGTAAGGAAGACAGTCACTAAAATAAATTGAAGTTAGGGGAAAGCAACAGGGGCCAACATCCAGAACTAAATTATTCTAAGATAAAAATGACTAAACTACTTTTGATAGTGAACAACTGGATGTGTGAAATTTAAATGTCTTTGACATTTCTACTTCTGGGACAACTAAAGTGGTTCACATTTTTGCCAAACTTACTCATGATGAAATTAGTTATAGTATATCTTCAGTTATGGTGAATTTCTATTAAATTCCAGATTGTCTCTTTCTGAAAATTAGGCAAAATAATTTCTAATGAATAGGAACAACAGAGATAGCTGCCTATATCTTGTAAATTTGTAACTGAATCACTGACAATTCATTCAATCGTGTTTATTGAGTGCTTACTGTGTGCAGATCACTGTACTAAGCACTTGGGAAGTACAAGTTGGCAACATATAGAGACGGTCCCTACCCAACAACGGGCTTACAGTCTAGAGGGGGGAGACAGACAGCAAAACAAAACATGTGGACAGGTGCCAAAACCATCAGAATAAATAGAATTATAGCTATCTGCACATCATTAACAAAATAGATAGAGTAGTAAATATGTATAAGTAAAATAAATAGAGTAATAAATCTGTACAAATATATACAAGTGCTGTGGGGAGGGGAAGAGGTGGGGGGGTGGAGAGGAGGAGAGGAAAAAGGAAGCTCAGTCTGGGAAGGACTCCTGGAGGAGGTGAGCTCTCATTAGGGCTTTTAAGGGAGGGAGGAAGGGAAGAAGACAATCTGAATTGAGCAGAAATATTTTTAGAATGAAGAGCACTTAAAATTATTTGAACATTATAAAAACTGGCTTGCTTTTGGAAGGCTCTAGTGGCATTGAGAAACAAAATTATATGTGGGAATGTTTTTTTAAGACTCTTTGGGCCCAGTCACAGAAACACAGGCTCCCACAAATCATTTCAAGTGTGGGCTACGAATAAGCAGATTCCAACACGGAAAAAAGTGTTACGAGTCATAAAAGTACCATTCATTCATTCATTCATATATATTGAGCACTTACTGTGTGCAGAGCACTGTACTAAGCACTTGGGAAGTACAAGTTGGCAACATATAGAGACCGTCCCTACCCAGCAGCGGGCTCACAGTCTAGAAGGGGGAGACAGACAACAAAACAAAACATATTAACAAAATAAAATAAATAGAATATGTACAAGCAAAATAGAGTAATAAATATATACAAACATATATACATATATACAGGTGTGGTGGGGAGGGGAAGGAGCTAAGGCAGCGGGGATGGGAAGGAGGAGGAGGGGGAGAGGAAGGAGGGGGCTCAGTCTGGGAAGGCCTCCTGGAGGAAGTGAGCTCTCAGTAGGGCTTTGAAGGGAGGAAGAGAGCTAGTTTGGCGGATGTTGGGAAGGAGGGCATTCCAGGCCAGGGGGAGGACGTGGGCCGGGGGTCGATGGCGGGACAGGCGAGAACAAGGTATGGTGAGGAGATTAGCGGCAGAGGAGCGAAGGGTGCGGGCTGGGCTGGAAAAGGAGAGAAGAGAGGTGAGGTAGGAGGGGGCCAGGTGATGGACAGCCTTGAAGTCGGGGGTGAGGAGTTTCTGCCTGATGTGCAGATTGATTGGTAGCCACTGGAGATTTTTGAGGAGGGGAGTCACATGCCCAGAGTGTTTCTGCACAAAGACGATCTGGGCAGCGGCGTGAAGTATGGATTGAAGTGGGGAGAGACAGGAGGATGGGAGATCAGAGAGGAGGCTGATTCAGTAATCCAGTCGGGATAGGATGAGAATTCTGCGAGGTTGGCCTCGACATGGCTATTCCATCCCTGTTGAAACTTTGAGCCTATTTTGTCTGTGTTATGTCTTAATGTTTCATCATTCCTGATGTGTCTGCCTCCACTCCCTTCTCCCGACTTGGAAACCCCCGAGGAACAGGGACCGTGTCTAATTTGCACCTGTGTATTGTTTCCCAGCCACTAGTGTAAGCATTTTCAGAAATACAATTACTACTACTCCATTTCACAGTGTACCTAATAGTATCAGCTGTACATGTGGGAATGATATACCCTTGAGACAGGAAGAATTTTAGGCCTAGAAAAGAGCCAGAGGACCTGTATTCTAATCCCCGCTCTGCCACTTGTTTACTGTGCGACCTTGGGCAAGTCACTTAAATGTGTCCTCAGCTTCCTCAACTGTAAAATGGGGATTCCATGCCTGTTATCCAAAAGCAGTGTGGCCTACTGGATAGAGCAAAGGCCCGGGAGTCAGAACGACCTGGGTTCTTATCCCGGCTCTGCCACTCACCTGCTGTGTGACCTTGGGCAAGTCACTTAACTTCTCTGTGCCTCAGATACCACATCTGTAAAATGGGGATGAGACTGTGAGCACCACATGGGACATGGAATGTGTCCAACCTGATTGGCTTGCATCTACTCCATTTTTTACAGTGTCTCACACATAGTAAGTGCTTAATACCATAAAACAAAACAAAACAAAAAACTGACACTGTAAGCCCCAGGTGGGATAGAGACCATGTCCAATCTGATTGGCTTGTGTCTACTGTGTGTGCTGAACAAATATTATAATATTAATGATAATAATAAGTACCACCTCAGGAGAGAGAAATAGGACATGTTTTAAAAGAAAAGGGAGTCACTTGTCCACCTGTAAATAATTATATCCCTAGAGAAACAACTTATTTCAAAAAACCCGGCATTTGTATTTGCACTGCATCCTGCTTTCCTTGGGCCTTTAATAGTTGCAGTTTTACCAGCTGTTTCCCTCATTAAATTATCGGCTCCTTGAAGACAAGGAGTATGTCTTACAACATCACTACTCCTGCCTGCATGAGCTTAGCATAGTTCCTAGCAGTCAGTAGACCCTCACTAAGTACTGTTTATGGTATTTGTTAAGCATTTACTATGTGCCAAGCACTGGTCTAAGCACTAGGGTTCAGGTTAGACACAGTCCCTGTCCCACATGGGGCTTGTAGTATTAATCCGCATTTTACAGATGAGGTAACTGAGGCCCAGAGAAGCGAAGCGACTTGCCCAAGGTCACGCAGCGGACAAGTGGCAGAGCTGGGAGTAGAGGCCATGACCTTCTGGCTCTCAGGCCTGTGCTGCATTCACTGCAACATGGTGCTTGTGTTTGTTGGGAACTTTGGGGACAGCGATCAAGAGAAAAGTGGCCCAAATGATGCAGTGCCCATACAAAAGTGTGAGACCTTCTAGACTGTGAGCCCATTGTTAGGTAGGGACTGTCTCTCTCTGTTGCCGAACTGTACTTTCCAAGCGCTTAGTACAGTGCTCTGCACACAGTGAGTGCTCAATTAATACGATTGAATGAATGAATGACCAGGACACACAAGTCATTCAATGACCAATTCATCTCAGAGCAAAAAACATGGCCCTAAATGTGCAATTGAAAGTATGCTTATTTATATTTCATATAGAGTGCATTCTCTCATTATGCTTCGCTTAGGTGGAGGCTGTGGAAGTGTACTCTCTAATTTCATGACATGTTACATAAGCTTAGCATGCCTTTTCCGTTTTCTCTTCTTATGTAAACTCAAAGGCACACTTGAGAAATAACCATTTAAGTCAGACTGTGCTAAAATAGGTTAATGTCAGTGCAAAAAATAATCTGCATGGTCTAGTAGATAGAACACAGGCCTGAGTCAGAAGGACCTGGGTTCTAATCCTGGCTCCGCCACTTGTCCGCTGTGTGTCCTTGGGCAAGTCACTTTGCTTCTCTGTGCCTCGGTTACCTTACCCATAAAATGGGGATTAAAACTGCGAGCTCCGTGTGGGACAGGAATTTTGTCCAACCTGATTATCTTGTATCTACTCCAGTGCTTAGAACCGTACTTCACACATAAGTGCTTAATAAATGCTAATATTATTGTCATTATTATTAATGGCATTATTGAGTGCTTACTCTGTGCAGATCATTGTACCAGGCACTTTGAGAGTGCAATAGAGTCAGACAGGATCCTTGTTCTCAAGGGCTTACAATCTAACAGGGGAAGAGAGATATTAAAATACTTTACAGCTAGAGGCAACAATGTCAGTCACAAATTTGCCCTTAGTGCTGTGAAGAAGAGAAGGGAAGATGAATACCTTAGTATTTAGTAAGTAAGGACTCACATGACACAGAAAGGAAGGGAAATAGGAAGGGGAAATTATTCAGGGGAGATCTCTTGGAGATGTGATTCTAGCAGGGCTTTAAAGATGGACAGAGAAATGATCTGCTAGATATGGATGGGAGGAGAGTTCCAGGCTAGAAAACGAGGACTCGGGCAAGGAGTTGACAGTGAGAGAGACAAGACCAAGGTAGAGGAAGTAAATTGGCATAAGAGGGGCCAGGTGAGCCAGCTGGGTTGCAGTAATACTAATAATAATGGCATTTGTGAAGTGCTTACTATGTGCAAAGTACTGTTCTAAGCTCTGGGGGATACAAGGTGATCAGGTGGTACCACGTGGGGCTCACAATCTTAATCCCCATTTTACAGATGAGGGACAGTTCATCTGTAAACTTCACAGAAAAGTGAAGACTTGCCCAAAGTCACACAGCCGACAAGTGGCGGAGCCGGGATTAACGTAATCAGGATGGACCCAGGGACTGCCCCAAGTGGGGCTCACAGCCTTAATCCCCATTTTACAGATGAGGAAACTGGGGCGCAGAGAAGTGAGATGACTTGCCCAAGGTCGCACAGCAGACAAGTGGCAGAGCCAGGATTAGAACCCACATCCTCTGACCCCCCACAAGCCCATGCACTTGCAATCAGGCCGTGCTGCTTCTCAAAGGACCCCAACGGAGGGGCTGAAGGGTGGGGGCAGGAAACTAGCCAGAACATGAGGCGGGGTCCTGGACCCTTGAGATGGAGGAGGAACAAGTAAAGATGTAGTTAGAAGAGCAACAATAGGTAGGAGGGAGAGAGCTGACGGAGTGCCTGCAGTTTGCAGTCTTGCGATTGCTTCAGAACCACTCAAGGTAACAAGGAACATCACTTTAGAATAGCAGCAATAGCCACTATCTTTATATAATGGGGGAAACAGTGTGGTCTAGAGGGAAGAACATGGGCCTGGGAATCCCGAGACCCAAGTTCTTATCCCAGCTCCACCACTTAGCCTCCTGTGTCTCTTCAGGCAACTTACTTAACATTGCTGTGCCTCAGTTTCCTTATCTGTGAAATGGGGATTAAATACCTATTCTTTTTAAAATTATTTTTAAATGGTGTTTGTCAAGTGCTTACTGTGTGCTAGGCAAGGTTCTAAGCACAGGGGAAGATAGAAGGTAATCAAGTTGGTCACAGTCCACATCCCACATGGGGCTCACAATCTTAATTTTCATTTTGCAGATTAGGTAACAGGCTGAGAGAAGTTAGGTGACTTACCCAAGGTCACACAGCAGACAAGTACTGGAGCAGGATTAGAACTCAGGTCCTCAGACTACTGCAAGGCCATGTTGCTTCTCAAATCCTGAGCTACATGTGGATTGAGAGAGAAAGCTGCGTGGCTCAGTGGAAAGAGCACGGGCTTTGGAGGCAGAGGTCATGGATTCAAATCCCAGCTCCACCACCTGTCAGCTGTGTGACTTTGGGCAAGTCACTTAACTTCTCTGGGCCTCAGTTACCTCATCTGTAAAATGGGGATTAAGACTGAGTCCCCCATGGGACAACCTGATCACCTTGTAACCTCTCCAGCATTTAGAACAGTGCTTGGCACATAGTAAACGCTTACCAAATGCCAACATTATTATTATTATTATTGTTATTATTATCGACCCCAGAATTTAGTACAGTGCTTGGCACACAGTAAGCTCTTAAATACCACAATTATTAGATCAACACTACAAACCATGATACAGCTCCCAGTTTTATTAATGCCTGTCTCCCCCTCTAGACTCTAAACTCATTATGGGCAGGGAATGTGTCTGCTAATTCTATTGTTTTGTACTCTACCAAACACTTAGTACAGTGCTCTGTCCATGGTAAGCATTCAATAGATATGATTGATCTACATCCTATTTGTTTCCTCAATGTATGCAACCAAGAATCCAGGAATATCTATGGTGATACATATTTAGATTTATGATGTGATGTACAGTGATATGATGTGATGCTGTTCCTAACATTACTGGTTACTGCATCAGCCCCCTTGCTGACCTCCCAACCTCCTGTCTCGGCCTACTCTAGTCCATACTTCATTCTGCTGCCCAGATCATTTTTCTACAAAAACATTCAGGACTTGTCACCTACCTCTTCAAAAAACTCTAGTTGCTGTCCATCCACCTCCTCACCAGTGGCTTTAAAGTCCTCAATCACCTTGCCCCCTCCAACCTCACCTCATTTCTCTCCATCTAAAACCTAGCCCCCACACTTCCCTCCTCTGGTGCGAACCGTCTCACTATGGCTTGATCTCCCGAATCTCGCCGCTGACTCCTGGCCCACGTCCTGCCTCTGGACTGTAACGCACCCCCTCTTCATATTCAACAGACAATCACTCCCCCCCGCCTTCAAAGCCTTATTAAAGGTACATCTCCTCCAAGAGGCCTTCCCAGATTAAGTCCCACTTTTCCTCCTCTCTGACTCCCTTCTGCATCACCCGCACTTGCTCACTTTGCTCATCTCCCCTCCCAGTCCCACACCCTTTATGTACGTATCTGCAATTTAATTCATTTGCATTGATGTCTGGCTCCCCCCATCTAGACTGTAAGCTCACTTTGGGCAGGGAATGTCATTTTATTAATTGTACTTTCCCAAGTGCTTAGTACAGTGCTCTGCACACAGTAAGCATTCAAATACGAATGAATGAGCAAACATTTCAGAATTGGTTTTGTGACCATCTTATTCAGTTGTCATAGGAGGGGAGAGGAGAACAGTGAAGGACTTGTGGGAAAAGGTAGGATGGAAGAGCCACCTGTTCTAGAGAAAACAGCACAATCTATAGGGAGATCAGCATCCTATTCTTAAGAATGGTCAATCAATCAATCAAATTTATTGAGCACTTACTGTGTGCAGAGCACTGTACTAAGGTCCAGAAGAGTTCTACTAAAAACCATTTTAAGCCTGTGCAAAGTCATTTAGTTTGCCTCAATTATAGGTTGGAGGAGAGTGTCTAAACCTTAACCAATATTAAGAAGGAATAAATATTGATAAGGAGCACAGCTTAGTGTACCGAGCACAGGCTTGCGAGTTAGAAGGTCAGAGGATCTAATCCTGGCTCCACCACTTATCTGCTGTGTGAACTTCTTTGTGCTTCAGTTACCTCATCTGTAAAATGGGGACTGAGACTGAGCACCCCACGTAGTACAGAGACTCTGTCCTACCTGATAAACTTTTATCTATCCCTGCACTTAGTGCAGTGCCGGCACACAGTAAATTATATATTAATCCCTATTTGAAACCAATTCCAGAGCTACCATAGGCTCATGATTGAAGTGAAGAGATGGTCTCCAGTCCAAACCATGTTTGAACTGTTCACCAAAAATGGTACAGGGGGGCAAAGGAAAATAATGAATGAGAAATAGGTTCAAAGGTAATTTTGAGTGCTAGCATGGAGCCGAATAATAATAATCATAATAATAATAATAATAATAATAATAATAATTCATAATGGCATTTGTTAAGCGCTTACTATGTGCAAAGCACTGTTTAAGTGCTAGGGAGGGGAAACAAGGTAAAGAGGTTGTCCCATGTGGGGCTCACAGTCTTAATCCCCATTTTACAGATGAGGTAACTGAGGCTCAGAGTAGTTAAGTGACTTACCCAAGGAGGTGCTGAGAAAGTAGAGAATAAAGTAATCAATCTCATTTATTGAGAGCTTACTTTATGCACAGCATTCATTCATGTTTATTGAGAGCTTTACTGTGTGCAGAGTACTGTACTAAGTGCTTGGGAAAATACAACAAGAAACAGACACATTCTCTGCCCACATTGAGCTTACAATCTAGAGGAGGAGTTTACCCACAAGAAGTCTACACTAGGGAAAAACTATCTGGGGAAGAATGTGTTTCCTCTTGTTTTAGGAGTCTTTCCCCAAACCAGCCTGGGTGGTTACCAATGACCCGATGAAGTATTTGAACTGATTCAGCTGGTGGCATTTAATGAGCTTTGTTTGATGAATTCTTGTCACCATGGAGAGAAGGGCTCTTTTATCTCAGGCTTGAAATGGAGTCTTCTTTTTAGGATTGTTTTTGTCACTTTTGAAATATTTTACAGTATGCTAGAAGAACATTTTTCTGACTTACAATGGGCTACAATTGTGGCTCTCTGCCATGACTTGTTCATTCTTGAAGCATTTCAAATTCCTTCAAGATTTCAAATACTTCAAAATTAATATTCTATCCCCCACCCCCACCAAGGGAAGTTACAGATGGTTAAAAAAATCTGGTCTAACCACTTTCAATAACTTGTGTTGCCACTGGAAAAAAATGTGTTTCCCATAACCTACTTGGATTCCACTACAGGAAAACTGTGCGTTGGAGCAAAAAAGCAAGTTCAGAGCTGAATGATCAGTCTCCATTAAGTCATTCTGGAAAATATCACCAGATGAAGGCACATTTGTATTCAGAAGATTCTGACACGGTCAAAACTCTCCTGACCTTTAGAAGAGGCATGGCCTTCTCCCTTGGATTTGTACACCGAGTCCCCAGTAATTTAATGGAAGTCTTACATGGATAACTGACAGAAGAAACAAAGCCCTGGGTATTCATTTTATGGTTCGAGCTTGTAAATGTTGGGATGTATTTGTATTATATAAATCACTAACAGTTTTTAGTGTTTCAGACTTCCCTTTCTTCCTATTAAATGTCATAAAAAGAACACAACAAAAATATAATATTGCTCTGTGCTGAACTGCAGCCATATATCCAAAGACTGAGTACAAAACGGCTCTGCTCTTGGGAAGTCATTCAAACCATGGGCCCTATAATAAATATAATAATAATAACATTTATTTTTTAAAAAACCTTATGTGCCAAACACTGTACTAAACCCTGGGGTACATGCAATATGATCAGTTCAGACCCAGTCCCTGCCCCACATGGGACTCACAGTCTGAACAGGAAGGGGAGCAGAAATTTCATCCCCATTTTCCAGACGAGGACCCTGAGGCACAGAGAAGTTAAGCTTCTTTCCCAAGACCACACAGGAGGCAACTGGAAGAGCTGATATTGGAACCCAGGTCTTCCGATCCCTAGGCCGTGTTCTCCCCACTAGGCCACATTGCTTCTTCTGCTTTTCCTCATCTGCCAATGGAATTAAGATAGAGTCACAAAGCCAGTTTCTCCCATTTTGTTTCTTTTTAGTGAGAAGGAGCACAAGCCTGTGAGTCAGAAGGTCACAGGTTCTAATCCTGGCTCTGCCACTTGTCTTCTGTGTGAGCTTGGGCAAGTCGCTTTACTTCTCTGTGCTTCAGTTACCTCATCTGTAAAATGGGGATCGAGACTGAGCGCCCCACGTAAGACAGGGACTGTGCCCAACCTAATAAGCTTTTATCTACCCCTGCACTTAGTACAGTGCCTGGCACACAGTAAGTGCTTAATAAATACCACAGTTATTATTAGTCCATCTCATCTACCTGATCCTTGCCTCTCAGCCTGCCTATAAGCAGAATTGTTACTCTCACAAAGCAACCTAGGGAAGGAGAAGATATAAGCCTAGCTTCGCCAATACTTACTTTTTTCTATCTCAGAGCCACTGGGTTCGCTTCCATTTTAGAAACTGCTTCATCTCCATGTGGGATCACAGATCAATCTTCAGCTTCTTGGGTATAGGATTGAGGTCATTCTTCTCCACCTTAATTATCCTTTGTCCCATTAAACGAGATGTGTCTCCATTTCCCTCCCACCATGTAGAAAGCACAGAATTAGCACAACTACTAATACTTAATTAGGCTGATCATAAAGTTTTAATGGAAAATTCTATTAGTACATTCATTCATTCATTCAATTGTATTTATTGAGCACTTACTGTGTGCAGAGCACTGTACTAAGCACTTGGGAAGTACAAGTCGGCAACATACAGAGACGGTGCCTACCCAACAACGGGTTCACAGTTTAGAAGACAGGCTCAACGTTTAGATCTAACTATATAACTATATCTAATAGTGCCTGTGTGCATGCCATGAAAAGGGATCAAATTTCTATTTAGTGTTAAAAGGCTGATGTTCACCCTATAGGAAATGTTTGTTTGCATTAATATATTTCCATTATTTCCAATAATATATTAATATATTCAGCAGAAATTGATAATCTGCTGAGAAGCACTTAGATTCTGAACATTCAAGCTACAGATACTTGTTACAGGTAGGGCGCATTAGAGGGAGTTTTTAGGGGGCATTCCTTAATAAGAAATTAACTCAATCATTACTGTAAAATAAGCAGAAATAGTATAATCTGATATGAAGCATCTCTTTCTAACAAGCCAAATCCAAAATCGAAAATAGTCCTCTGCAAATTCAATCATGATATTCAAATAACATCCCCTTGCTACTTTTAATGCATTAAAGACAAGTATGCCAAGCACAATAACATGAAATTTCTGGAAACATAACGCCGTATCAAACCGCAAAACACAGCATCAGGTTCAGCAGGCAGATTCTCTGCATCTCAAGGTGCTTGGATTCCTCTTCTCTTTCAGAGGTGGTGTCACTGAGGAAAAGTGGAGACAGCATGGAGCTAAAGTGCTGGGGTGATCAGGTTGTCCCACGTGGGGCTCAAAGTCTTAATCCCCATTTTACAGATGAGGGAACCGAGGCACAGAGATTGAAGTGACTTGCCCAAAGTTACACAGCTGCCAAGGGGTGGAGCCAGGATTCAAACCCATGACCTCTGACTCCAAAGCCTGTACTCTTTCTACTGAGCCATGCTGCTTCTGTACTAAGCTCTTGGGAGAGTACAATAAAATCGAGTAGGTTGACACAGTTCTCGCCAAAAAGGAGTTTGCAGTCTAGAAACTCAGTTCTGGGCACCCGTCTATTCTTCGTCTACACCCATTCCCTCACATGGCTCCAGAGATCAGAAGCAGTGTGGCTTAGTGGATAGAGCACGGGCCTGGGAATCAGAAGGACCTGCATTCTAATTCCGGCTCCACCACATGTCTGCTGTGTGACCTTGGGAAAGTCACCTCACTCCTCTGGGCCTCAGTTACCTCATCTGCAAAATGAGGATTAAGACTGTGAGCCCCATGTGGGACAGGGACTGTGTCCAACCTGATTAACTTGTATCTACTCCAGTGCTTAGAACTTGCTTGGTACATAATCAGCACTTAACAAGTACCATTATTGTTATCATCTCTGAGCAGATTCCCAATCTAAATTCACAGCCCTGACCCCTCTCCTGCTTCTCACAGCATGAGATGATATTAGGTTGCACCCTCAAATTTCCTCCTGCCTTCAGGACATCTCACCAAGAACATTCAGTGGCTGTCCATCCACCACTGCATCTAACAGAAACTCTTTATCATCAGCTTTAAAGCACTCAATCAGCTCACCCCTACTTATCTTACCTTGCCGATTACCTATCAAAATCCAGCCAGCTCACTTTACTCTTTTAAATGTCAATCTAATCACTGTATTTCAATCTCACCATCTCACTACCAGCCCCTTGCCCCCACCCTCCCTCTGGCCTGGAACTCCCTCTGCCTTTATATTTGACAGACCACCACACTACTCACCTTCATAGCCTCATCACGTCTCCCTGGAGACTAAGCCCTCGTTTCCCCTACTACCTCTCCCTTGCGCTTGTTTTTAATAATAATGATAATAATGGCATTTATTAAGCACTTACTATGTGCAAAGCACTGTTCTAAATGCCGGGGAGGTTACAAGGTGATCAGGTTGTTCCATGGGGAGCTCGCAGTCTTAATCCCCATTTTACAGATGAGGTAACTGAGGCACAGAGAAGTTAAGTGACTTGCCCAAAGTCACATAGCTGACAATTGGCAGAGCTGGGATTTGAACCCATGACCTCTGACCCCAAAGCCCATGCTCTTTCTACTGAACCATGCTGCTTCTCTACCCTAGGTATTTCTAGGCTCCCTAGGTAGGTATTTCTACCCTTTAAACCCACCCTGAGCCCTACTTATGTAAATAGCCATAATTTGTCTGATTGCTCCCCGACCCCCACCCCATCTCTAGGCTAAGCTTCTTGTGGTCAGGAAACATAATAATAAATGTGGAATTTGCTAAACACTTACTGTGTACCAGACACTGTACTAAATCTTGGGGTCAATACAAGCAAATTGGGTTGGACACAGCCCCTGTCCCATATGGGGCTCACAGTCTCAATCACCATTTTACAGATGTGGTAACTGAGGCCCAGAGAAGTGAAATACCTTGCCCAAGATCACACTATACCATGCTGCTTCACTATGTCTACCAACTCAGATGTATTGTACTCTCCCAAGTGCTCTGCACACCGTAAATGTTCGATAAACACCACTGATTGATTGATGGGCCAGTAAGGGGTTCAGTGGCAATCTAGGCTCCCCTTAATATGGCTATGATGGGTGGGACATGGGAGGAAAATGAGTGCCAACAGGACAGCCAAAGATCTTTTTTATGGAGACCAGAAATTGGGACACCAAAAGCAGGGAGGGCAGAGGAAATATCTTAAGAATACAGTGAAACAAAAGTCCTAAACAGTGTTTTCCGCCAGCTGAAAACTAGGAGTCAAATCTCTGAGGCCAGACCTGCCTGCTCCACTACCCTCAAGAAGAGAGTAGCTGTTTTTGAGCAAACGTTTTTCAGGGAAAGAGAAATAAAGAGGAAAAAAAAATTTAAAAAGGAGTGCCAGACACCAAAAACATAAAGCACGATCTTTTCATGGGCCCAGTGTGGCTGGGACTGTGGATCGCACACTGACCTTTCAGCCACACACATGCTCATAGGTGAACTTCATCATCAGTAGTGTCTTTTTCAAATACCTTGTGAGCTCATTTCTGGGACTGTAAGCTTTTCTCTGATGGCAAGCTTGTTTTTTGTTGTTCTTTTTTATAATGTGCCAGGCACTGTACTAATAAGAGGGGTAGATACAAATTGGTCAGGTTGGACATAGTCTGTGTCCCACAGAGGGCTCAGAGTCTTAATCCCCCTTTAATAGGTGAGGTAACTGAGGCACAGAGAAGTTAAGTGATTTGCCCAAGGTCATCCAGCAGATGAGAGGCAGATCCACAGTGTACAGAGAATGTGTCTACCAACTCTATTGTAATATAGCCTCCAAAGCACTTAGGATCGTGCTCTGTACAGTTAGTTGCTCATTAAGTACCCTTGATGATGAGAAACTGACCAGGTTAGTTTGGACAGCCAAATCCAGAACAGTTTCTGGCAGGAGAAGATTTTTTTTATGATATTTGTTAAGTATTTACTATATTCCAGGTACTCTACTAAAATATGGGGTAGTTACAAACTAATCAGATACACAGTCCATGTCTCCCAAAGGGCATACCATCTTAATCCCCATTTGACAGAAGAGGTAACAGAGGTACAGAGAAGTGAAGTGATTTGGTCAAGGTCACATAGCAGGCAAGTGCCAGAGCCAGGATTAGAACCCAGATCCTCTGTTTCCCAGATCCGTGCTCTTTCCACTATGCCGTGTTGGCCCAGGGGCTTTGTCTTGGAAGTGGAGAGTCAAGGAGGTGGCACAGTGAGAAGCTGAGCTAGTGAAGCTCAGAGAATAGGAGCTGGAGTGCATAAGAGCAGAGAGTGGTTTCTCTCTGTGTGTCCTAATCTTCTTAAAAGTTTCTGTTCTGAGAAGCATCACTTAGTCTCTTTGCCAGAATCTATTTCGCGTGTAGCCCTCCAGGTGCAAGGCTGCATGAGACTGATTTGAGGTTAGGCTTACAGACACCCAAACAGGGGTTGGAGGAGAGGGAGAGAGAGAGGGAGAGAGAGGGAGAGAGAGGGAGAGAGAGGGAGAGAGAGGGAGAGAGAGGGAGAGAGAGGGAGAGAGAGGGAGAGAGGGAGAGAGAGGGAGAGAGAGAGAGAGAGAGAGAGAGAGAGAGAGAGAGAGAGAGAGAAAGAAAGAAAGAAAGAAAGAAAGAAAGAAAGAAAGAAAGAAAGAAAGAAAGAAAGAAAGAAAAAAAGAGAAAGAGAAGATCAGGGCACATGGAGTAAGCTTGCACTAGTGGAGAGAAGTGAGCCAGCTGGGCTGCAGTGTGAGACCAGTGAGATGAGGTAAGGTGGGGCAAAGTGATTGAGTGCTTTCGAGTCAATGAAAAGGAGGCTTTGTTTGATGCCAAGTTGGGTTTGCAGCCATTGGAGGTCCCTAAGGAGTAGGGAGACATGGACTGCATGTTCAGGTAGAGTGAGTAGGTTGGTGTCAGAGCAAAGTGAGTAGACAGGGTTGTAGTAATAATAATAATAATGATGGCATTTGTTAAGTGCTTACTATGTGCAAAGCACTAGGGAGGATACAAGGTGATCAGATTGTCCCAAGCGGGGTTCACAGTCTTCATCCCCATTTTACAGATGAGGTAACTGAGGCACAGAGAAGTTAAGTGACTTGCCCAAAGTCGCACAGCTGACAATTGGCAGAGTCGGGCTTTGAACCCATGACCTCCGACTCCCAAGCCCATGCTCTTTCCATTGAGCCATGCTAGATCAACAAGGTAAGATAGTAGGGGGCATGTTGATTAAGTACTTTAAAGTCAATGTTTGATGAGGAGATGGGTGGGCAACAACCGAAGATTCTTGTAGAGTAGGGAAACATGCATGATTTTATTTTCTTTTAAGATGTAGGCAGCAGAGTGAAATAAGAACTGGAAGGGGGGCAGATAAACAGAAAGCAGGAAGGTCAGTGAGCATGTTCAGCATAGTAGCAGTTTGGATGCAGAGTAAAGGGTAGATTTTAGCAATGCTGTGAAGGTAGAACAAAGTAATTGATAGATTGAAAATGAACACAATGAGAGAGATGAGATAATAATAATAACAGCATTTATTAAGCACTTACTATGTGCAAAGCACTGTTCTAAGCACTGGGGAGGTTACAAGGTGATCAGGTTGTCCCTCGGAGGGCTCACAGTCTTAATCCCCACTTTATAGACGAGGTAACTGAGGCACAGAGAAGTTAAGTGACTTGCCCAAAGTCAGATAGCTGACAATTGGTGGAGCTGGGATTTGAACCCGTGACCTCTGACACCAAAGCCCGTGCTCTTTCCACTGAGCTACACTGCAGAATCACTTAGTACGGTGCTTTGCACAAAGTGCTCAGAGCCATTAATTGATAATGCCAAGGTTATGGGCTTGTGGGGCAGGGAATAGGGTGGTGTTTTCTACAGTAATGGGAAAGTAGAAGGTAGGACGGTGTTTGAGTGGGAAGATGAAGAGTTCTGTTTTGTACATATTAAGTTTGAGGGGTCGGTGGGACATCCAAATAGAGATGTCCTGAAGGCAAGCTGGAGATGTAGGATGATAGTTCAAGCTACGGAAGTGAATGAGTTCTCCAAGGAAGTGGGTTTGATGAAGAATGGAAGATGACCCAGAACTGAAACTCAAGGGCCCTCCAGTCAAAGGGTAGGAGACAAAGAGGGCCCAGTGAAGGGGACTGAGAATGAGCAGCAAGAAGTTAGGAGAACTAGAACAGTGTCACTGAAGGAAAAATTAGGCAAGATTTCCAGGATTAGGGGGTGAGAGTTCGTGGAGGATTAGGATGGGGTAGAGGTAGCTGGATGTGGCATTGGAGACCTCTGAGAGGGAAGACTCCATGGAATGACAGAGGAAGAAGGTAGATTGGAGGGAGTCGAGAAGAGAATTGGAGGGAAGGAAGTGGAGGTGGTGGGAATGGACAACTTGCTTAAAGAGGTTGGAGGGGAATGGTAGGAGGGAGATGGGAAATATTTGGCAGGATCTGTGGGGTTGAGGGAGGGTTTTTTTTTTAGTTTGGGGGAGACATGGGCATGTTTGAAAGCAGTGGGGAAGAAGACACTGGAAAGTGAATAGTTGAAGATGGTGGTCAAGGACAAAAGGGGAGGGCAAGTAGTTTGATAAAGTTTGAGGGGTTGGGGTCTGAGTCACAGGTAGAGGGGGTATATTTTGGGACGAGGTGGGAGATCTCCTCTTGAGATAAGCACTCAGATATGATTTAATGAATGAATACCACTGGGAAAGATGGGAGAATCAAAGAAGGAGCAGAAGAAAGGAGGGATTTGGAGAGTAGGGGAGGCTTTTTAGGGAGATCATGTCTGAAGTTTTAATTTCATCAATAATGTACAAAGCCAGGTCATTAGGGGGTGTGGGTTTGAGGAGAGAGTTAAACATCTGAAACAACAGGGGGGGGCATTAGGCATGGATGTCAGTAAACTGTTGCTGGGCAGAGAAGAGGGAAGAGCTAAAACAGGCAAGGATGAATTTGCGATGGATCTCCCCCAGATGGATTTCACACAGAAGTGGAGAAAGCCTAAAGAAGAGAGGATCCAGGACTGGGAGTTACTGGTAGGAATTAGGCGGAGAGATAGGGGTGCGAGTGAGTTGAATTCACTGGGGAGGGAGATATTGATCTTCCTCCTAGGCGGCTGTAAAGGAGGAAAGTATTTCAGCACAACCAATCCCTTCATCGGGCCTCGATCTGTTAACCTTAGTGCAATAATGTCTAATCTTGGCCAGTAGACACTTGGTTTTCCTGCAAAGGTTCTTGCTTCATGAGGATGTGAAATCTTCACACATTTTTCAGCACCTCTTCAGCCACTGTTTCTCTAGTGTTGAAATGGCATTTTAAATGTTTGACAAAACATATGTCCATTAAGGCATATCATACGATTCAAGAAAAGTTGCCAAATAGCCAAAGTGGGTGTGGGTTGAATTTATGTATACTTAGGAAACAGTGTGGCCTAGAGGGATGAACATGGTCCTGGGAGTCAGCGGACCTGGGTTCTAATCCTGGCTTTGCCAATTGCTTGCTGTGTGACCTTGGGCAAGTCACTTAACTTCTCTGGGCCTCAGTTTCCTCAACTCCAAAATGGAGATTCGATACCTGTTCTCCCTTCTACTTAGATTATGAGCCCCATGTGGTTCAGGGACTATGCCCAACCTAATTGTACCTATCCCATGCTTAGAACAGTGTTTAACATAATAAGCACATAAATAACAAAGAAGACAATGACGATATAATAATAATAATAGTGGTATTTGTTAAGCTCTTATGATGTGCCAAGCACTGTTCAAAGCACTGGGGTAGTTACAAGGTAATCAGGTTGTCCCACATGGGTCTCACAGTCTTAATCCTCATTTGACAGATTAGGTAACTGAGGCACAGAGAAGTTAAGTGGCTTGGCCAAGGTCACACTGCAGACAAGTGGCGGAGCCAGGATTAGAACACATGATCTCTGACTCCCAAGCCATGCTTTTGTCACTAAGCCATGCTGCTTCTCACAGCATGAGATGATATCAGGTTGCAGTTATAAAAATAATAGTTTGCCCTCTGGAAACCCATTCTATTTGCTATAATAATGATGGCATTTGTTAAGCACTTACTATGTGCAAAGCACTGTTTCAAGTGCTGGGGGGATACAAAGTGATCAGGTTGTCCCACGTGGGGTCACAGTCTTCATCCCCATTTTCCAGATGAGGTAACTGAGGCACAGAAAAAGTGAAGTGACTTGCCCAAAGTCACACAGCTGACAATTGGCAGGGTTGGGATTTGAACCCATGACCTCTGAAGTAGCTACACTACTTCCCATATCCTCCCAGCATTTGCAATCCTGGAGCCCTTCCCCATTGGACCATTACTATATAAACTTATCCAATGTTGCTCATTAGCTGTGACAATTAAAATGAGTAGGAACCACCAAACAAGTCACTTGCTATTATTGAATCTCTCTCACCAAGTATTCAGTCCTTGCTAACATTTCTGCCAAACCTCTGCAGGTAATGTCAGGTACCTCTACTCTGGGCCACTATATCCACTGTAGGAGAAGTAGCATCAATGGCCTATTTCCCATAAGAGCAGGGCCTCTTCAGTCAAGCAGTGACATTAATCAAGTGCCCACTGTGAGCTCAGCATTGTATTGAGAAAACTGGAAAAGTATAATAGAATGAGCTATCATGATCCCTGCTTTCAAGGAGCTGGCAATCCAGTGGGAGAGACAGGCACTCATTTATTTCAGATCAAGAACCAAATTTCATCTGAGTGATGATTGATGGGGGAAGGCTGAAGATGGGCCTTTGGGGCTCAGACCTGTAAGTGGAAGTAGGCGAAGGCTTTAGAAGGCCCAGTCACCCAACCAGGGTCCAACACTTGACTGATCATTTAAGGGTCTGAAGTCAGGAAGGGCAAGAGGTTATCCTGAACATCACTCCAAGGCTTAAGGCCAACTTTGGTTTGGAATTCCCATTTGGCACTGGAAAGCCTAGGCTCTGCCACTGAAGTTCCACACAGCCTTAGACTATCATCTTTGCTGGAGGCTAGAGGACGGCGCATCGTCCCTTTCAACCATTAGTCACTTTGCCACAGCTTTTAGTCTTTCGTTCCAAAACACCTGGGCAATGAGACCTATCACAGCTGTGAGGTGAAGGATTCTACTCTTGCTAGTGAAAAGAATTACTTCTGATGCTAGTTAGATTAAACCTCAATTACCTAATACCATCAGGATAATATCCTGAACCAAATCCTTGAACATACACACCAGGATTTGAACTGCATGTAAGATTAACAGCAACAATTAGGGTACTTGTTCCATGCTTACTATGTAATAAGCACTGTTCTAAGTGCTGGGGGAGATACGAGTTAACCACATTAGACACAGTCCCTATACTACAAGGAGTTCACACTCTGAATCCCCATTTTACAGATGAAGGAACTGAGGCACAGAGAAGTGAAATGACTTGTCCAAGGTCACACGCCAGACATAGAATTAAAACCCAGGTCCTTTCGACTCCCGGGCCCATGCTCTCTCCACTAGGCCACAAAGTGTTCCATGCACAGAAATGTGCTCTAGAGGAAAGTCAGGAGACCTGGGTTCTAATCCCATATTGGCACCAGAATTGATGAATGATCTTGAGCAAGTCGCTTGAAACTTTCTGGGCCTCACTGTCCTTTTGTGCACAGTGGGGAGAATTTTATCTATTTTTCCATAAAGTCTGGGAGGAGGAAGTCTGATTGTCGTTTTGCAGTTAACTTGGAAAACATAAAAGCTCAAACTTTCAAAGTACTATTATTTTCTAGAATCTGAAACCCAGGCTTCGTCAGAGTAAGGCGGGCAAGGTGACACATAGGCCCTACCTTAGCTTGTGAGGCCCTATATGGACAGGGACCCTGTTTAATTAATTGATTAATTAATAATTGCATTTATTAAGTGCTTACTATGTGCAAAGCACTGTTCTAAGTGCTGGAGGGAATGCGGGTTGCTTAGCCCAAATGTGGATTCTTTCCCAGTGCTGAGCTCAGTACACAGTAAGCACTCGAATATCACTGACTGTTAGAAATAGCGACAGTGAGATGAGCATAATCCCTGCAATACTTCACATTGCGATTAGTCAGTGGGTTTCTTCCAGGGAACTCCAAGTGCTTTCCACAAAATCGCTCGGCCTGAGGCACTGGGAATGATTTCACTTTTACACACATGGCACAGAGGCAGAAGAGCTAGTGTTTCGCCCAAGGTTATCCATTAACAAGATGCAGAGTTCTGATCAGAGCCCCTCTCACTGAGGGGTGCCTTAGTGCTTAAACATTAATAATTCATTCACTTGCCAATCTCTCTGACTCCTGAACATAGACTCCTAGATTCCCAGATCTGAAAGGGCCTGGGGAAATCAGCAGGCCAAATCTCTACCTCCAAGCAAAGAATAACAATCCTGATGGAGAAGATGTGACTACTCTTTTCTTTAAAGATCCACAAGGTTTTGGGACTCCCAAATTCAGTCCAGATGTTTTGTCCCAAGAGGAACCCAGAATGACCTTCTTGCCTAACGAAACTCTCTCTTGCTTTAATTCAGGCTGTTTCCTCTTGCTCAGTCTTCCGTGTACCTAGGGAATGTCTGAACCACATCCTTCCCATAAAACCCTTCACACATGGGAAGACAGTTATTAGGTCACCATTTAGCCTCTTCTCCAGGCCAAACAACCCCCATTCCCTCCAGACTAGCTCACAGGTTCTATTTTTCAACCGTTTAATATAGTTTGTTGTCTTCTCCAAATCTTCTCCAGTTTTTCTACATCTTTCTTTTAATTGTGGTTACATGAACTGAACACAGTACATGTTAATAATCTCATCCACTTACCTGCGCAACTAGCAAAATGCCCTCACAATTAGGTTCAAAGGTATTCACAAGTTCTGCCTGTCATATATATCAGCTTTTTTCACTACTCACCAACTTGTTTTTATGGTATTTGTTAAGTGCTATGTGCCAGGCACTCTATCTATAATAATAATAGTGACATTTCCTAAGTGCTTACTGTGTGCTGGGCACTGTAGTAAGATTGGGGGCAGATACGAGCAAATCGGGTTGGACACAATTTCTGTTCTGCATGGGGCTCACTGTCTTAATGCCCATTTTGCAGACAAGGTAACATGGACAGAGGAGTGAAGTGACTTGCCCATGGTCACACAGCAAACAAGTGTCAGATCCGGGATTAGAAACCAGGTCCTTCTGACTCCCAAGTCCATGCTCTATATACTAGGCCGTGGTCTAATCAGGTTGAACACAGTCCATGTCACATATGGCCTCACAGATTTAATCCCTATTTTACAGATGAGGTAACAACCATAGAGAGCCTGAATGACTTGCCCGAATACACAAAACAGACTAGTGGCAGAGCCAGGATTTGAACCCAGGTCCTCTGACATGCTCCTTCCATTAGGCCACACTGCTCCTGACAACTTGCATGCTTTGTTCCTCCCAAGTGCTCTTCTAAATCAGACTACGCTCTCAATCCGATCACCTCCACCCCCATATTCAAGCTGTTATCCTAGCCGAACTCCCTCCTTGTTAAATCTTCCAGACCACTGCACTCTCTCTCTCTTCATTAAAGTTCTTCTGAAGTTCCATCTCTTCCAGGAAGCCTTCCCTGAATAATTCACAATACCCAAGTTACATCAACACAACAGCCCCTACTAGCACTTAGCACTAGTCTCATCACTTGTGTACGTAGGCATGTTTCTATTTGTATAACCAAAGATTTATTCTACCCCGATGATGATGGTATTTGTTAAGTACTTACTATGTACCAGGCACTGTACTAAATGCTGAAGCACTATATTAAGCACTAACATAACTGAGCCATTTCCTGTTATAGCCTCTCTCCAACCATGTGTAACTGACTTTAATATATCTGCCTGCTTGAGAAGCTCCTTCATTCATTCAATCGTGTTTATTGAGCGCTTACTGTGGGCAAAGCCCTGTACTAAGCAGTTGGGAGAGTACAATATAACAACAGACACATTCCTGCTCACAGTCTAGAGGGGAAGACAGACATTAATATAAATAGATAAATAAAGAAATTTCAGATATATGCATGTGTGCTGTGGGGATGGGAGGAAGGTGAATGAAGGAGCAAGTAAGAGGGGAGCGGAGAGAGTGGGAGAAGAGGATGGGCGGGCTTAGTCAGGGAAGGATTCTTGGAGGAAATGTGCCTTCAATAAGGTTTTGAAGTAGGGGAGAGCAATTATCTGTCTGATATGAGGAGGGAGGGCATTCCAGGCCAGAGGTAGGATGTGGGTGAGAGATCGGCAGCGAGATAGATGAGATCGAGGTACACTGAGAAAGTTTGCATGAGAGGAACAATGTATGCAGGCTGGGTTGTAGTAGGAGCTCTTTGAGGATAATAATGATGGTATCTGTTAAGCGCTTACTCTGTGCCAAGTACTGTTCCAAGCACTGGAGTAGATACAAGGTAATCAGGTTGTCCCATGTGGGGCTCACAGTCTTAATCCCCAGTTTATAAAGAAGCAGAGTGGCTTAGTGGAAAGAGCCTGGGCTTGGGAGTCAGAGGTCATGAGTTCTAATCCCTGCTCGGCCACTTGTCTGCTGTGTGACCTTGTGCAAGTCTCTTAACTTCTCTGGGCCTCAGTGACCTCATCTGTAAAATGGGGATTAATAATAATAATAATAATAATGATGATGATGATGGCATTTGTTAAGCACTTACTATGTGCAAAGCACTGTTCTAAGCACTGGGGGATACAAGGTGATCAGGTTGTCCCACGTGGGTGAGGCTCACAGTCTTAATCCCCATTTTACAGGTGAGGTAACTGAGGTTCAGAGAAGCTAAGTGACTTGCCCAGTGTCACACAGCAGACATGTGGAGAAGCCGGGATTCGAACCCCTGATCTCTGACTCCAAAGCCTGTGCTCTTTCCACTGAGCCACACTGCCTCTCTGTGAACTGTGACTGTGGAGACTGTGAACCCCATGTGGGACAACCTAATTGCCTTGTATCTACCCCAGGGCTTAGAACAGTGCTTGGCACATAGTAAGTGCTTAACAAATACCAACATTATTATTACAGATGAGGTCACTGAGGCCCAGAGAAGTTAAGTGATTTTCCCAAGGCCCCACAGCAGATAAATGGTGGAGCCGGGATTAGAATCTAGGACTTTTGGACTCCCAAGCCCATGCTGTATCCACTAGGCCATGCTGCTTCTCAGTAATAATAATAACAATAATAATAATACTTCTCAGTAATAATAATAGTAGTAATAATAATAATATAATAATAATAATGGTGTTTATTAGTGCTTACTATGTGCAAAGCACTGTACTAAGCATTGGGGAGGTTACAAAGTGATCAGGTTGTCCCACGGAGGGCTCACAGTCTTAATCCCCATTTTACAGATGAGGTCACTGAGGCACAGAGAAGTTGAGTGACTTGCCCAAAGTCACACAGCTGACAATTGGTGGAACTGGGATTTGAACCCATGACCTCTGACTCCCAAGCCCGGGCTCTTTCCACTAAGCCATGCTGTTTCCCATCCTAGATTTCCTTATCCTAGATTTGCATTTGTCTGGGTAGGGACTGTCTCTATATGTTGCCAACTTGTACTTCCCAAGCGCTTAGTACAGTGCTCTGCACACAGTAAGCACTCAATAAATACGACTGATTGATTGATTTTGTCTTTAAGAACCCCACATGACACTTGGTCCAATCTGTTCTTACGGGATAAATTTTTCTCCATTCGTTTAAAGGCACTTTAAAATCTCTTCCTATTCTCTGAGTGTTAGTCTCACATATTGCTATTTGTGGATTTGGTGAGCACATCATTTCCATCATCCAGACCATTAATAAGAATTACTAGAATTGTACTAAAAACTGATCACTACGTTACATTCCCAATAAGACATGAAGTCATTCCTGATTACATGATTGGGTGGGCACAATCACCTGGATTCCATCTTAATAGTTGAGAAGCAGTGTGATCTGGTGGAAAGAGCACAGACCTAGGAGTCGGAGGACCAGTGCTTTAATCCCCGCTCTGCCACTTGTCTGCTGTGTGACCTTGGGCAAGTCACTTATTTTCTCTGTGTCTCAGTTTCCTCATCTCTAAGCTCCATCCCTCCCCATCCCCCCCGCCTTACCTCCTTCCCTTCCCCACAGCACCTGTATATATGTATATATGTTTGTACGTATTTATTACTCTATTTTACTCGTACATATTTATTCTTTTTACTTTATTTTGTTAATATGTTTTGTTTTCTTGTCTGTCTCCCCCTTCTAGACTGTGAGCCCGCTGTTGGGTAGGGACCCTATCTATATGTTGCTAACTTGTACTTCCCAAGCGCTTAGTACAGTGCTCTGCACACAGTAAGCGCTCAATGAATACAATTGAATGAATGAATGACAGGAACGGTGTCTAACCTGATAATCTTGCATCTAGTCCAGGCCTTACTTCCTTTCCTCCAATTCGCTCCTTGACCCACTCCAATCTGGCCTCCACCCCCTCCACTCCACAGAAAGTGTCCTCTCAAATGTCACCAATTATCTTCTTGATAAATCCAATGATCTGCTACTCCATCTTAATCCTTCTCAACCTCTCAGCTACCTTCAATCATAGGGGACCATCTCCTTCTCCTGGAAAGACAATCTAACCTTGGCTTCACTGATACTATCTCTCCTGGTTCTTCTCCTATCTCTCTGGTCACTCATTCTCAGTTTATTTTGCAGGCCCCTCCTCTGTCTCCAACCCCTTAACTTTGGGGGTCCCTCAGGGCTCAGTCCCCTTATTTTCTCCATCTATTCCCATTCCCTCAGAGAACACATTTGCTCCCATGGCTTCAACTATCATCTCTCTCTAGATCACTCCCTAATCTACATCTTCAACCCTGATCTTTCTCCTTCTAAGCAGCCCCATAGTTCCTCCTGCCTTCAGAACATCCTTGCTTAGATGACCTGCTCACACCTCAAGTTTAACATGTCCAAAGGTTAACTCCTCATCTTGCCATCCAAATGCTGGTTTCCTCCAGACTTTTCCATCTCTGTAAAAAGCACCACCAACCTCCCTGTCTCACAGGTCATTCTGTCTCTTTTGCGGGCTCCTCCTTCCTCTCCCATCCCCTTACTGTAGGGGTTACTCAAGGGTCAGTTCTTGGTCCCCTTCTTTTCTCAATCTACACTCACTCCCTTGGTGACCTCATTCGCTCCCATGGCTTCAACTCCCATCTCTACGCTTATGACACCCAAATCTACATCTCTGCCCCTACTCTCTCCGCCTCCCTCCAGGCTCGCATCTCCTCCTGCCTTCAGGACATTTCCATCTGGATCTCTGCCCGCCATCTAAAACTCAACATGTCCAAAACTGAACTCCTTGTCTTCCCTCCCAAACCCTGCCCTCTCCCTGACTTTCCCATCACTGTTGATGGCACTGCCATCTTTCCTGTCTCACAAGTCTGCAACCTTGGAGTCATCCTCGACTCCGCTCTCTCGTTCGCCCCTCACATCCAATCCTTCACCAAAACCTGCCAGTCTCACCTCTGCAACATTGCCAAGATCCGCCCTTTCCTCTCCATCCAAACCGCTACCCTGCTCATTCAAGCTCTCATCCTATCCCGTCTGGATTACTGCATCAGCCTCCTCTCCGATCTCCCATCCTCCTGTCTCTCCCCACTTCAATCCATATTTCACGCCACTGCCCGGATCATCTTTGTCCAGAAACACTCTGGGCATGTTACTCCCCTCCTCAAAAGTCTCCAGTGGCTACCAATCAACCTACGCATCAGGCAAAAACTCCTCACCCTTAGCTTCAAGGCTCTCCATCACCTCGCCCCCTCCTACCTCACCTCCCTTCTCTCCTTCTCCAGCCCAGCCCGCACCCTCCGCTCCTCTGCCGCTAATCTCCTCACTGGGTCTCGTTCTCACCTGTCCCACCATCGACCCCCGGCCCACGTCCTCCCCCTGGCCTGGAATGCCCTCCCTCCGCACATCTGCCAAGCTAGCTCTCTTCCTCCCTTCAAAGCCCTACTGAGAGCTCACCTCCTCCAGGAGGCCTTCTTAGACTAAGCCCCCTCCTTCCTCTCCCCCTCCTCCTCCCCCCATCCCCCCGCCTTACCTCCTTCCCCTCCCCACACCACCTGTATATATGTATATATGTTTGTATGTATTTATTACTCTATTTTATTTGTACATATTTATTCTATTTATTTTATTAATATGTTTTGTCTTGTTGTCTGTCTCACCCTTCTAGACTGTGAGCCCACTGTTGGTTAGAGACCGTCTCTATGTGTTGCCAACTTGTACTTCTGAAGCACTTAGTACAGTGCTCTGCACACAGTAAGTGCTCAATAAATACGATTGAATGAATGAATGAACAAGCCAGTATCCTTAGCATTATTCTCAGCTCATCTTTCTCAATCAACCCACATATTCAATCTGCCACCAAATCATTTGGTTATACCTTCACAACATTCCTAAAATGTGCCCTTTCTTCTCCATCCAAACTGTTACCATGCTGATCCAAACTCGTATCGATCCTCTCTAGACTGTAAACCCATTGTGGACAGGGAACATGACAACTCTGTAGCATTACACTATTCAAAGTGCTGAGTACAGTGATGCCAATAAATCAACAATTGATTGACTGACCCCACCTTGACAACTACATCAGCCTCTTTTTTGACCTCCCTGCCTCCTGTCTCTAACCACTCCAGTCCATACTTCACTGTGCTGCCTGGATCATTATTTTCTGCAAAGCCATTCAGTCCATATTTCCCCACTCCTCCAAAACTTCCAGTGGTTGCCCATCCACCTCTGCTTCAAACAGAAACTCCTTACCATTGGCTTTAAAGCACTCCATCACCTTTCCCTCTCTTACCTTACCTTGCTGATTTACTACTAAAACCTAGCAAGTTCATTTCACCCCTCTACCGCCATCCTACTTATGATACCTTGATATCATCCATCTTGTAGCTGAAGCAATCAATCAGTCAGATTTCCTGAGTGCTAGAGAAGAAGCATGGCTCAGTGGAAAGAGCACAGGCTTGGGAGTCAGAGGTCATGGGTTCAAATCCCAGCTTCACCAATTGTCAGCTGTGTGACTTTGGGCAAGTTACTTCACTTCTCTGGGCCTCAGTTATCTCATCTGTAAAATGGGGATTAAGACTGTGAGCCCCACGTGAGGCAATCTGATCACCTTGTAATCTCCCCAGCACTTAGAATGGTGCTTTGCACATAGAAAGTGCTTAACAAATGCCATTATTATTAGAGAGTACTGTACTAAGCATTTCGGGGAGTACAACAAGACAATATAGCAGACACATTCCCTGCCCACATTAGCTTACTCTCTACCACCAAAATGCTGTCTTTGGGCTGGAACTCCTTCATCCTCAATGCCCAATAGACCATCATACTCCCAACATTTAAAGCCTTATTAAAAATCATATCCCCTCAGAGAAGACTCACCTTGCTAAGCTTTCATTTCCCCTACATCCGCTCCCTTGTATGACCTTTGCTGTTGAACTTGTGCCCTTTATTCATCCCCCCCATCAGCCCCACAGCTCTTGGTGCATATCTATAATTTATTTTGATTGTCATTCTCTTCCCCCTCCAGATGGTAAGCTCCCTGTAGACAGAGAACATATCTACCATCTCTGTTAAATTGCACACCCAAGTACAGTACTCCGCACACCTTAAGCACTCAGATACAATTGATTGATTGATCATAACACAGGCCAGAGCATACCTTGCAACTTATCCAAGAAATTGTCATGTGGGGGAAGAATCTTTGTGCCTCTCATGTAGGAGAGGATTAGAAACATTGGTTTCTGCCCAGTGCATTTTGCTTATGGGAGTAGAAGCAATCGCAAGATAGCTTGATCATTTGTTTCAGAGGATTCTGAGGCATTTGGTCTAAGCTGTCCTGCTGGTTATTACCAGGGTCTTAGTTTTCCACATTTCCAAATTTGTCACAGAATTTGACCCTCTTTCAGGGTCTTTTCCACTCTCAGGAACTTTTCAATCATTTTAAGTGAGCCATCAGATCAGAGCTTGCTGATTTAATTGCAGTTATTTATAAAAAAAAGTTTAAATACCCATTTAAGTTTTTCTCTCAGGAACAGTCACATTGAACTTTCATTTTTCCTTTCATCTTTTCATGCAGATTTGAGTAAAAAAAAGTTTAAAGGCCTTGCTTTCAAAGAGATCTGTTACCTGAATTCCCATCCTGTCTACCGAGGGAGGAGCTGGCATCTCCCCTGGTCCTCCTTTTTCCTCTTGAGGCTTATGCCTTTGACTAGTGTTGTCTCCTTTGATGTTCCACTTTTGTAAACCCACCCTTCTTTGGAAATCTGCCCCAATCATTTATTTTGTTTATCTCTTCTGCCTTTAAAGCCCCTCAAGAGTTAGTGAACAATAATTTACATGGTTCCCCTTCTGATAGTTTGCTCCTGAGCCTACAAAGCTGTCTATATGAAAGAGCTCCCAATTTTAGATTCCTTTGACTCCTTTTTTCTTCACTGAGATCATTTCAATCACCCACTACCCTAAACCAATTAAAGTGTGATTCCTTAAAATGTTGCTACTGAGGCCATTCTTTCCTTCCCTTAGGATTTTGCAATTGATGCTAAGGTGATCACATCCTCTGAGGTATCAAACCTTTCTTAGATCAATTCTTAAATTTCAGAGCAGATTAAATCTAGAAGGGCATCTTCTACAGTTGTCCTGTTTACTTTCTACCTTAGGAAATGGTTCCAGTCCTACGAATGTGTGGGTCAAGCTGGGGTAGATACAAATTAGGTTGGACACAGTCCCTGCACCATAAAGGGCTCAGATTCTTAATCTCCATTTTACATATAAGGTAACTGAGGCCCAAAGAAGTGACGTGACTTGTCCAAGGTCACACAGCAGATATGTGGTGGAGCCAGTATTAGAACAAATGTCCTTCTAACTCCCAGGCCTGTGATCTATCCACCAAGCCACGCTGCTTGGACAACAAATATTTTTCCAGTTTAAAACTCTAGTCACGGTGGATGTCCACCTTGTACACTGGGTTGGGTTATCCTCACCCTTCCCAGGTCCCCTAGAAAAGCCCAGATACTTAGATATGGCAATCATTATCAATAGTATTTGAGCATTCACTGTTCAGAGGTCTGTATTAAGTGCTTGGGGGTGGGGGGGTCCACAGACCTTCCTGACTCTCAGGGATTTCTCCTTTCTGGAGAAATCTGGTATCAGTAGATACCTCTAAAGGCTCCACCCTCAAATCAATGTCACCTTTACTTGGCTTCCTCAGTTATTCCCCATCCTTCTATCACAAGAAAATGGGTCATTAATGATTCAGTCAGCAAGAGAGAGTCTTTCATCTTCCCTTTCCTAAAGTAGTGCTTTCTATATGGAAATCCAGGTCCTTTTTCTCCTCTTGAATTCATTCAGTGCCAATAATAAGCTCTTAATATATAGCACACAAGGCACATAACAGCTACTGCTCAAGTAACAATTATGAAAAGAAGTTGAGTTCAAACAACCTAGCCATAACTTAGTTCCAGCTAAGTCTTCCCTCCCACTTCGTATCTATCTTTCCAGGCTTAGATGGATACCTTCCAGGACTTTCTTTGGAGAGTTCACTTCTGCACATGACAGCTTTCTGGAAACAAGCAACTTTGGAGGACTACAATCTGATTCCTTTTCTTGAGAACTCTGTGAGGAAAACTGACCCTCTCCATGATTTCAACTCCCCTCTCTCTTTCATACTAGGATTTCTTGACCTTATGCTGTTTTCTCTTCTTTAACAATAAGGTTAAACGTTGTTTTACCTAGATCACACCCCTTCCTCACTAGCTCCTCTCTGATTGGTCTTCCCCCATTAATCCAGGAGTAGCCAGTAGAGAAATGATTGATGCATCAGGTTAATTAACATCTCCTGTTTGGAAGGAGCTCTTTAATGAGCAACTTCACCATCTAATGGGATTTTGCTGGGAGGAACAATCAAAATATAAAAGGATCTTTCAGCTTTATTGTATTTCAATAAAACTGTGCTAAGGTAGTTTCTTAATAATGAACTCTAACTCATACATAAACACATTATTCTAACAGACAAATTGACTATTGCCTCCAATTTTTAAATTTCTTTCACCTGAAATCTTTCATCCACACTAAGGGCATCCATGATTGACTGTTCCACTAGTTCTAAATTCTAGTTAATCACCACTACTAAGACTTTCACTTCCTCCTGCTTATTTTCAAACCTGTAGACCATAAGCTCATTGTGGTCAGGGAATGAATTTGTCCTAAACATTTGAGTCTTATTACTAGATGCAGTCATCCCCTTAGCTATAACCTTAATCTTTTAGCACTCTTTTGTAATAGCACCACTGAATTTTATTCCCGTTATTACTTACAACATAAAAGCTGCAAAGTTTACTTTGGCTTATGCACTTCCCTCTCAACCTTTTGAAGAATCTTAAGTAAGATGATAGAGTGAATAAAGGAACTTTAATTTAATCAGAAGATAATGTCATCCACTGAATGTAGATAATGGCAGATATGTTAGCATAAGTTGCCTTTTGCTGACAAAAGTCAAAGGTAAAACTGTGAAAACAAGGTACCGTTTACCATCATCCTCATTGGTATTTATTGAGTGTCTACAGTGTGCAGAATGCCCCACTAAGCATGTGGGAAAATACAATGGAATATACAGACACCATAGAGCAAGTTGTACAAGGAACCTTATACTCAGAAAAGTAGAATTTAAGATTTTTGTTATTGGTCCATATTCACATTAAGGTTTGATTACATCTTCTTTAAAATCACTGGTTTTAGAATATATTTAAGTGGCCTTGGTCAATTCTTTTGGAACCTCGGGAATACAGTAATGCAATTCTATTACGGCCTAAGGAAAAACATATTTGGTTTAGTGCTCTTTTGCATAATACTCTTGCTACCACTCACAGGGATACGTAGCATAGAAAAGAAGGGAACAACTGCTTGCTCCAATTCAGGCACCTTTAATCCCATTCCTTCCCAGGAAGTCTCAGCATGTGGCCACTGTTCCGGTCAGTGTCCGTGGACCCCTTACACATGTTGGGTTTTAACACATCCATCCATTTACATTAGCCCACTCCTAGCTGATGCAGTCAGCTCTCCTTGGCCCTCCCGTGGACAATCCCAATGGCATGAATATCATTAGTCAGTCAGTCAATTGTATTTATTGAGCACTTACTGTGTGCAGAGCACTGTATTAAGTGCTTGGGAGAGTCTTGTCTTACATCATCGAGTTTTCTGCGACCCAAAGGGACGTCATGGACACATCTCTCCCAAAATGCCCCACCTCCATCTGCAATCGTTCTGGTAGTGTATCCGTAGCGCTTTCTTGGTAAAAATATGGAAGTGGTTTACTATTGCCTCCTTCTGCACAGTAAACTTGAGTTTACCCAAGACTCTCTCCCATGCCACTGCTGCCCAGCACAGGTGAGTTTTGACTTGTAGCCGATTGCCTTCCACTCGCTAGCCACTGCCCAAACTAGGAATTAAATGGGTATGCCTCCGCTTGACTCTCTCTCCCATAGTTAAGACTGGTAGAGTACTGGTAGCTCTCCAGGTGCGACCCAGAGAGGAGAGTTGGGAAAGTCCAGTATAACAGTATAGCAGACACATTCCCTGCCTACAGAGAGTTTGCAGTCCTTACTCTTTGTTATATTAGTCGGATTCTGTGGCTTCTCATTGGTGGTTGAGCAGGAAGTTGGCTCTCCTCGGTCTCCACTGGTGCCTGTTCACCACTCTTGGTTCCTCCTCCAACTTTCCCACTCCCGTACAAACTCCACAGGGCCTTTTTGGTCATCTCAAAGCCTGGTTTTTGATCTCCACCACATGGCCATCTTGGTGCCAAGTGACACCCCCCCTCCCATATCCATGTTTGGGGGAAATATGAGGCTTTAGAGTGGATGCTAAGCTGTGATGAGGAGGGGACTGGAGGTGTCCCATGGTGGTGGTGGCTCTGGGAGATACTGCAGGGCTGCATTCAGAAATGACACTGGGGGATGCTCCATGGCACTTTGGTGTCAGGGGTGTATGTGTGTGTGGGAACGGAGGAGTGGTCCTGGGCCACTGGAGCTAGCCTGACAGCAAAGACAGACCACAGGGACTTCATCATCATCATCAATCGTATTTATTGAGTGCTTACGGTGTGCAGAGCACTGTACTAAGTGCTTGGGAAGTACAAGTTGGTCACATATAGAGACAGTCCCTACCCATCAGTGGGCTCACAGTCTAAAAGACTGTGGCACTTATGGCACTTATGGCAGGGGGTTATTTTGTGAGTCATGGAGTCAGCAGCACTCTGAGGATTCTGCATAGTAGCCCTGGCTCCATGTGTGGAGCCCTTGGTAGACACTGAATGAAGGGAGATGGAAGAGAGTGACGTTGGCTCCAAGGTGGAAGCAGCATGGAACTAACTCCTCCTTTGTGCTCTGGAGCTCACCCCAGGCCATGGGGATCAAAATGGGGGTCAGGAGCATCCATATCAGCTCCAGGGTGGGAAAGACTTGGAGCTCATTTCTTCTCCCCAAGCTTGAGCCTGAGGAAGGCAAAGAGTAATAACTCTATTTTCATGGAATCAGTTATCATCACCAAATGGGATAAGTACATAGATTCTGTGAGCAGTGTAGCATTAAACAGTCATTCACTCATTCATTCATTCATTCATTCGTATTTATTGAGTGCTTACTGTGTGCAGAGCACTGTACTAAGCACTTGGGAAGTACAAATTGGCAACATGTAGAGACGGTCCCTACCCAACAACAGGCTCACCAAGCACTGTTCTAAGCGCTGATAGTAAGCGCTTAACAAATACCATAATTAGTTAATGAGGTCCTGCTCATTCTCTGAAAGAGAAAAAATGGTTGGAGATCTTTCTCTGCAGGACCAGTGGCCGCAGGGCAAACTCCACAGGGTACAGGGGGTTCTGGAGGGGGTTCCCCCCCACCCCCCCCGACCTCATTTCTCAAGGCCCAGCAGGGACCAAGTGACTATTCACTCAATCTTATTTATTGAGCGCTTACTGTGTGCAGAGCGCTGTACTAAGCACTAGATTCCACAGTACTGAGGAGGGTGCCCCTGCTGCCCACCGCCCGCAGGGCCTGGCCCTCCCAGATTAGAGGGGAGGTATTAGGCCCCTCTTTATTCTGGGGTGGCGATTCATTCATTCAGTCACATTTATTGAATGCTTTCTGTGTGCAGAGCCCTGTACTAAGCACTTGGAAAGTATAAATGATCAACAGAGACAGTCCCTCCCCCAAAATGGCCTCCAGTCTAGAAGGGTGATTCACTCATTCAGTCTTATTTATTGAGCACTTACTGTGCACAGAGCACTGTTCTAAGCTCTTGGGAAATACAAATGGGCAACAGATGGAGACGGTCCTGACCCAACAACGGGCTCACAGTCTAGAAGGGGGAGACGTTCATTCATTCAATTGCATTTATTGAGCACTTACTTTGTGCAGAGCACTGTCCTAAGTGCTTGGGAAGTCCAAATGGGCAACAGATAGTGATGGTCCCGACCCAACAACGGGCTCTCAGTCTAGAAGGGGAATTCATTCATTCCAATGCATTGATGGAGTGCTTACTGTGTGCAGAGCACTGAGGTATGCGCTTGGGAAGCACAAATGGGCAACAGATATAGACGGTCCCTCCCCAACAATGGTCTCCCGGTCTAGAAAGGTGATTCATTCATTCATTCATTCATTCATTAGAGAAGCAGCATGGCTCAGTGGAAAGAGCACGGGCTTTGGAGTCAGAGGTCATGGGTTCAAATCCCGGCTCTGCCAACTGTCAGATGTGTGACTTTGGGCAAGTCACTTAACTTCTCTGTGCCTACGTTACCTCATTTATGAAATGGGGATTAAGACTGTGAGCCCTCCATGGGACAACTTGATCACCTTGTAACCTCCCCAGTGCCTAGAACAGTGCTTTGCACATAGTAAGTGCTTAATAAATGCCATTATTATTATTATTATTCATTCATTCAATCTTATTCATTGAGCACTTCCTGTAGGCAGAGCACTGTCCTAAGTGCTTGGGAAGTCCAAATCGGCATAAAGATAGAAACAGTCCCTCCCCAACAGCAGGCTCCCGGCCTAGAATAATAACAATAATAATAATGATGGCATTTATTAAGGACTTACTATGTGCAAAGCACTGTTCTAAGAGCTGGGGAGGTTACAAGGTGATCAGGTTGTCCCACAGGGGGTTCACAGTCTTCATCCCCATTTTACAGATGAGGTAACTGAGGCCCAGAGAAGTTAAGTGACTTGCCCAAAGTCACACAGCTGACAAGTGGCAGAGCTGGGATTTGAACCCCTGACCTCTGACTCCAAAGCCTGGGCACTTTCCACTGAGCCACACTGCTTAGAATGAAGATGGGCACGAAGAGGGTACGACCAAAGGGGGAGGAGGACCGGGTTGGAAGGTGAAAAGGATACTGTTGGGGCATCTGGGTCTGGAGGGCCTTGATATTTGAGGGAGGAGGAGGTGGAGAAGGAGGAGGAGGAGGAGGAGATGGTGGAGGAGAAGAGGAGGAGGAGGAGGAAGAGGTGGTGGAGGAGAAGGAGGAAGAGGAGGAGGAGGAGGAGGAGGGACGGCCACTATGGCCGCCGCTGCCATCGGGTAAGGTGAGATGGGACCCATGCCCGCTGCAGAGCCTGCTTTCAGAGCCAGTTTCTGTGGTAAACTCATGGCCAAGCCAAACCACCAACCCCTCCTGGAGGAGGGGAGACCCCAGGGGGCAGCCCTGGCACCCCGGGGACGGCGGGGAGCAGTGAGCCGAGGGGCCGGGCCCCCACACCCACCGACGGCGGTGGGAGCCCCCAGGGCCGGACCCTTGTATCTCAGTCCCCACCCCTCCATGTAAATCTGTAATACTAGGAAAACTGAGGAGCTCTGGCTTCAGTTATCCAAATATTTCAGGGTACAGGTTTTATTTCCTTAAAATATCCAGAGAATTAATCCCTAAATGCATTTCAGACTGGAGCCCACTGTTGGGTAGGGACCATCTCTATATGTGGCCAATTTGTACTTCCCAAGCGCTTAGTACAGTGCTCTGCACACAGTAAGCGCTCAATAAATACGATCGAATGAATTTCAGGCTCTAAAGCAACAGGCCAATGAGCTAGAGAAGCAGCATGGCTCAGTGGAAAGAACATGGAAAGAGCACGGGCTTTGGAGTCAGAGGTCATGGGTTCGAATCGCTGCTCTGCCAATTGTCAGCTGTGTGACTTTGGGCAAGTCACTTCACTTCTCTGGGCCTCAGTTCCCTCATCTGTAAAATGGGGATTAAGACTGTGAGCCCTCCATGAGACAACCTGATCACCTTGTAACCTCCCCAGTGCTTAGAACAGTGCTTTGCACATAGTAGGCGCTTAATAAATGCTATCATTATTATTATTTGGTAAACAACCAATGGTGATTCACACCTCAATAGTCCACATCTTAATTCTCTTCAACCTCATCCTTTGTCTTTTCCACATAAACTCCTTAGGGGCAGAGATCATGTCTACCAACTCTAGTATACTCTACTTTACCAAGTGTTTAGAGCATAAAGTAAATGTTCAATAAATTTTGATTTGTTTTCAGAAGATGTTACCATGGATAAGACTAGATATAAATGCTCCCTTTGTTCGTCTCCCCTCCCAGCCCCACAGCACTTATGTACATATCTTTAATTTATTTAATCCCAGCTCCACCACTTGTCAGCTCTGTGACTTTGGGCAAGTCACTTAATTTCTCTGTGCCTCAGTTCCCTCATCTGTAAAATGGGGGTGAAGACTGTGAGCCCCACGTGGGACAACTTCATTACCTTGTACCTATCCCAGAGCTTAGAACAGTGCTTGGCACAGAGTAACTGCTTAACAAATGCCATCATTATTATAATTATTATTAATGTCTGTCTCTCCCTCTTTAGACTATAAGCTCCTTGTGGGCAAGGATTGTGTCTGTTTATTGTTGTATTGTGCTCTCCCAAGTGCTTAGTACACTGCTCTGCACATAGTAAGCACTCAGTAAATATGATTGAATTAATTAATTAATCAATCAATTAATTAATTAATTTAAAATATTTGTTCAATTACTGAACCTTACCTGCCCTCTGCTTAGCTGAGGAGTCTTTTTTACCTCAGATTCTGAAAAAAAAATCAGCAAAAATTCACCCTTGGCTCATTGCTCTTCTGACAAAGATTTTTTAATGTATATTTATCAGTTTCACTGTGAATGTCAAAACAATGAAGAGGAAGAGATGAAAGACTGGCAAAGCTTAATATAGGTGTCTGAAAATCTGTTCTATTAAGAAGCTCCTTGTTTGTTTATAGAGAACAATGTGTTTCCAGGTCACACAAAGATTGCAGCAAAAAGTGAATTTCAAAGTCGATTTAAAAAACACAGCACCTCCGGGGGTTGGGCGGGGGGGAAGAAAAAAAATGTTCAACAGAACACAGAAAAGGACTTTCTAGTACATTATAGATTATCACTGGTGCACTTGAGATGAGGCCACCCTGAGGATAGAGGAAAAATGTTCACTTTGCATTAGTGACTCTGGGAATTTGGGAGCAAGCACTGTCATATAATTTACCAGCATTATCTAGTGGAAGCATAAACTGAAAACCAGATAACAGCAGAAAAGAGAGCTCTCAAGAAGACCCTTGGAAGTAATTGGGGCCAAGACAGGAAAAATCATAAAGGTATTTCAAAGGAACATGTGATGTGTTGGCACAAATACAACCCAAACCAATTTGAAAATGAACAAATTTCTAAAAGAAATAAAAACATCGGGAGTGTCAAAAGCAGAAGAAAGATGTGATAACTCAGTCATGGAAATGTGTCCCTGATGGGCACTCCAGAAAGGTCGCTACTGAGTCAGCCCGGCAGTAGATGAGAAAGAGCCACCTTCGGGAAGTTTAGGGGAGGATGACAGGACTTTGCCGCTAAGGCTGCAGATGCAATTGGTTAGTGCTTCTTTTCCTTTTGGATCTTGTCGCCTCCTTTAGAGATTTTAATTGACAATGATGGGAAAGTGAGAAGCCATCTGAACTCCAAGGATGAAAAAAAGGGGGATTGCCTTTGGGTAGAACACCTTCCATACCATCAAGTTCACGGCCCAATCCATGACCATGTACAAAAGGTTTACTGGTGGTTGCACATATTATGAGGGAGGATGTTTATCAAGATAATTTAGAGAAGCAGTGTGGCTCAGTGGAAAGAGCCCGGGCTTGGGAGTCAGAGGTTGTGGGTTCTAATCCCGGCTCCACCGCTTGTCTGCTGTGTGACTTTGGGCAAGTCATTTAACTTCTCTGGGACTCAGTTACCTCATCTGTAAAATGGGGATTAAGACTGTGAGCCCCACGTGGGACAACCTGATAAACCTTTTATCCTCCCCAGCGCTTAGTACACTGCTTTGTCCATAATAAGTGCTTAACAGATGCCATCATTATAATAATTATTAGTATTATTAATTATAGTTTATTAAGCCCTTACTATGGAACAAACACTGGGGGACTTTAATGCTTGTCCTTCCTCCTACTTAGGCTGTGAGCCCCATTTGGGACAGGGACTATGTATAACCTGGTTATGTTGTATCTACCCCTCTCCCCTCCTTCTCTCTCTTCCTTCTTCTCCCTTTCCCCCTCTCCCTCTTTTCTCCCTTCACCTCTATCTTTCTCCCTCTTTCTCTCTGTCTCTCTTTCTCTCAGTAATAAAGTACACGGCCAGGTCCTTAGGGACCAGGGATGGGGGAGGAGGGGAGAAAAGGTATTTGAGGAGGAGGTTAAATGTCTGAAACAACTGGTGAAGGTAATAGGAATGGGAATCAACAAGGATGTTGTTGGATAGAGGGATTTCAGAGTTGGTGAGGATAGGCATTGTACAGTGGCTAAAGATAATGAGATTGAGTGTGTCCAAGTTGGTGAATTGGTAAGTTCCCAATTCTACCTATCCAGCCTGGATCTCTCTTCTTCTCTACAGGCTCACAGTTCCTCCTGCCTGTAGGAATTCTCTACTTTGGATGTCCCAGTGACAACCCAAACACATCCAGAACAAAACTCCCCTTATTGCCATTCAAATTCTATCCTCCCTGTCACTTTCCCATCATGGTAGATAGCACCACCAACCTCCCTGTCTCCCAAGCCCAAAATCCTAGCTTTATTCTAGATTCATCTCTCTCATTCAACCCACATATTCAATCTGTCACCAAATTCTGTCGATTCAACTTTCACAACATCACTAAAATCCCACCTTTCCTCTCCACCTGCTACCATGTTAAACCAAACATTTATTCTATCCCTCCTTGATTACTATATTAGCTTCCTTTCTGATCTCCCGGCCTCCTGTCTCTCCCCACTCCACTCCATACTTCACTCTGCTGCCCAGATCATTTTTCTACAAAACCATTCAGTCCATGTTTCTCTCCTCCTCGAGAACTTCAGGTGGTTGCCCTTCCACTTCCACATCAAACAGAAACTCTTTACCATCGGCTTTAAAGAACTCAATCACTTTGCCCCCTCCTGGCTCACCTCACTGCTCTTACTACAAACCAGCCAGCCCAGTTTGCTCCTCTAATGCCAAACTACTCACCTACTCACTGCACATCAATCTCCTCTATCTCTCTGCTGGCCTCTAACCCACATCCTGCTCTGTCCTGTAACACCCTCTATATTCATATCTGACAGATGATCACTCTCCCAACTTTCAAAGCCTTATTAAAAGCACATCAGACCTTCCCTGACTAAGCCTTCATTTCCTCTTCCTCCATTTCCTTTTGTGTCACCCTTACACTAGGATTTCCCCCCTTTATTTGTCTCTTCCTCTGCCCCACAGCACATATGTATATTTTCATAATTTATTGATAGATAGCAATGTCTATCTCCACTTCTAGACCACAAGTTCATTGTGGGCAGTGAAGAACTCTGCTATAGTATACTCTCCCAAGTGCTTATCACAGTGCTCTGCACACAGTAAGCACTCAAATATGTTTGACTGATTTATCTCTCACCTTTTCTCCACTTTTTTCTTACTCTTCTTTTTTGAGGTATTTGTTGAGTGCTTACTCTGTGCCAAGAACTCAAGTGCTGAGTAGATACAAGGTGATCAGATTGGACATATTCCCTGTTCCACATGGGGCTCACAATCTTAATCCCCATTTTATAGAAAGGGTAACTGAGGCACAGAGAAGTAAAGTGACTTGCTCAAGTTAGCACAGCAGGCTAGAGGTGGAGCAGGGATTAGAATTCAGATCCTTCTGATTCCCAGGCCGTGGTCTATCCGTTGGGCAACACTGCTTCTTCTTCACCTCTTCTCTCTCTCCCTTTCTCCTTCTCCCTCTGTAGATGCTTTTCATAACATAAACCATGTTCCTTTCTACACATAGGTGGGTGCAGGGGTTGATAGACATCCTCTGGCCCAAATATCCAGCTTTTACTGCAACTTCTTAAAGAGATGAAATGTTACTTCCACCAAAACTTGTGTCTTTTCTCTCAGTAGGGGTGATAGGAAAATTGCTACCGACACAAATATCATCTTGACTCAACCAAGTTATGTCTCTACAGAGAGCTCAGTAGCACAGTTATCTCATCTGTAAAATGGGGATTAAGACTGTGATCCCCACATGGGACAACCTGATTACCTTGTGTCTGCCCCAGCACTTAGAACAGTGCTTGGCACATAAAAAGCACTTAATAACTACCATCATTATTGTTATTATTATTATTATCCTTGGTCTTTCCCCTGCTCCCTCTCTTTGGAGATAATTTTGTCTGTCTGTCAACCTCTTTAGATTATAAACTCCTAGAGGACAGTGAGTATGTGCGCTATATCTATTGTACCTTCCAAGCATTCAGTACAGACTTTACATTCAGAAGACTCCAATAAGTAGCATTAGTACTGATGCATACACACTGCTAATAGATAGCTAGCGAAAAGTGCTTCTTCAAAACAAATTACAGAAAATTGTGCTGCAGGAAACAGCATTGCCTAGTGGAAAGATCACAGGACTGGGAGTCAGGAGACTCCTGATTCCATCATTTGCCTGTTGTGTGACTTGGGGAAGTCATATAACTTCTCTGTGCCTCAGTTTCCTCATTGTAAAATGAGGATTAAACACCTTTTCTCCCTTCTCTTTAGACTGTAAACTACCTGCTGTGGGATTGGGACTGTGGCTGATCAAATTGTGTTTTTTCTATACTAGTGCTTAGCACAGTATTTAGCACATAGTAAACACTTAACAAAGTGCCTTATTGTTATTATGCTTAGTAATGATAATAATGCTTACTCTCAACTCCTGACATCATTATACACATATTCTGAGACATGCATGTTTATCTGATGGATTTGAACTTTGCATTTCCTTGATTAATTAATCAGTTGTATTCATTGAGCACTTACCATGGGCAGAGGACTGTATTAAGAGCTTGGGAGAGTACAATATAATAGAGTTGGTAGGCTTGTTCCCTGCCCACAATGAGCTTACACTCTAGGGTTCTGTATAAGTGGAAAAAGCCCGAACACATTTGACTGTAAGCTCCTCATGAGCGAGGAGCATGGCTTTGATTCTTATTTTATGCTCTCAAGAATACATTTCCATTGAAATAGAGGAAATAACCATAATCACAGTTCTGTGTATTTTCCTCTTGATGTTTTTGTGAGGAAATGAGTCCACTGAAAGTTAGACATTCTAGAAACTTGACTCTAAGCTCCAGTACAATCCTTTCCATGGTGAGAGAGAGTAATACCTTTTGGCAAAAGAAAGCATTCCACAACCCATTAAGCATTTTACAAGGCAGAGAAACCACAAGGTGAATACCGATAACTTTTGTAATGAGAAACCTTGGGTAACCTAGTCCAGTGAAATAATTAACAGAGAAATGAAAGATGTTTCTTCTGTGGATGCTAAATAATCCAGGAATTGGCAGGAAAGGATGCACCAGTGAAAAATAAGACAGCACTGAGATATGAAGTGTGAACTTCAATCGACTGAAAGAGGGAAAAGATTTATGCAAAGGAATCCCATTCCCATGACAAGACAGATAAGGAAGAGGGGAAACATGAGTAAACAGATAAGGACTACAGCACTAGAATTGCTCAGCTAAGCAATAGAGCTGAGGCAAAATGTGAAGGACATTGTCAAACTGCATATCACAGTTTGATAGTGATGTATTTGCCAGAGATTTAGCATAAATCGTAATTGCTGCAGTATCCTTTACCCAGGTCGTAGAGAATGATTACATATAAGAAAATACAGGAGATTGTTAAAAGAAGAGGATTTTTCTTTAAAAAAAAAATTGAACCCTGATGTCTAGCAGATTTCTGCCCATCCACTCCCTTCTCATACCTGCCCTCCCCGCATCCAGCCAATACACATATTGTCCATTTACATCACCAGGGGGGATAGAGCTGAGAGCACGGAGAAGCAGTAGGAGCAAGAAGAGGAGAAAATCCTATTACTGGTGCTGTTGCTCCTGCTTATGTTTCTGCTGTCATCACCAAGTCTCCAGAGTTTGGGGAAGCAACAACATGCTGGGCTCCCAGCAGATTCAGGAAGCCTTGGGAGACAGCGGCAGTGGCAGAACTACTTTTGTTACCTGCTCCAGCTGCTGCTGTTCCACTTCCAGGAGGTCTCTGCAGATTTTTCCCTTGTCAAGGAGTTTAGAAAGAAGTTGCTTGAACCTGACAGGCATTGCTTCTGCCTCTGCCAAAATGATGAAACCTAGGCTCCCTAATAATAATAATAATAACAATAGTATTTGTTAAGCACTTACTATGTGCCAAGCACTGTTCTTAGTGCTGGGGTAGCTACAAGGTAATCAGGTTGTGCCATGTAGGGCTCATAGTCCTAATCCCCATTTTACAGATGAGGTAACCGAGGCATAGGGAAATTAAGTGACTTGCCCAAAGACACACAGCTGAGAAGTGGCAGGGTCGGGATTAGAACCCACAACCTCTGGCTCCCAAGCACATGCTCTTTCTACTAAGCCATGCTCTCTGAAAGCACTCCTATCCATCAAAGTATATAAATACAGAATGCACAGTTTAATGAACATATATGCGTATGTGCTGAGGAGGGGCATGCATAAGTAACTAAGTGCTAGAGACGCCTGAGGGGTTTATATGATTTGGGTTGGTAGGAATCAACCAGGGAAGGCAAGTTACATATCTATTCTATTTATTTTATTTTGTTAGTATGCTTGGTTTTGTTCTCCGTCTCCCCCTTTTAGACTGTGAGCCCTCTGTCGGGTAGGGACTGTCTCTATATGTTGCCAAATTGTACTTCCCAAGCACTTAGTACAGTGCTCTGCACACAGTAAGCGCTCAATAAATACGATTGATGATGATGATGATGATGATGAAGTTAAAGGAAGTGGGCTAGAAAGGCTTTGAGTATAAGGAGGGCTATGGGTTGTCTAATTTGGTAGGGGAGAAAATTCCAAGTTTGGGAATAGTGTGAGTGAAGAGGATGTAGATGGGAGGTCTGAGAGCAAGGTACAGCTAGAAGATTTGCCTCAGAGGAAGGCAGCGAGCAGGTTGCAGAGTCGGGGATGAGGAGCTCTAGGTGGTAAGCTTGTCCTCTAGACCATAAGTTCGCTGTGGGCAGGGAATGTGTCTGTTTATTGTTGTATTGTACTCTCCCAAGTGCTTAGTCTAGTACACAGTAAGAGCTCAATAAATCCAATTAAATGAATTAATGAAAGCAGATATATAAGATGGATTGAATAGGGAGCCATTCTTGGGGCCAATTTTGAGAAATTTCTGAGCTAGATGGACATAAGGAGCCAATGAAGGCTTTAAGGAGCAGGGAAAATGTGTGCTGTGGCAGTTTAGGAATTTGACGATTGAGAGTTCAGAGGATGTCTGATTTGTTGTTGGTCACAAATCCTGGAGGGACCTCCCAGTACATATTTGCAAAGCAGTGTTCTCCAGGAACCAGATTTAGAGAGCCGAGAAAATGTTGACTAGCAAATCAAACTCCCAGAACTTTCAGCTTTTAGAGTGTTAGATGTCACTGGACCAGCTGGGTGTCTGCCAGTGAGACTCTGACATTTAGAAAACCTCAAATATTGGATAGGTTTCACAGCAAAATCTGTGACTTTATTCATTGGCTACTGAGGAGATTAGGCAGCTCTACATGAATTGAGAACATTTAGCAGAAACCACATGCTTGAAGAAAGGTTCCTAGTTGGGGGTGGGAGGAAGGTTAATAATAACTGCGATTAGCTGAAAATTCCTAAAGGTCTCTTGGAAGGCAGCCAGTCAGCTCCCATGGCTTCAACTATCATCTCTACGCAGATGATACCCAAATCTACTTTTCCTCCCCTGTTCTCTCTCCCTCCCTCCAAGCTCGCATCTCCTCGGGCCTTCAGGGCATCTCCACCTGGATGTCCTCCCGCCACCTAAAACTCAACATGTCCAAGACTGAGATCCTTATCTTCCCTCTCACACCCTGTCCTCTCCCTGACTTTCCCGTCACTGTAGACAACACTACCATCCTTCCCGTCTCACAAGCCCGCAACCTTGGTGTCATTCTTGACTCGGCTTTCTCATTCACTCCACATATCCAATCCGTCACCAAAATCTTCACATCGCCAAGATCCGCCCTTTCCTCTCCATCCAAACTGCTACCTTGTTAGTACATTCTCTCATCATATCCCGACTGGATTACTGCATCAGCATCCTTTCTGATCTCCCAACCTCCTGTCTCTCCCCATTTCTATACTTCACTCTGCTGCCTGGATTATCTTTCTACTGAAACACTCCGGGCATATCGCCCTCCTCCTCAAAAATCTCTAGTGGTTGCCTATCAACATCCATATCAAACAAAAACTCCACACTGTTGGCTTCAAGGCTCTCCATCACCTTGTCTCCTCCTACCTCACCTTCCTTCTCTCCTTCTACAGCCCAGCCACCCACTCCACTGTTCTGCTGCCAACCTCCTCACTGGGCCCGTTCTCACCTGTCCTACCGTTGACCCCGGCTTACGTCCTACCTCTGGCCTGGAATACCCTCCCTTCTCACATCTGCCAAGCTAGCACACTTTCCCCCTTCAAAGCCCTACTGAGAGCTCACCTCCTCCAGGAGGCCTTCCCAGACTGAGCCTTCCTTTTCCTCTGCTCTCCCCTCCCGTCCTCATCACCCCTACTCCCTCCCTCTGCTCTTCCCCTCTCCCGCCCCTCAGCACTTGTGTATATATGAACATATATATTATCCTATTTATCTTATTAATGATGTGTATATATCTATAATTCTATTTATTTATATTGATGCTATTGATCCCTGCCTACTTGTATTGCTTTGTTTTGTTGTCTGTCTCCCCACTTCTAGACTGTGAGCTCATTGTTGGGTAGGGATTGTCCCTATTTGTTGCTGAATTGTATTCTCCAAGCGCTTAGTACAGTGCTCTGCACACAGTAAGCACTCAATAAATATGATTGAATGAATGAATAAGTGAATAGTATTAATTGAACAATTACTGTGTATAGAGCACTGTCCTAAGCACTTGGGACAGTACAATAGTAAAAAGATACAGTCCCTGTCCACAGTGAACTCACAGTCTATAGGGGGAGGCAGACACTAATATAAATAAGTTACAGATATGTTAATAAATGTGGTGGGGCTGGGAAGGGAGATGAATAAAGGGAGCAAATCAGGGTTACCCAGAATGGGAGTGGAAGAAGAGAAAAAGAGGGCTTAGGAAAGGCTTCTTGGAGGAGATATGCTTTCAATAAGGCTTTGAAGTGGGGGAGAGTCATTGTCTGTCAGATTTGAGGAGGGAGGTTGTTCCAGGCCTGAGGCAAGACGTGGGTGAGAGGTCAGTGGTGAACTCGGCCGACACTGAGGTACAATGAGAAGGTTAGCATTAGAGGAGCAAAGTGGGTGGGCTGGGTTGTAGTAGGAGAGTAGTGAGGTGTGAGGTAGGAGGGGGTGAGGTGATTAACTGCTTTAAAGCCATTGGTGAGGAGTTTCTGCTTGATGCGGAGTTGGATGGACAAATACTGGAGTTTCTTGAGGAGTGGGGAAACATGGCCTGAAGGCCTGAAAATAATCTGGGCAACACAATGAAATATGGACTGGAGTGGGGAGAGACAGGAGGTAGGGAAGTCAGCAGGGAGACTGATACAGTAATCAAAGTAGGATAGGATAGGGTAGGATAGGATAGTAGCAGTTTGAATGGAGAGGAAAGGGAGACTTTTAGTGATGCTGTGAAGGTCAAACTGACAGGATTTAGTGATGGATTGAATATCTGGTTGGAATGAGAGAGGAGTCAAGGCAGAGGAGGGAATAGTCAATTTCAAATAGGGTAATGATTCTCCTATGAATCGACATGTTATCGTGGCAGGAGAGTTGGCATATGCTCCTGAATGCTCTGCTATATAGGGTTACCCAGAATAGAAAGGTTTCAGCTGAAGTGTCAGAAAAAGTCGATTTACCTGTGCTGGGCACACAGGGCATACGATTGAATGAAAGAGTCAGAAGACAATGATCAAGTAATCAAAACATTGCTCAAAGACAATGGTAGAGACTCAAGATTTTTTTACTGTGTGGAAGAAGGCAATGGTAAACCACTTCTGTATCTTTACCAAGAAAACTCTACAGATATGCATACCAGAAAAATTTTATGACAGACGATGGAACCTTCTGGAGAAGGTGTGTTCACAGAATCACTGTGGATCGGAAATGATTAGGCAGTATTTTTTTAAAAAAGTGACCAAGAGCTTTCCTCCCTCCAGGTACTGGTCAGGATGGAAAGCTGAGGAAATCAGACCTAGAGTCTGCCTTTTTAAGCCTGAATTCAAAGGTTGGCAAGTCAGTGCCTGCTATAACTACTTTTTTCTATCTGTAATTTATTATTGTGTCTGGCTTCCCTTCTAGACTACTCTCTCCTCGAGGGCAGAGTATTGACTCAGTGTGGCCTAATGGAAAGATCACTGGCCTGGGAAGCAGAGGACATGGGCTCTAACCCCAGCTCTGACATTCCTGTGCCTCATCTTCCTCATCTGCAAAGTGGGGGGATTCAATACCTGTTCTCCCTCCCTTTTAGACTGTATGCCCCATGTGGGACAGGGACTGGAATTGACCTGATTGTCCTGTATCTACCCCAGCACTTAGTAGAGTGTTTGGCATATGGGAATAGCTTAACTAATACCAAAATAGGTACACAAGAAATGCTCTTGTTCGCTTGAGTGAGAGATCGCTGCGCTATACACAGGACTCTTCCCGTGTCCTTTGCCCAGTATTGGTCAAGACAATTGACCACTAATTCTTGAGGTGAGCAGAGAGGGTCAGGGTAGAGCAGCTACACTAGAACCATTTGCGCAGAATCTGCCCCAAAATGCCTTTGGAGAATTCCCATACGCATAAAGCTCATTATGGGCAGGGAACGTGTCTGCTCATTCTGTTGTATGGAACCCTCCCCAACACTTAGTACAGGGCTCTGCACACAGTAAGCTCTCAATAAATACCACTGATTGATATGGAATCAACATGGCCTAGTGAAAGGAGCAACTCCATGAGGGTCTCTTCCCAGCTCTGCCACTTGTCTGCTGGGTGACCTTGGGCTAATCACTTCTCTGTGTTTCAGTTACCTCATCTGTAAAATGATGATTAAGCCCGTGAGTCTCTTGTGGATCGTGGACTGTGTCCAAACTGATTAGATTGTATCTCCCCCAGTGCTTAGTACAGAGCCTGGCATATAGTCAGTGCTTAATAGCCATATGGCTCAATGGAAAGAGCCCGGGCTTTAGAGTCAGAAGTCATGGGTTCAAATCCCTGCTCTGCCAATTGTCAGCTGTGTGACTTTGGGCAAGTCACTTCATTTCTCCAGGCCTCAGTTCCCTTATCTGTAAAACGGGGATGAACCCTGTGAGCCCCCTGTGGTACAACCTGATTACCTTGTACCCGCCCCCCCCAGCACTTAGAACAGTGCTTTGCACATAGTAAGTGCTTAATAAATGCCATTGTTATTGTTATCATTAATAATAATAATAATAAATACCATAAAAGAAAAGGAAAAAAAAGAAAGAAAAGAATATCCCCCTGGTCAATCGGCTGGTCCTGTGGAAATATGAGTCTCAATAATAATAATAATAATAATAATGGTATTTGTTAAGTGCTTACTATGTGCGATGCACTGTTCTAAGCACTGGGGGGATACAAGGATCAGGTTGTCCCACGGTGGGGTGGGGGCTCATAGTCTTTATCCCCATTTTACAGATGAGGTAATGAGGCACAGAGAAGTTAAGTGACTTGCCCAAAGTCACACAGCTGACAAGTGGCAGAGCCCATGATCTCTGACTCCAAAGCCCAGGCTCTTTCCACTGAGCCACACTGCTTCTCAGGACACATCAGGTAGCCACATCTTCCAGGAGCCCAGGGAGACCCTGGTAGTTCTCCCGAGACCCCAGAAGGCTCCAACGTGAACTTGCTAGGCCCCCATTTTAGAATCTACTAAGACGAAATGTTGGGAAAGAGAGACTTTACTCTGCCTCCTTCAAGGTCCCTGATAAAGAATCTCACCAAAGGCCAGGTTGAGAATATTGCCTCAGCAGGACCATTTCCTGAGCCATCCCTGTGTTGGGTTTTCCAAATGGTTTCCTGCGTCACTGTTACCAATGATAATATTTATTATTATTATTTGTTGATTAGAATGATGCTAATGATACCCTTTGTTAAATGCTTACTATGTACTGAATACTGAGCCAGGAGTAAGTTATAAGGTCAAAGACAGTTCCCTTTCCTTTACAGGGCACAATTTTTCAATCCCATTTACAATGTATTATGCCCATTTTGGAGTTGAGGAAACTGAGGCTTGGAGAGAATAAGTGACTTTCCCAGATAGCTCATCAGGGCAGTGGTAGAATTTGGATGGAAGCACAGGTCTCCTGCAATCGATAGTATTTATGTGTGCAGAGTAATAGTATTAGCCGCTATGGAAAGTGCAATACAACAGACTCCCAGCCTTCTGTACTTTCCACTGGGCACACTGCCTCCTCTGACTGTCAACCTGCTTCTCCTTGGTCTGAGAGCCAAGGGAACTAGGACATTTGGCTTCAGGGGCTTCACACACCTTATCTGGTGAGCTGGATTAATGTCAGTCCTTTGAGGATGTCATGTCGGGATTCCTGGCTAAGCAAGTTCACAAACGGAATCTACTGCCTCCATTATCCCAAAAAGCAGTGTGGCCTACTGGAAAGAGTAATATCTTGGGAGTGAGACCACCTGGGCTCTAATCCTGGCTCTGCCGTGTGTCTGCTGTGTGACCTTGGGCAAATCACTTTACTTCTCTGTGACTCAGTTACCTCAAAGGTGAAATGCGATTAAGATTGCGAGCCCCATGTGGGACATGGACTGTGTCTAACGTGATCAGCTTGTATCTACCCTAGTTCTTAGTATACTGCCTGGTACATTGTACGCACGTAACGAATACTATATGTTATTTATATAGATTTGAAAGCTGGGAGTATTGAGAGCCAAAGATGTAGGATTTTAAAATGAGTTTCTTCAGAAGAAATTATTTTTTGGTGAAGTTTCATCTCTAAGTGGAAAAGATTTGGGAAGATAGCTAACTACAGGTATCTTGGGGGCTGCCAAACCAAGGAGAAGGTGACTTATTCAAGGTAATTATCAAAGATAAAGGGTGAACACTCTAATTAGATATTAATGTCTTCCACGTTACATCTAGTCAGCAAAGAAATCAGGTCTCTGGAGAAGGCGGGCGGGAAATAGCACTAGATGTTTAAAGAGAAAGGTGCTATGTAATATCTAGGAATGAGCCCTAATTATATAATGATTATTATTTTGGTTTCTGTGAGTGCTTACTATGTTTCTAGCAATGGGACAGATACTAGATAACTAGGTCAAAAGCAGTCTCTGTTCAACTTGGGGTTCATAATGGAAGGGAGAACAGGTATTGAATCTCCCTTTCACATATGAAGAAAGTGAGACATACAGAAACTAAGTGGCTTAATCACGGTCACACAGCAAGCAAGTGGAAGATCTGGGAATAGAATTCCAGGTCCTCTGATTTCCAGGACCATACTCTTTCCACTAGGCCACAGTGCTTCTCCTCCTCCTTCCCTTTCTCTCTCTCTCTCTCTCTCTCTCTCTCTCTCTCTCTCTCTCTCTCTCTCTCTCCCCCCCCCCCTTTCTTTTTTAATGGTACTTAAATTAATTGGTTACTATGTGCCAGTCACTGTACTCATCAATCAGTTAATTGTATTTATTGAGCACTTACTGTGCATAGAGCACTGTATTAAATGCTTGGATGAGTACAACATAACAGAGTTAGTAGACACGTTCCCTGCCCACTATGGGCTTACAGTCATTGTAACTGTTTGGGTGGATACAAACATTGGAAATGTTTGGGTAGATACAAGATAGGTTGTTCACAGTCCCAGTCCCACATGGGGCTCACAGTCTATGCCGGAGGGAGGAAGATTTAATCCCCATTTAACAGATGGCATATCTAAGGCCCAGAGAAGTTAAGTGACTTACTTAAAATCCCATGGCAGGCAAGTGGCAGTGGCAGAATTAGAACCCAGGTCCACTGATTCCTAGGGTTGTGCTCTTCCCACTAGTTCACCCTGCTTATCCTTCTCTTTCAAGGGTACACCTGACCTCACCCTGATCTTGATATGTCCCTTGGGCCTTCAGGGTGTAGTGTAAGCTGATTTTCCCTCCTGGGCCTAGGTTTCGGGGTGCATAGGTACCCAGAAGAGTAAGATGGTGGGAACTCATTAATTTCTTTGAGCCACAGTTTGATAGATTAATATCTGACTATCTGAGTGCAGCCCAACAATCATGAAAGGAAGGGTTTGGAGCTCAGATCCAGGAATCTATTTCACTTCAGGTGGGACCTCCTATGGCAGGTGGATGATGGTTCAGTTTGACTGATTACTTCCTCCTCTTAGGGATGAGGGCAGGCTCATCCCACGATTTCCAGTATGAGAAGCTCATTTGTAGCACGCTTTTGCTTGGTCATATCATTAAACAGCTTGGCTTAGTGGAACGAGCATTTTCACTAAGAGCACTTAGTGGGAGTCAGCATCATAGGTTCTACTCCCTGCTCTGCCACTTGTCTGCTGTGTGGCCTTAGGCAAGTCAATTAACTTCTCTTTGCCTCAGTTATCTCATCTGTAAAATGGGGATTGAGACTATGAGCCCCATGTGGGCTAGAGACTGTGTCCAACCCACTTTCCTTGTATCTACCCCAGCACTTAGAATAGTGCCTGGCACATAATAAGCACTTAACAAATACCATTATTATTATTTTCATACCAAAGATCGTTTTATCTCCAGACCAAACCAGAGATTTGGAAACTGTTACCCCTGTTTTAGAGATGTGGTCCACTAGGGCCAGAGAGGGTAAGCGATTTGCCCAAGGTCACACAGCATGACAATGGCAAAGCAGGAACTGAACCCCAGGTCTACTGTCTTCCAGGCCTATTCTCTTTCCCTGGATCATACTACATTTGAGTGTGCTCTGCACCCAGAATCACATTCCTAGAAGGACCGAAAAATGCCATTATGTGGCAGGGAGTGACTTGTGTCCTTGGGACACTGAATGAGTCTGAGAGGGGTGTGTTCACATTGTTGGATCATCAATCTCTAACCACATAGATGTATCTCCAGGATAATAATCACATGGTTCTTTAATGCATCCTGATGCCAATCAAACAATCAATGGGATTCATTGAGCATTTACTGGGTGTAGAGCACTGTTCCTAATTCTTGGAAAAGTACAATACTTTTTCAAGCACTGAGGCGGGGGTGAATAAAGGGAGCAAACCAGGGTGACGCAGAAGGGATTGAAGGAAGAGGAAGGGAGGGCTTAAACAGATGTGCAGGGCTTGGTAGAGATTCATTCATTCAATTGTATTTCTTGAGCGCTGTGTGCAGAGCACTGTACTAAGCACTTGGGAAGTACAAGTTGGCAACATATAGAGATGGTCCCTACCCAACAGTGGGCTCCCAGTCTAGAAGACTGTGTTCCTTCAATAAGATTTTGATGCGAGGGAGAGTAAGTGTCTGTCAGATTTGAGGAGGGAGGGATAGACAAGTGAGATTGAAGTACAGTGAGAAAATTAGGGGCATTAGGGGAGTAAAGTGTGCAGATTGGGTTGTAGTAGGAGAGTAGCGAGGTGAGGTGGGAGGCGGCAAGGTGATGGAGGGCTTTAAAATCAATGGCAAGGAGTTTTTCTTTGATGTGGAGGTGGATGGGCAACCACTGGAGTTTCTTGAGGAGCGGGGAAACGTAACCTGAACATTTTTGTAGAAAAATAATCTGAGCAGCAGAGTGGTCTTGGCCTGGGTCTCTCCCACTTCTTTTTTTTTATGGCATTTGTGACATACTTACTATGTGTCAAAGACTGTTCTAAGCAATGGGGTAGGGTCAAGTTAATTTGTTAATCTGTTTGAGAACCAGTGTGGTCTTGGGCCTGGGAGTCAAAAGGACCTGGGTTCTAATCCTAGCTACACCACTGTCTGTTATGTGACCTTGTGCAAGTCACTTTACTTCTCTCTGCCAAAGTTTCCTCAGCTGTGTAATGGGGATACCTCCTACTTAGACTGTGAGCCCCATGCGGGCCATGGACTGTGTCCAAATTGTCTGGCACAGAGCAAGTGCTTAAAAAAATAATTTAAAAACAGTTTCCCTTTCTCGTCCTCCATAAAGATCATGGCTTTTATTGTTTGATGAAATTTTCATTACTTTTTCTTTAGCTTAGAAATTCTTTTTTTTTTTTTTTTGATTGGGGGCTGGGGAGGGGCACTTCACCCATTCAGAATCAAAGTTTCCTTAAAATGGATGGTAGATCTGCAAATCTAAACTAGCTTTTCATATTTTCTCCAAGGCAAACATTGATAAGACCAAAAGAGGGAAGATCCATGATTTGAGTTTGTCCCTTTCCTGTTGATTTTCCACTGCTATTATGAAAATTGGAGAAATCGATCAACAGTATGAGGCTGGACTAAGATAAACCTCTTTGACACATAGAGTTTAAGATGCCATTTTGCTCGGCCCTCAGGATAATTTCTTGTAAAAGACGGTACTTGTTCTAATTTTGGGGAGGTATTGCTATCACCTTTATGTAACCCCAGTTGTCAATTCTGTCAGCAACCACTGCTGCAATAGTTGCTCTGCAAAATGAAGAGGTAACTGTTGGATGAAAAAAAATGTTAATTGGCTTTCTCTCTTTTGAATGTTCTTTTCTAAACTAGCTATGCAGAGCAATTTGTCTGGTTTTGAGCACATGGGGCCTAAATATAGTTATTAGTAGTGATTTTTGTGATATCAATAATGAAATACACATGGCTGTCTGCCACAGATGTTTAATTTTGGACTGACTTCTCACACAGATTGAGAAAGTGTCTATGAAAGTACCTATGAGCTATAATGAAATGCCAGCTCTCAATATCTTTTTCCATACTGGCACTAATGGATGTCATTTACCCAATATTGACCCAGTAGAAACTACTTTGCTGACAAAATCTAAACCAGTAGAAGTGATCTCCCCCAACCCTCCCCAGCATTCTTCTACCCCAACTCCCCTCTTTCATTTAGCCATCTATCAAGAGAAGATCTGCCTATTATCAAAATCTGCCCCCTCCACTTGTACCTCTGATTCTGTTACTTCACATTTTATGAAACCATTTTATTTCTTTCCTTGACCACAATCATTTTTAATGGTAATTGCTAAGTACTTACTATGTGCCAGGCACTGTATTAAGCATTGAATTTGTACATTTTCAACTCTTCATACTCTGATGGTTCCTTCCCTTCTCCCTTCAAATAAGCCCATGTCTCCCCATCCTTAAAAAAAAAAATCTTGTCCTCACTGCACCATACAGTGATCACCCTATCTCTTCCTTAACATTGCTATAAATGACATGAACTGGTTATTTACAATCATTGCCTCCATTTCCTCTCCTACAACTCCATCCTTAGTCTAATCATCTTCCATTTGGCTTTCACCCCCTTAATTCCACAGAAACCTCTCTCCCCGAGTTCACCAATGACCTTCTTTCTAAATCTTATGGACTGCATGCTATCCTAATCTTTCTAAACAGATTAGTTGCCTTTAAAATGGTGGACTTTCCTCTTCTGGAAACACAGTCGATCCTTGGTTTCTCTGATAGTTCTTTCTTGGTTATCCTCCTAGCTCTCTGATCAACAATTCTCATTTTCTTTTACCAGCTCTTCTTCTGTCACTCACTCCCTAAAATTGTAGCTATCCCTCAAGGTTGAGTTCTGGATCCCCATCTCCCTCAATCTACATTACCTCCCTTACGGAGCTCATCATTCCTATGACTTAAATGATCACCTCTATGTGGACAACTTCCAAATTTACCTTTCTCTCCTCTGCAATATCATATCTCCTCCTTCCTCCAGGATATTTCTACATAGATGTCCAACTGAAGCCTCAGGTTCAACATTTCCAAACTGCACTCATCTTCCCTTCCAAATTCTGCCCACCATCTTAATTTTTCATCCCAGTAGACAACACCAGCTGTTTCCTCATCTGTCAAACCTATAACTTGGCATTATCTTTATCTCCTTCCTTTTCAAATAATAATGATATTAATGATAATAATAATGATGATAATAATAATGATATCTGTCAAGTACTTACTCATACTTAAGCAGGGGCCTCATATGGTTAGTGTCTCTTCACCCTTTCAGGGCTAGAGCAGGGGCTGATGAGAACTCTCAAAGACTGGGAACTTGTTAACCTCTCTCCTGGGCTACAGGTCTCTAGTGTGGCAACTACTTTGGCAACATTCAAGTGACAGGGGCTTCACACTACTAGTATTTCTTCATCCTTCGTATCCTAGAGCGGGGGCTGATAGGAATTCCTGAAGGTCTGCCACTGATTAGCCTCTCTCCTGGGTTACAGGCCTGGAAGAAAACAGGACTTCAGGGGTCTCACATTTCTTGTTTTCTTCACCCTTCATGGATGTCAGGAAGTCCTGATGGCACAGGAGCTAAGAAACTTCTCTTCCAGGTTGTAAGCTTCCAGACCTGCAATATTAATAGACTTAAAAACTTCTTATGGTAACAAATTCCATTTTCTTACCACTTACTGAGAGAAAAAGCAATCCTTTTGTTTTTCTTGTTCCTTCTATTCAATATTTTATTTCTTATCAGAATTAAGTGAGTGCTATCTAGATCAGTGTAGTCTGGATCTTTTCTTCTGTACAAAGCACATTCAAATTTTATGAACTTCAATTAATCTCCCTCTTCAACATTCATCTTTTCTGTCGAGTTCTAACCATTTTCAGTTTTTCTCCATCCCCTTGTTCATCACTGTTGCCCTTCATTGTACCTTCTCCAACTGAATTATATCCTTCCTAAAATGGGGTTACCAAACTGCAGTAATGTGGACAAATATCATGACTACCAATTGCATTGTTCTGTACTTTCTGAAACACTTAATAGCGCTATAAACATAGCTATGTTCAATAAATACCACTGATCTTTTGTGGCAGTGTCATGTTTGTGACAAAGCTCCCCTTTGCTGTTTCTTATACTCATCCTAATGATAATCAGCATCAAGTTGTCCATTTCTGTCACAAAAAGAACTGATTATTTGAAGGAACAGTTCACTGTGTATTTTCTGACTTGTGACTGATACCTCAGAGCTCATCACTTTTTTTTTTATATTTGTTAAGTGCTTACTATGTGCACTTTGCACCTGTTCTTTAGATTATTTGTTCCCAGTGAGTCACTCAGTTCCTTTGAGTGCCCTCATGGCACTTTTCAACAGAAAATTCCTGGATGATGACTTTTGGTCAGATCCAAGGATGACACTGCTGACATTCTTAAGTACCAAACATTGACTCATACTCAGCTTTGCAAAATCTTCCTGAAGCTAATCCATATTCACCTGGCATTTCACCACAGCAACTGTAACAGCCCTTCTAAACTGTAAGCTTATTGTGGGCAAGGAATGTGTCTTTTTATTGTTGTATTGTATTCTCCCAGGCACTTAGTACAGTGCTCTGAACACAGTAAATGCTCAAAAAATATGATTTACTGACAAATTAGGAATCATCTGGGAACTTTCTTTCTCAGTCTCTTTTGTAGGCTCCTCCTCCCCCTCCCATCCTCTTACTGTGGGGGTTCCCCAAGGTTCAGTGCTTGGTCCCCTTCTGTTCTCCATCTACACGCACTCCCTTGGTGAACTCATTCGCTCCCATGGCTTCAACTATCATTTCTACGCTGATGACACCCAGATCTACATCTCTGCCCCCGGTCTCTCCCCCTCTCTCCAGGCTCGCATCTCCTCCTGCCTTCAAGACATCTCCATCTGGATGTCTGCCCGCCACCTAAAACTCAACATATCGAAGACTGAACTCCTTGTCTTCCCAAACCTTGCCCTCTCCCTGACTTTCCCATCTCTGTTGACGGCACTACCACCATTCCCGTCTCACAAGCCCGCAACCTTGGTGTCATCCTCGACTCCACTCTCTCATTCACCCTTCACATCCAAGCCGTTACCAAAACCTGCCAGTCTCAGCTCCACAACATTGCCAAGATCCGCCCTTTCCTCTCCATCCATACCGCTACCCTGCTCATTCAAGCTCTCATCCTATCCCGTCTGGACTACTGCATCAGCCTTCTCTCTGATCTCCCATCCTCGTGTCTCTCTCCACTTCAATCCATACTTCATGCTGCTGCCTGGATTATCTTTGTCCAGAAATGCTCTGGGAATATTACTCCCCTCCTCAAAAATCTCCAGTGGCTACCAATCAATCTGCGCATCAGGCAGAAACTCCTCACCCTGGGTTTCAAGGCTGTCCATCACCTCACCCCCTCCTACCTCACCTCCCTTCTCTCCTTCTCCAGCCCAGCCCGCACCCTCCGCTCCCCCGCCACTAATCTCCTCACCGTACCTCGTTCTCACCTGTCCCGCCATCGACCCCTGGCCCACGTCCTCCCCCGGGCCTGGAATGCCCTCCCTCTGCCCATCCGCCAAACTAGCTCTCTTCCTCCCTTCAAGGCCCTGCTGAGAGCTCACCTCCTCCAGGAGGCCTTCCCAGACTGAGCCCCTTCCTTCCTCTCCCCCCTCGTCCCCCTCTCCATCCCCCCCATCTTACCTCTTTCCCTTCCCCACAGCACCTGTATATATGTATATATGTTTGTACATATTTATTACTTTATTTATTTATTTATTTATTTTACTTGTACATATCTATTCTATTTATTTTATTTTGTTAATATGTTTGGTTTTGTTCTCTGTCTCCCCCTTTTAGACTGTGAGCCCACTGTTGGGTAGGGACTGTCTCTATATGTTGCCAATTTGTACTTCCCAAGCGCTTAGTATAGTGCTCTGCACATAGTAAGCTCTCAATAAATACGATTGATGATGATGATGATGATGAACTTGGAGATTTCAGTGCATACTCCCTTTTCCAGGAGATGAATGGGAAAATAAGCCAGGAAAGTGCTGGAGCTGTGTAGCTGCATCCAAACAACTGGCAGAAGGAATTTCATATAATATTTATTTCCAGTAACAAAAAGAGCTTGATGAATAAATACTAAAGAGTACAGGAAATGAGTTTATCAGCCCTTCAGAATTCACCTCATAACCTTATTTCTCACTCCTCACAGTGCCTACTGGTGAGAACTTAGAGAAATACCTGATCACATGTTCAGGAGAAGGAGAGAGAGAAGATTGTCTCGTCTGCTGTAAAGCATTCTGACTCTGTGTGTGTATGTCTCACATTCCTCTTCCTGTTTCTACTCTGACCATCCCACTTCCCGCCACCTCTAAAAGAGTAGAGAGAAAACCATTTATTTCCTCACAAGCCCCTTTCCACTTAGAAATGATAGTCATTCTAGGTTTTAAAACAACATTAACTTGAAGTGAAACGTAAATGAGAGCTACAGATAAATAGCAATTTTAAATATAAGCATATACAATTTCAAGGGCCCATGATCTTCCTCCCTTGTCTTCTGAACCACAACTCAATTTTATTGAACATTCACAGAGAATTTCTTTGAGACTTAGAAGTACTATTGAATTTTCATTATCACCCATTTAACAGCAAATTCAATCTACCATAGTGGAACTGGTTCCATTATAGGGAACACTTTAATGTTTATAGAATGGAACATCTCCTCGCCACTATATTTCATGATCCTCAAATTCTAAATAATGGCTGTATTAACATTGCTTGGATAATTACTATGGAGTAATTGGACAAAATGTACAACTGCATAGTATATATAGAGAGAGAAAGAGAGAGTGCATTATATAACGATAATATCTAGACATAATATAGTACATACTATAATAGTATATAGTATACTATGTACTATATAGTATACTATTATACTATATATAGTATGTATTATATATCTATAATATATAGACAAATTGTAGAATTATATATGTATACACATATACAAACATGCTCCTTATTAGTTAACCAAACAATATTAATGCAGCAATCATTTAGAATTTGAAAACCATGAGAGACAGTAACAAGGAGATATTCCATTCTATAAACAATAAAGTATTCTCTATAAAGAAACGTATACTCAAAAATACACAATGCACACACACACACACCACTCCAATACACATTCAAGGAAATTGTTTTTCTCAAGCAATGGTTCAGACAGCAAATTACTGAAGACTCAAATTTTAAGTTTAACATTCTGACTTTTCCAAGGTTATTTCTCCATAAATTTACCAAGGGGAGTAGCCTAGTCTCTTAGTGCAAACTGACTGTAGAATCCCAAAAGACAGCATGGTTGGACAGGGTCAGGAAGTTGGGAAGGAGATCTCGTGTGCCAGATTACCCAGAATTTTCTGGGACACAGTTATTCTGTTCCTAGGAAAAAGTGAAAAAAATATTTTATTTGAAAACATAAATCATGTAACAGATCTCATTGTAATAGGGCCAAGATCATCTCCTAATGACAAGAAAGGGAGGAGTAGAAAGAAAAATCAACTATTATACAATATGACTTTGCTCAAATATGGTGAGATTCTTGATAGTTAACCAAGTTCCTTATGGTCCTGAGGAGGTCTCATGTTGGTAGTCTCCCGATTAGAACAACTTATGTGTTTCGATTCCGGGAAAGTCAAGTCCAGAGTCCTTACTCAAAATGCGACTGACACACCAAAATTTCATTCTGAGGGCACCTTTGACATTTGAAAACTAAAGGAGCCACCATTGATGGAGATTCTCTTATTGAAGTTATTAAAATTTGAATCTCTGTGTTCTGCCCTGTTGCAAGTAGCAACCTGGAGGAGGCTACAGTTTCAGACGTCTCCATTGCCACAGGCAAAGATCAAGAACATTATTTCAGGAAAAAAAAGGATTAATAACTGAGGTATTTGTTAAGTGCTTACTATAAGCCAGGCACTGTACTAAACACTGCGGTGGATACAAGCAAATCAGGTTAGGCACAGTCCCTGTCTCACGTGGAGTTCACAGTCTCACTCCCCATTTTACAGATGAGGTAACTGAGGCCCAGAGAAGTGAAGTGACTTGCCCAGGGTCACACGCTGGTCCTTCTGATTCCCAGGCTGGTGCTCTTTCCATTAGTCCATGCTGCTTTTTGAGGCAGGTTTCTGGATGACAGTCTGTTGCTACTGTACAGTGTGGTAGATCACAAGCAAGTAATTTGAACCACACACAACACCACATGGGTCAGTGGAAAGAGCCCGGACTTTGGAGTCAGAAGTCATGGGTTCAAATCCAGGCTCTGCCAGTTGTCAGCTGTGTGACTTTGGGCAAGTCACTTAACTTCTCTGTGCCTCAGTTACCTCACCTGTAAAATGGAGATTAAGACTGTGAGCCCTACATGGGACAACTTGATCACCTTGTAACCTCCCCAGCACTTCGAACAGTGCTTTCCACATAGTAAGCACTTAATGAATGCCATTATTATCATTATTATTGTTATTATTTTACATATGGATACAATGCAATAGTGATTTTTCAGAAGCAAAAAAATAAAAATAAAGTTCTTAGGCCCCACCAATAGTTCATTCATTCAATCATATTTATTGAGCACTGACTGTGTTCAGAGTACTAAGCACTGTCTTTGCCAATTTGCCACATCTTTACATTTTGACATAAAAATGGGAAAAGCTATTATTCTGCTTATCAAAATTCCCCTGTAGAAAACAAAAGCCCAACAGATCCCAAGAGTTTGTTGGTGGAGAAGAATATATTGAGCGTTTCTAATACCCTTCCCTTACCTTATGGGCCTTGTCAAGGATGGGAGGACAATGATTAACTCTCCCTAAACTAAATCAATTGAGGAACATGAAGGTAGAAAAAATGTTGCCATTATCATTTGTTCATCTAATTGTTCCTTTACTGGAAAGTGCAGCCCTGGTAAAATGCAATAGCAGTTGCTAAACATGGCAATTTATCAGCTACCTTATTCTATTTGAAAATGGAGATGAGAATGAGAAGCAAGCAGAGGTTAAAAAAGAAGATAAAATGATATTCTCATATCCCATAGAGGAAGCACAAGCAACAGCAGCTGGATTTTGCTCAGACATTTCTGCAGAACATTTTATTGGGGGAAAAAAAAGCCCTTCAGGTTTTTCCATTAATGATCACAATATCCCATTCACAGAGAAGCAGCATGGCTCAGTGGCAAGAGCCCGGGCTTTGGAGTCAGAGGTCATGGGTTCAAATCACGGCTCTGCTAATTGTCAGCTGTGTGACCTTGGGCAAGTCATTTAGCTTCTCTGGGCCTCAGTTCCCTCATCTGTAAAATGAGGATTAAGACTGTGAGCCCCCCGTGGGACAACCTGATCACCTTGTAACCTCCCCAGTGCTTAGAACAGTGCTTTGCACATAGTAAGGGCTTAATAAATACCATTATCATTATTATTATTATTGTAAGGGAAATCAGCCTGATGAAACTTCTTCCTACTTCTTCCTTGCATTGCAGACAATATTATCATGGGTGACGTGGGGAGGAAGAAGAAAGCTGGAAAAGGTAAGCCTGCTGTGGACAGGGAATGTGTCTGTTTATTACTCTAGTGTACTGTCCCAAGTTCTTAATACAGTGTTCTGCACACAGTAAGCACTGAATCAATATGACTGAATGAATGAATGAAAAGGGGTGACCAATACCTCATCAGGGTAGTCAATCATAAAATCAGCAGTATTTATAGAAAACCCATTATGTAAAGAAAATAGGAATAATAGTAATAATAACAACAATGAGAATAATGTTTTTTGTTAAGCATGTACTATGTAACAAGCACTGTACTAAATGCTGGGATAGATACAAGAAAGATAATCAGGACCCACATTGGCACTCACAGTCTAAATTAGAGGTAGAACAGGTATTGAATCCCCATTTTGCTGGTGAGGGAATGGAGAAGCACAGAGAAGTCAAATGACTTTCCCAAGGTCACACAGCAGGTAAGCAGCAGAGCTGGGACTAGAACCCAGGTCCTCTGACTCCCAAGCCTGTGATCTTTCCACTAGAACACATTGCTTCTCTGGAGAACATTTTACTAAGGGCTTGACAGAGTGCAATAAAATTAATGAACATGGTCTCTGCTGTCAATGAGCTTACAATCCAGCAGGGTGACAGAAACAAAATATATTACAGGTAAGAAGAAGCAATAAGATGAATAAGCTAACAACCTCATCTGACTGTTGTTTAATTTAACATGTTAAAAAACAACCGAATGAATGCAGTTTAATAAAGTGTAGGACCTATTAATACATAAGGTGAGGAAAACCAGCTTCTCAAAATGGAGGAAGCCTAATAATAATGGATTTATTAAGTGTTTGCTATGTGTCAAACAATGTACTAAGTACTAAACTCTGGAGTAGATACAAGCAGCGTGGCTTAGTGGAAAGATCCTGGGCTTGGGAGTCAGAGATTGTGGGTTCGAATCTCTGCTCTGCCACTTGTCAACTGTGTGACTTTGGGCAAGTCACTTCACTTCTCTGTGCCTCAGTAACCTCATCTGTAAAATGGGGATTAAGACTGCGAACGCCATGTGGGACAACCTGATTACTTTGTATCTACCCCAGCGCTTAAAACAGGGCTTGGCACATAGCACTTTACAAATACCTTTATTAATTTGAAGTAGTGTGGCTCAGTGGAAAGAGCACGGACTTGGGAGTCAGAGGTCATGGGCTCTAATCCAAGCTCCACCACTTGTCAGCTGTGTGACTTTGGGCAAGCCACTTCACTTCTTTGTGCCTCAATGACCTCTTCTGTAAAATGGAGATTAAGACTGTGAGCCCCACGTGGGACAACCTGATCACCTTGTATCCCCCCCAGCACTTAGAACAGTGCTTCACACATAGTAAGCACTTACAAATACAATCATTATAATTATTATTATACAAGATAATCAGGTTGGATACAGTCACTGTCTCACATGGGTTTTACAGTCTAAGTAGGAGTTAGAACATATCACAGACGAGAAAACTGAGGCACAGAGAAGTAATCGACTTGCTCAAGATCACGTAAATAGGCAGGTAATGAAGTCAGGATTAGAACCCATATCCTCTGTCTCCCAGGCCTATTTTCTAATGTTAGCTAAATGTATATGACAGTACTTTAAAACACATGTACAAAGACCCCAATGTTTGGCTTACCAAATGGGAGTTCCACAGTCAGCAAGTGCATCAAAGACTACAATGGACACACAGAGGTATTCTGTCCAGCAGCCATAGACTGCACCTCTAACCCCAAATCAGCACCTCTCAATGCCTGCTGCTTACTACAGAAGAACAGGAGGAGAGAATGTGGATGGCTCCGTGCAAACCATCACCACTACCGGAAAAAACAACACAAATCCAATTCCTATTAACAGGACAAGAGTCCTGCAAAATCAAAAATCTAAGGATATTGACAGTTGTTGGTTGATAAGGCAACAGCAAAGCCTAGAGACATCCTGGGTGTACAGGTAGGCGTATTTCCTCACCACTTCAAATGGGGTGAGGAAAGCAAAGTTCCTAAACATTATCTAAACAAACGCACCAAACTCAAAATTGATCCACCATGCCACATGAATGAGAACTTACCATCTGTAGTGGTATCTTCAAAATTTAAAGGAGTGTGTGTGTGTCTATTAATTCTTAGATTTCCCCTTGCAGGTGCTCCTAGCAAATACCTTGCTTTCACTGTTGCCTTTACCACTAAAGATTCTCGTAGGAGAATCCCAGAATTTGCAGCAATTTTCCATGGGCTGCCTAGTTCCACAATTTTCTCTCTGGGTTTCTCCCATGAGGAGAGGTACAGAATCTCTGAAGAACAGGAAAACTGAAGAGGATGAGATAAGCAACTGAATCTACTGTTAAGCTTAAAGAGCAAATCTCCACTGAGTCCCCAAGGGAGAGTTTTGTATTGTCTTGTAGAAGATAAGGTATAGGGATGGCCTGCTGGAAGAACCAGGTGCCTGGATGAAAGTGCTAGGATTAGAACCAGACTAGGTGAGTTCAGGGAGAGGCAAAATGGAGAATGACAATTGAATTTTATTTTGAGGATGAAGCTGAAGGAAGAGCATAAAATATGCCCTCTGGGAGGGAAAAAGTCACTGAAGCTCTGGGAGTATGAACATCAGCTCAGGACAACATTAAGTTGTTTTTATTTTTTAATTGAGGGTTGGGAGTTGGATAGAATAACTTCAAATGCTTGAGTTAACCCTGGGAAATGCAATTAGCTTTTCTGAAGGAAAAACAGAGTAATAGGTTAATAAATGCCACCCTTGCTGATGGCCATGTTTTTCCAGCTGAAATTTAAGAGTTTGCCAATTGTAAATGCACCAGAAAGCAGCACTGTCTTGGAGGGGACAGCATCATGCAGGCTGGTCATTTTCCTCTTTGCCCAAAGAACAAGTCTGAGGACGTGGTGCCAAACAAGTATTAAGATTTGATTGACAGTAAGGAGGCAGGCAGCACAGTGATAGTGATCACTTAAGCCTCGTTTTCCATCGCCACTCTTTCTAAAAGCACTTAGTACAGTGCTCTGCACACAGTCAGCACTCAATAAATACGATTGAATGAATATCATCCTACCATAATGGACTTTTGGGTAGGATCTGTAGTACGGATGATGAATTGCCTGGTCAACAACACTTCTCTCTCTGGCAACATGAGATTGCAATGTTGGGGACAGAAAGGAGTTGTTTAATACCCCAGGTGCTCCTGGGACATGTAGTCTTGAGCATTGGGTATGCACATGATACCCATGCTCTCAATACAATGGTCCACCCAATCAATCAATCAATTCATCAACTGTATTTATTGAGTGTTTACTGCAGAGCACTGGACTAAGCGCTTAGGAGAGTACAGTATAAGAGGATTGGTAGAAACATTTCTTGTTCTCAATGAGCTATGGTTTAGAGGGGTAAAGAGATATTGATATAAATCAGTTAAATTGGAACAATTTACATAAGTACTATGGGGTTGAGGGATAGGTGAATAAAGGGTGTAAATCATAGTGCAAGGGTGAAAGAGAAGGGAACGGGAAAGGAGGAGGAAAGGAGAGATGGGTCAAGGATAACGCCAAGGTTATGGACTTGAGAGACAGGGAGGATGGTGGTGTCACCTACAGTGATGGGAAATTCAGAGCAAAGACAGGGTTTGGGAAGGAAGATAAGGAGCTCTGTTTTGGGTGTACTAAGCTAGAGGTGACAGGAGGATTCCAAGTAGAAATGTCTTGAAGACAGGAGGAAATTTGAGACTGTGGAGAAGGGGAGAGATAAGAGCTGGAGATGTGGATTTGGGAATCACAGGCACAGCAGTGGTAGTTGAAGCCATGGGATTGAATGAATTCTCCAAGAGAGTGGATGGAGGTGGGGAATAAAAGGGGATCCAGATATGAACCTTGAGGGAACCCCACAGTTAGGGAGTTCCAACCTGAATCTGGAAGTCTGGGAGGTTTTGAAGAGATTTCCTGGAGTTCACTACTAAAGTTTATAGATTTCCCCAAGACTGCCCCTGAGTCCCCTTAAATTCCCTATGCCCTCAAACCATCATGCTACAGGTCACAGGAATAACTCTGCCAATGCCTGTATCTGACTGATCTAGAACTCACTGTATTGAATAATAATAATAATAAAGATGACATTTATTAAGCTAATAATAATAATAATAACATTTATTAACCTCTTACTATGTGCAAAGCACTGTTCCAAACACTGGGGAGGTTACAAGGTGATCAGGTTGCCCCACGGGGGGTTCACAATCTTAATCCCCATTTTACAGATGAGGTAACTGAGACCCAGAGAAGTTAAGTGACTTGCTCAAAATCACACAACTGACACTTGACAGAAATGGATTTGAACCCATGACCTCTGACTCCAAAGCCCGTGCTCTTTCCAGTGAGCCACGCTGCTTCTCCAAGGGCTGATAGCACAAGTTAAACATCAAAGTAATGCCAAGCCCTTCTGTTTCTTGTATGATCATGCAAGGGAAGAGATACAAGAAAGTAAACTATTCCCAATGGTAAATGAAAAGCTCTCATTTCTGATTGTAAATTTTTATCTGCAACATTGCCTTGATTCACAGTCCAACAAAGATATTGAAAAATTGTATGCATTTATATCAAGCAATCAATTCATGGTATCTATTGAACACTTACTGCATGTAGAGCACTGCACTAAGTGCTTGGGAGAGTACAATTTAATAGAGTCGATAGATATGTTTCCTACACACAAGGAGCTTACAGTCTACAGTCTACCGTGATTACTGTATCAGCCTCCTTGCTGACCTCCCTGCTTCCTGTCTCTCCCCACTCCAGTCCACATTTCATGCTGCTCCCCAGATCATTTTTCCATAAAATCTTCAGTGCATGTTTCCTCACTCCTCAAGAACCTCCAGTGACTGCCCATCCACTTCCACATCAAGCGTAAACTCCTTGCCATCGACTTTAAAACACTCAGTCACCTTGCCCCCTCCTACTTCACCTCGCTACTCTCCTATTACAACCCAGCCCACACAATTTGCTCTTTTAATGCCGATCTACTCACTGTACTTTGATCTCTATCATCTATCTCACTGCTGATCTCATCCATATCCTGCTTCTAGCCTGAAACACCCTTCTTCTTCGTATTCTACAGACAATTACTCTCCCCGCCCCTTCAAAGCCATATTCAAAGCACATCTCCTCCAAGAGGCCTTCCCTTCCTAAGCCCTCTTTACCTTTTCTTCCTTCCCTTCTATAGTGCCCTGACTTCCTCCCTTTTTTCATTTTCCCTCCCAGGCCCACAGCACTTACATACATAACTGCAATTTTTTTATTTATATTAATGTCTATCTCCCTCTCTAGACCATAAACTCGTTGCTTGAAGGGAATGTGTCTGCTATATTATTATATTTTACTCTCCCAAGTGCTTAATACAGTGCTCTGCACACAGTAAGTGCTCAATAAATTTAATTGATTGAGTGATTGATAGGTACATGGAGAGCCAGACATTAAAATACAATCATACTTACACAGTATCACTATGACAACTTCTATCTAGTACGTAAAAAGCCTACCTCATAATGATTAAGAAAACCCTTCAAAATTGTGCTGAAACACTGAAACAAAGCCTTGCATTTTCTACCTACCGGATTTCTTCTCTCTCTAGGCCACTGACTCTTTTAGTAGTCGGTTCCTCTTGGCAGGATTGGATTCTAAAGCAGCACGAGAAGAAATGACCTACGTGTTTTTCTTATTTGCAAACCAATCCTACAAATTCTCTTCTAGCCCACAGCAGAGTTGATAATAAGGGAATGTATTGAAACATTTGTGTGGTGGATGCTGAAAGAATATGAAACCCAACACTTTGGGGATATCTTTTCTTTACTCAGAACCCTAAAATAGGACTCAGCCATCAGTGTCCAGAGAAAATCTTAATTCAGATCACAAGGTGCCCTTAGGATTTATTTACCATAGTCAAGTGCTAGTCTTCATTTTCTTACCTCCAGAGAAAAGACCTCCCTCACGTTGCCAGCTCAAGAAGTATTCCATTTCCTCAAAGTTCAAAGCTGTTATTCACCATGTACGAATTTTCGTTATTTGATTCATTTTTCCTGTCCTACATTTCTAGAAGCAGGACTTTCATTTACGTGGGGAAAAGTACCCTATGAAAAAATTGAGAAGGAGAGAAAACAGTCAAATGAAGGTATGGCTATTATTCAGAAGAACAGAAAATTTAATTGAAATAGAATTAAACAGAACACATGTAATTCAAGATTATGAAGGGAATGATTATGGCACTAGGAAGTCTGGTACCTAGGGAGTAGACAGATTGTGCATAAAGCTACTTGAAGACAAAGATCATGTTTACTCCTTTGTTATTTTCCCAAGCATTTAGTACAATGTTTTGCACACCATAATCTCTCAGTAAGCTCAAGAAGCAGCATAACCTAGTGGAAAGAGCACGGATTTGGGAGTCAGAGGATCTGGGTTCTAATCTCAGCTCTGCCACTTGCCTGCTGTGTGATCTGGGGAAGCTACTTAACTTATCTGTGCCTCAGTTTTAGCAACTGTAAAATGGAGATTGAACACCTGTTCTCTTTCCTACTTAAACTGTGAGCCTCACTCGGGACAGGGACTGTATTTGATCTGATTAGCTTGTATCTACCCCAGCACTTAGAATAGTAGTTGACCCATAGTAAGCACTTCATCAATCATCAATGGTATTTATTGAGTGCTTATTGTACACAGAACACTGAACTAATGCATGTGAGAGTACAGTACTAAGGATTCGCCAGACATGTTCCTTTCCCACAGCGAGGAAAAGTCTTACAGAAATATTTCCCACCAGCTACCTGTGATTAACACTTTCAAAGAGAAGAATTCTAGAAAGTTCTTGTCATACTCAGTCATTAATTCAGTCCCTCAGTGCCTCACAGTATATCATAATCATCATCATCATCATCAGTGGTAGGTATTAGGTGCTTCTATTTGCAAGAGCACTGTACTAAGAGCTTAGTAGAGTACCATAAAAATACAACTGATTGATAAATGACAAAAATTCCAGTACGTCTTTCATCAGACTGCAAGAAGGGCTATGATAGCAACCAGGCAAAGGATCCAAGTTGAAAGTCTATTTGGTTGTTCATTCAATCTTATTTATTGAGTGCTAACTGTGATTCAAGCAGTGTACTAAGTGCTTGGGAAAGTACAATATAACAATGAACAGACACATTCCCTGCCCACAATGAGCCTACAATCTAGAATCATAGTCATTATCGAGTGGCAGAATCATATTGCTCCTGAGGTCCTAGAACCCAGTCACCATACTATGATTGAGCATAGCTCCCAGCAACACAACTCCTGTGAGAAGAATGGATAGCCACAGATACCTGAGCTGTCACCTAAAGGAGGTAAAGATAGAGTGAAGTGCATTCTTGAGCAATATAACAGAGTGAGAGACTGTTAGTACATAACTGCAGTAGACAGGTTGACAGGCAGCAGTCAGAAGCAGGATTGCTTTCTCCGAGCAAATATTTATGAAATTAGGGATTTCAAGAGACAAAAAGAGAGAAATGCTTTATAAGGGACAAAACAATTAAGATGGCATGTATCTATCCTTATGTGAAAATCAAGCAGGAAGGAGATTCAAACCCACGTATGTCCTTTCCACTACATGTGCGTGCATGGATAAGGTGTTACTCTTAGTGTGATGTTAAAAAAAAGAAAAACAATTTCACTTCTTTCTCTCTCTCTCTCTCTCTCTCTCTCTCTCTCTCTCTGCATATATATATATATATGCAGAGAGAGAGAGAGAGAAAGAAGTGAAATTGTATATGATAGCAACTAGACAAAGGATCCAAGTTGAAAGTCTATTTGGTTATCCATTTAATCTTATTTATTGAGTGCTAACATATATCATATATATGTATATCTATATACATATATTTGTATATATGGGGTTAAGGTATTACTCATTGTTATCACCCTCTTCAGGAAGAGAAGAGAGAAGATTAATGTGGGTTACCAGGTCTCCATTGTTGGCCAAATTTTAACTGGAATCCTTATATTGTACTCTCCGAAGCACTTAATACAGTGCTGTTCACATAATAAGTGCTCAATAAATACCATTGATCAATCAATCAATCAATCAATCGTATTTATTGAGCACTGTGTGCAGAGCACTGTACTAAGCGCCTGGGAAGTACAAGTTGGCAACATATAGAGATGGTCCCTACCCAACAGTGGGCTCACAGTCTAGAAGGGGGAGACAGAGAACAAAACAAAACATATTAACAAAATAAAATAAATAGAATAGATATGTACTATATACTGTGCCTTCCCAGAATTGCAATATGGTCTCAGATCTTAGTAGCTTTGCTGCACATCAGATATAGGAGAACTATAGGAAACAACATCAGTACAGAAGCACTTTACATGATCAATAGACCTACTGTCTGGCAACTTCTAAAAACGTTTGGCGGCCCTGAGGCATTTATCAAGATCCTAAAATTTCACCATGATGATTATAATCGTATTTGTGGTACTTCAGCTTTTCATATGTGCCAAGCACTATATTAAGAGCTGAGGTAGATATAAACTGAACAAATCAGACACAGTTCCTATCCTACACAGCACTGACAGTCTAAAAGTGGGAGGGAGTAGAGATGTTTAATCCCCATTTTACATGTGAGGTAACTGAAGCACAATGGAGTTAACTAACAAAGAGGTACCAAGCAGGCTAGTGGCGGAACTGGGATTAGACTCCAGGTCTCCTGATACGCAGGCCTGTCCTCTTTCCACTAGTTCATGCTGCATTATGGCTGAAAGCAACAAGATTGGAGGAATTTGATCAGATCATTGCGCATTGGAGTGAGACCTGCCCTATCTATCTAGCCAGATTCCAGGACACAGCTATGTCTGATTCCTCAGGAAGACACAGCTCCACTGGCTGAAGAGTGTCATCAAAAGTCCTTGAGTTGCTCACAGGTGCAGATTCACTGATGATAATTCTTCTCCGGAAGCACATACATAGAGACATGGGACCAGGCTGTTGATTATTGACCACCTCTCCAAATAATAATAATAATGATAGCATTTGTTAAGCGCTTACTATGTGCAAAGCACTGTTCTAAGTGCTGGGGGGTTACAAGGTGATCAGATTGTCCCACGTGGGGCTCACATTCTTCATCCCCATTTTGTTTATTTATTTATTTTACTTGTACATATTTATTCTATTTATTTTATTCTGTTAATATGTTTTATTCAGCAAAGCACGATGGTTGATGTTGATGTTGACAATGGCAAAGATTCTGATTCCGTGCTGGTCATATTTATTATTCTATTTATTTTGTTAATGATGTGCATATAAACTTAATTCTATTTGTTCTGATGATTTTGACTCCTGTCAACATGTTTTGTTTTGTTGTCTGTCTCCTCCTTCGAGACTGTGAGCCTGTTGTTGGGTAGGGACCGTCTCTATATGTTGCCGACTTGTATTTCTCAAGTGCTTAGTACAGTGCTCTGCACACAGTAAGTCCTCAATAAATAAGATTGAATGAATGAATGAATCTAAGAAAAAAGAAAAATAATCTCACCTCCCATATATGTATATAATACATAAATATATATGTGTATATATATATATATATATATATATATATATATATATATATACAGAGAGAGAGAGAGAGAGTCAGAGATACCACACACCATATTACTCCTAAAAGAGGGAGGAAAAAAACCAGTTTTCAGAGCCTAATCTGACAGATGCAGAGCCTTGACACCCTACTCATTGATGATATGAGTGCCAAGATACTTATGATTTTCCCCCACAAATTATGAAGAAGTTTTAGTGGATCTTAAAATAGCTGCTTTTATACCTGAAGTTAACTTTTAAAGTTTTGCACATACATGCCCACCCACGGTATGCCGTGGCTTTCAAAGTTTGCTCTAGGCCATTAAATGTGAACTGCCATTCTAAAATTGAGAAAAGAGATCATGCAGATGAGAAAACAGATATCAATTAAGGAGAGAAATTTCTGTATTTCTATTGTCATTCCAGTTGCAAAGTTACCAATTTCACTTTTCTTTTAGCTCACAAAGAATTTCCAAGAACCACCAACTCATTAGGCTAGGACTGAATAATGATATTTAGATGTAATGCCTTCCCCAAAGGGAAATCTTCATTAAGTAGCAGGAGTAGGAGTAGTAGGAGTGGGAGCAATATTAATAATAATAACAATAATAATTATGTTTTTTGTTAAGTGCTCACGGTGGAAAGAGCACATGCTTGGGAGTCAGAGATCATGGTTTCTAATCCCAGCTCTGCCACCTATCAGTTGTGTGACCTTGGGCAAGTCACTTAACTTCTCTGTGCCTTAGTTACCTCATCTGTAAAATGGGTATTGTCTATGAGCCCTATGTGGAACAATCTGATTACCTTGTACCTACCCCAGCACTTAAACAGTGCTTGGCACATAGTAAGCGTTTAACAAATACCATAATTATTATTATTACTATTATGCATGAGGCACTGTACTAAGCCAATCTTAGAAGCTACTCTCCATTATCTAGCTTCTGTATATGGGCTTTTTTACTTTTAGTCCTTTGGTGAATTCCCCATCTTTCCATTGCCTTTCTTTTCTTCCTCACTAGGACGCTGCAGAGGGAAAACAAATCTGACCTCTTCATTAGAGTGTGTAATCTGACCTCTTCATTAGAGTATTTACCTCTATGGTAAGGAACGTATCTCTTGCTTCTGTAATACTTTCCAACACTTAATATAGTCTATTGCATTGTAAAGATGCTCAATAAATTCCGCAAATACGTTAGGGGTGAGAAGATGGAGCAGGCATTTCTCATTAGATAAGCAGAGTTTAGATGAAATAAACAGATAAGAGACTGTTCCCATTATATCTAAAGCACATTCCTAGTACTATGCTGGTATTCAGCATATAGGCACGATGGGAGCAGATATAGTAGTAGTAATGATAGCAGAAGAAACATTAAGCGCTTAGTACAGTGCTCTGCACACAGTAAGCGCTCAATAAATACAATTGAATGAATGAATGAAAGAAGGAGCAAGAAGAGAAGAGGTATTTAGAATTTACTTTATGTGAAGTACAGGGAAGCAAATAGATTTAATGAAATATCTTTCCAGCAAATCACCTTTGCTCTTGATTCCACCCAGCAATCACAGTCTGTCACCCTTGATTCATAGATATGAAAGCTCAGAATTTCTTGGATAGCTAACAGTATTTTCAGCTCTGAATGAGACAATACTCGTAATCTAAGCTCAAGGCAGAAGCAACCATCAAAGCATATTGCCTCCCTCGACATCTGCTTCACTCATTTCCAATATTCCACACAAAACTATCAGTCATGTTGCTTTCGAACCTGCTAGGTAGTGCTAATTGCTAACCCAAATTAAATGTAGGTTATCAGTTCAACCCAATGAGGAATATTTTCTTTGCCATTGGACTGAATTCCTTTTTAAGTATATTTTAGTCCTGAAATTCTAATCAGGTAGACCACATTATTTGTGATGAATACTGGGACATCAGGACCCAATCCCAGTTTGCATATATTTTCCTTTTGTCTCATTCATTCATTCATTCAATCGTATTTATTGAGTGCTTACTGTGTGCAGAGCACTGTACTAAGTGCTTGGGAAGTACAAGTTGGCAACATGTAGAGATGGTCCCTACCCAACAACGGGCTCACAGTCTAGAAGGGGGAGACAGACAACAGAACAAATTATGTGGATAGGTGTCAAGTCGTCAGAACGATTAGAATTAAAGCTAAATGCACATCATTAACAAAATAAATAGAATAGTAAATATGTACAAGTAAAATAGAGGAATAAATCTGTACAAACATATATACAGGTACTGTGGGGAGGGGAAGGGGGTAGGGCTGGGGTGATTCATTCATTCAATCATATTTATTGAGTGCTTACTGTGCGCAGAGCACTGTTCTAAGCACTTGGGAAGTACAAGCTGGCAACACAGAGCGACGGTCCCTACCCAACAGTGGGCTCACAGTCTAGAAGGGGGAGACAGACAACAAAATAAAAAATATACACGGAATAAAATAAATAAATATGTGCAAATAAAATAAATAAATAGAGTAATAAATACGTAGAAACATATATACATATATACAGGTGCTGTGGGGAGGGGAAGGAGGTAAGGTGAGTGGATGGGGAGGGGGAGGAGGGGGAGAGGAAGGAGGGGGCTCAGTCTGGGAAGGCCTCCTGGAGGAGGTGAGCTCTCAGTAGTCTATGAAGGGAGGAAGAGAGCTAGCTTGGCGGATGTTGTGAGGGAGGGCATTCCAGGCCAGGGGGAGGATGTGGGCTGGGGGTCGACGGCGGGACAGGTGAGAATGAGGCACAGTGAGGAGATTAGCGGCAGAGGAGCGGAGGGTGTGGGCTGAGCTGAAGAAGGAGAGAAGGGAGGTGAGGTAGGAGGGGGCGAGCTGATGGACTGCCTTGAAGCCGAGGGTGAGGAGTTTTTGCCTGATGCATAGGTTGATTGGTAGCCACTGGAGATTTTTGAGGAGATGGGGAGGAGGAGAGGGAAAAAGGGGCTCATTCTGGGAAGGCCTCTTGGAGGAGGTGAGCTCCTCACCGCATCATCTCAATCAATAGTATTTATTGAAAACTTACTCTTTCCAGGGCACTGAACTAAGTGCTTGATAGAGTACAGTACTATAGAGTTGGTGACATGATACCTGCCCACAAGGAGTTTATAGTCTAGTCTGGGAGAAAGAGAGGCAGTGTGGCCATTGGAAAAAAGGCTGGACCTGGGATTCAGATGACCTGGGTTCTAATCCCAGCTCCGCTATTTGTCTGCTGTGTGAACTTGAACTTGGACACTTCACCTATTGGTACCTCAGTTATCTCATCTGTAAAATGGTGATTTATATTGTACAGTACAGTACTCTGCACACAGTAAGCGTTCAACAAATAATAATAATAATAATGGCCTTTATTAAGCACTTACTACGTGCAAAGCACTGGTCTAAGCTCTGGGGGAGGCACAAGGTGATCAGATTGTCCCACGTGGGACTCACCATCTTAATCCCCATTTTACAGATGAGGGAGCTGAGGCACAGAGAAGTTAAGTGACTTGCCCGAAGTCACACAGCTGACAATTGGCAGATCCGGGAGTTGAACCCATGAACTCTAACTCCAAAGCCTGTGCTCTTTCCACTGAGCCACACTGCTTCTCAAATATGATAGAATGAATGAATGAGATGAAATCCTCCTTCTCCCCTTCTGATTTAGACTGTGAGCCCCATGTGGGACAGGAACTGTGTCCAGCCTGATTATCTCATATCTACCCCAGTGCTTAGAACAGTGCTTGACAAAGAGTAAGTGCCAAACAAATACCTTAAAAAAATCAGTTACAGATAGGGTTAATGGGAGAGGATAAGGATATGTATATAACTGCTGTGGATAGAATGAATATCAAGTACTTACAGAGCAAAGATCCAGTAAAGAAGAGAAGGCAAATAGGGGAAACATGAGCTTAGTTAGAGAGGGCTTCTTGGAGGAGAAATGTTTTTGGAAGGGTTTAAGGGAATGCCCTCCATCCTTCTCCTCCCACTCTTCCCACTCCGGCGCTTCCCCACCATTCCCCTACAGTGGCTAGCAGACTCCTGAAGGGTGAGAGGAAGAAGGATTGAGAACATGGGGTTAAGTTCCTTTTTCATTCTGGATCACATTCACCTTTCTAGTCCAGAAATCAATAGACCTTAATCAACTAATTCATTCAATCGTATTTACTGAGCACTTTCTATGTGCAAAACACTGTACTAATCAGTCAGTGGCATTTATTGAGAACTTTCTGTGTGCGGATCACTGTACCAAGCACTGGGAAAGTACAAACAGTTGGTAGACAGTCCCTACCCTCAAGAGTTGGCCTGTCTAGTGGGAGAATCTTATAGTCTCATAGGGGAGTTTACAGTCTAGTGGGGAAGTAAAGCCTTGACTATAAAGGGCAGTTCAAGATCTTACGATGATCAAGAGGAAAAAGAGGCAATATAGCCTAATGGATAGAGCACGGATCTGAGCGTCAGAAGGACCTTGGTTCCAATACTAGCTCCAGCATTTGTCTGTTGTGTGATCTTGGGCAAGTCACAACTTCTCTGTGCCTCAGTTGCCTCATATCTAAAATGGGGAATAAGCCTGTTATCCCCATGTGGGCCATGGACTGTGTCCAACCTCATTAGCTTGTTATCTACCCGAGCACTTAGTACAGTGCCTGGCACGTAGTGAGCACTTAAAGAAAAAGAGGTCAGTGCAAGGCAGACTGACCACTGTAGATAGGACAGTGTCAATTCTGTCATGAATGACAGATGTATGAATAGTTTCTAAAATTGCCCAGGATGGCCTTACAAATATTTCTACTATTATCCTCCTGAATTAATGCATTCTCAGTTTGCCCTGAACTCTTATCAAGGAGTTTATATAAACTTCCTTGGAGTAGAAACTTACTTGCTGAGGCAACCCATCAAAGGGCAGAATAATTTTACTGTCACATCCATGCATTGGAAATACAATGGAATTTTCCACTGTGTTTTCCTGTGACTCAATCTTAAAATAGCCTTTGATCAATGGATCATCTATCAAGTATAGTTCAGACAGTAATTGCCACCAGATACAACTCATTAAGTTAGCTGTTCCAATTAATCATTTTTTTCTCCATGAGCCTTGAACTTTGTTTCAAAATGACCACCACTGCATATTTTATGTAATTATAATTTAGTTTCTGAAGACAATTATTACTTGATGTGGCCTAGCATTCTTTTCCACCCACTCAGAGAAATAATGAAGCAGGTTTTTCTTATTTTTATGATAAGGATTTGATTTTCTATCTTTGTGTGCTAGCTTCCATTCCCTTACCTGGGAGATTGATGTAGTTAAGCTTGATTTCTCATCCTATCTCCTTCTCTTTCTCTTCTTCTTTTTCCTTCTCCCCTCTCCTCCCTATATTTCCTTCCTCTCCACTTCCTCTCTCTCTTCATCTCCTGTCTAAGCAATTTAGGGATTGGCCAAGCAGCTGTGCAGCAATAGAATGAGCATGAGTAAAGATTCCATCAATTACATCATTTGTGTTAGGAAATTCTGTAGACAGTGTAACTCATTGCAAGAAGCCCAATTTTATGGTTTACATTTTAGGAACTTGGACTAAATAAGAATTCCTCCTGCTGTGACCACCATGAGGCATTTTAAAAATGTGTGGGGAGACTTAATGTACCCATCACTTCTGTCATATTAGTAATAATGATGGCATTATGAGAAGCAGCATGGCTCAGTGGGAAGAGCACAGGCTTTGGAGTCAGAGGTCATGGGTTCAAATCCCAGTTCCACCAATTGTCAGCTGTGTGACTTTGGGCAAGTCACTTAACTTCTCTGTGCCTCAGTTATCTCATCTGTAAAGTGGGGATTAAGACTGTGAGCCCCCCGTGGGACAACCTGATCACCTTGTAACCTCCCCATTGCTCAGAACAGTGATTTGCACATAATAAGTGCTTAATAAATGCCATTATTATTATTATTGTTACTTGTTAAGCACTTGCTATGTGCCAGACACTGTTCTAAATTTTGGGACAACCTGATCACCTTGTAACCTCCCCATTGCTTAGAACAGTGCTTTGCACATAATAAGTGCTTAATAAATGACATTATTATTATTATTGTTATTTGTTTAGCACTTGCTATTTGCCAGGCACTGTTCTAAGTTTTGGGGTACATAAAAGCTAATCAGGTTAGACACAGTCCCTGTCCCACATGGGCCTCACAATCCTAAACCCCTTTACAGATGAGGTAACTGAGGCATAGAGAGAAGTGAAGTGACTCGCCCAAGGTTACACAACAGACAAGTGAGAGTTGGGATTAGGACCCATAACCAATGATCAGTCTCTATTCACAGTAACAATCATTATAACATTCTTTAGGCACTTACTATGTGTAGGGCGCTGTTCTAAGCCCTGGAGCAAATGCCAGTTAATCAGGTCAGACCTAGTCCCTGTCCCACACTGGGCTCACACTCATAAGAGAGAGAACAGGGATTGAGTCACCATTTAACATGTGAAGAAAGTTGAGTCCTAGAGAATTTAGGTAACTTGCCCAAGCTCACCCAGCAGGCAAGTGGCAGAGTGATATTAGACTTGTGTCTGTTCATTGTTCTACTGTACTCTCCCAAGCGTTTAGTAAAGTGTTCTGCACACAGTAAGTGCTCAATAAATACAATTGAATAAATTGAATGAACTCCCAAGACCATGATTTTCCCACTAGGCCAGACTTCTTCCTGGATGATAGCCACTGGATTACCCTGTGGGGTGAACCATGGATATGTGAGATTTTGAAAGGCACAAAATTTAAGTTCCACTCACAGAGTTAATGCTATAATCCATCAGGCATGAGTTTTGTCTTCATGTCTTAAGCACTGCTAACGCTATTTATTTATTCAATCATATTTATTGAGCGCTTACTGTGTGCGGAGCACTGTACTAAGCACTTGGGAAGTACAAATCGGCAACATATAGAGACGGTCCTTACCCGACAATGGGCTCACAGCCTAGAAGGGGGAGACAAACAACTAAACAAAATATGTAGACATTTGTCAATACCATCAGAGTAAATAGAATTATAGCTACATACACAGCAGTAATAGAATGAATAGAATAATAAATATGTACAAATATACACAAATGCTGTGGGGAGGGGAGGAGGAGGAGAGGAAAAGGGGGGCTCAGTCTGGGAAGGTCTCCTGGGGGAGGTGAGCTCTCAGTAGGGCTTTGAAGGGAGGAAGAGAGCTAGTTTGGTGAATGTGTGGAGGGAAGGCATTCCAGGCCAGTGGTAGGACATGGGTCAGGGGTCGACAGTGGGACAGGAGATAATGAGGCACAGTGAGGAGGTTAGCAGCAGAGGAGCAGAGTTTGCAGGCTGGGATGTAGAAGGAGAGAAGGGAGGTGAGATAGGAAGGTGCGAGGTGATGGTCATGCCTCTTTCCTCTCCCAGATGTAATGCCTTCACGTAGGTACAGGAAAGTGGCCCTACCAATGAGGTGGGAGAGGGGATGTGTTCTTGACTCAGGGGAAGGCACACCTAAAATGGCAACAGTATGTAGATCCTTGCTGCCGTCAGGCGTACTTTCCCCACTAATTACCCCCATTTCTTCCCTATCATTAACCATTCCAAGATAGCAATGTTGTACTTCCCAAGCGCTTAGTACAGTGCTTTGCACACAGTAAGTGCTCAATAAATACGATTGAATGAATGAATGAATGAATGGAGAGCTTAGAAGCCAAAAGTAAGAAGTTTTTGCTTGATTCGAAGGTTGATAGCCAACCACTGGAGATTTTCGAGGAGGGGAGTGACATGCCCAGAGTGTTTCTGCGCAAAGATAATCGGGGCAACAGTGTGAATTATAGACTGAAGCGGGGAAAGACAGGAAGATGGGAGATCGGAAAGGAGTTGAATAGGCATGTAGTAATAGGCCCTCTTCCTTTAGAGTGGTGGAAAATACACCTCTCCCCATACACCATACTTGCTTTGTGGGAAACATATGAGCCAACAGGTAAAACCACGATTGTCACATTAGAAAACAAAGTCAGCAATGCAGACATGAAAGAGTGACTACAGAGAAAGATAGGTAGTAGTAATAGTAGTAGTAGTAGTACAAGTATTTATGGAGTACTGATTGGGTACAATGCATCATATGAAGCACTTGAGAATGACAAAATAAAGATTTGACAATTACAATTGAAATAAAATGTATACAAAAGTTCTGAGGATGGGTATGATGGGGTACATAAGTGCTGAAGATTCATGTAGCTGACAATACTACCATCTTTCTGGTCAATTTCCATATTGATTTTTTCAGAAATTCCTGTCTGTTCTTATTCCCACATCTCTAGAAGTCCCCACATTCCCCTCTACCTAAACTGCTATGGAGGCCAGGCCAAGCACTTGTCATATTCTGACTCAACTACTGCACTATCCCCCTCGCAGACTTCCCTGTCTCCAGTCTCTCCCTTCTCTCATCCATACTTCACACTGCTGCCCGGATCCTTTTCCTAAAACATCATTCTGCACATCTCTTCCCCATGCCTTAAAATCCAGCAATGATTGTCCATTCCTCTCTGAATAAAGAAAAACCACACCCAGACTTAAGGCCCTCAATCACCCATCTCCCCTCTTATCCTCGCTACTGTCCCACTACATCCCAACTTGCACAATTTGTCCCTCTATGTCAAGCTACTCTTGGTCTTGCTCATCTTTCCTGCTGCTGACCTTTGTTCATATCCTTTCTCCTGCGTGGAACTCCCTTCCACTTCACATCTGGCTGATGACTTCTCTCCCCATCTTCAAAGACCTCTGAAATCAAATCTCCAAGAGACTTTTCCTGATTAATCTCTTACCCCGCCACCCAGCCTGAACTGTCACTTGAGAATTTCCATGTCACCCAACCACTTGAATACTCACACTGCTAAGCAGCACTCATATATGTATAACTTGGTTGCTTCCTCTTACCTGTCATTGATTTTAGTGTTTTTCACCTCCTTGAGGGCAGGGATCATGTCTGCTAACTCTACTGCACTTTCTCAAGTGCTTATTATAGTGCTCTTTATGGAGAAAGTACTCTATAAATACTTTTGATTGATCGATCTTATGGAGGGACTGAACACTACTTCACAGTTTCTCTAAATTTACGGGCAGTGAGAAAATGCCACAGATGGCAGTGATGTCTCTATCACAGCCCAAAGTGGAAAAATAAAAACTAATACTCTGAACAGTTACCATGAGATCACACTACTTACCATATTTATGATTCAATGCTTGTTCAACCTCATAGAGAGCCTTGTGCCATGCATTTCTCAGCATTAATGGTGTGAAACAGGTGTGCATAATAGATAGAGCTTTATGTGATGCATTTATTTATTAGTTATGAAAGAAGTAACTGAACCTTGTACCCTAATGCTCCCTTCATTTGAAAGTCAGCCTATCTCACTGGACTGCAACCCTTTACAGAATTCCTTGCAAATTCCTAAACTGTTGATGCTATTACTGCTCTCAAAAAAAGCCCAGAGGAAAGAATGCATAGGAAACATTGTTCAAAGTATATCAGATGCACTCCTGGTAAAGCCACCAAATATTTCTGATTCACTAGGAAAAATCCACAACTCTGAGCTTTCTGGGTGTCTTTTCCAGGGAAATGACTCAAGATCTGGCCCTCTAGACTTGAGCTTGTCCTCTAGACTGGAAGCATGTTATGGGCAGGGAACCACTGTTGTATTCTCCCAAGTGCTTAGTACAGTGCTCAGCACTCAATTAGTGTTCAATAATTACCATTGATATATCACTGATTGATTGATTAATCTGGGTTGATTATTGTAGATTGCAAACTCTTTCTAGGTTGTAAGGTTGTTATGGGCATGGATCTTATCTGTTAACTCTACTATTTTTTTCCCAAAGACTTAGTCCATTCATTCATTCTTTCAATCGCATTTATTGAGCGCTTACTATGTGCAGAGCACTGTACTAAGCACTTGGAAAGTACAATACAGATATAAAGAGAGTTAATCCCAGCCCACAATGGGCAGTCTAGTCCAATGTTCTGCATACAGTAAACAGTCAATAAATACCAATGACTGATTTATTGATTAATTTATGGAGGATGCTGTTCAAACTGGAGTCTGCATATGCTCAGAGAGAAAGGTTCATGGTTTTCTTTTTTTTCTTTTTAATATGTCTGCATTCCACAGTAAATTTCATATCCTATAAATCAGGATAAAGTATAAAATCATCCCCCTTTTCTCCAATAGCTTATTCTGTTCCCTCTCTCTCAACTCAGGCCTACTTTATACTGCCAAATATATTACATTTTGTCAAACGTACCACCAAAATTAGAAAATTGAAGCTTCAAAATGTCCTATATACTGACAATTAGTCTGGAGAAGGCTGAGGTCATGTACCTATCCATGCTTGGAGAATCCTTCACATATCCAAGTCTCCATTGATGAAGACCCAGAGCTGAAGACCATCAATGAATTGTGCTACCTAGAAAGAATGCCACACAAAGATTAATCAGTTGATTGGACAATGGTATTTACTGAGCATTTAGTATGCACAGAGCACTGAACTAAGTTGTTGGGAGAGTGCAATGCAATGGAGTAGAATGGGTAGATATGTTCACTGCCCAAAAGGAATTCACAGTCTAAAGGTGGAGTTAGACACTTAAAAAAAAAGAAATATATGGCACCAAGTATGGGGTAAATATCAAGTGCATAAAGGGTACAGATGGAAGCGCAGAGGTGACACAGGAGGGAGAGGGAGCAGGGGAAATAAGGCCTGAGTTGGGTATGGCCTTTTGAAGATGTGAATTTGGGGTGAATGGTGGACTGGCATATATGAAGGGGGAGGGAGTTCCAAGCCAATGGGAGGACATGGGCATGTACAGTAAGTAGGTTGATGTTAGAGGAGTGAAATGTGAGGGCTGAGTTATAGTAGGAAATCAGTGAGGTTAAGTAGGTGGAGGAGAGTTGATTGAATGCTTTAAAGGTGATGGTAAGGAGATTCTGTTTGATGTGAAAGTGGATGGGTAATCTCTGGAGATTCTTGAGGAGTTTGGAGACTTGCATTGAATTGTTTTTAGAAAATGATCTGGGTAGCAGAGTGAAGTAAAGATGGCCTTCCCAGACTGAGCTCCCTCCTTCCTCTCCCCCTCCTCCCCCTCCCCATCCCCCCCCCACTGCATCCTTCCCCTCCCCACAGCACCTGTATATATGTTTGTACATATTTATTACTCTATTTTACTTGTACATATTTACTATTCTATTTATTTTATTCTGTTAATGTGTTTTGTTTTGTTGTCTGCCTCTCCCTTCTAGACTGTGAGCCCGCTGTTGGGTAAGGACCGTCTCTATATGTTGCCAACTTGTACTTCCCAAGTGCTTAGTACAGTGCTCTGCACACAGTAAGCACTCAATAAATAAGATTAAATGAATGAATGGAGTGTGGAGAAACAGAGGACAGGGAAGTCAATGAGGAGGCTGATGCAGTAGTCGAGACAGTATGTGATAAGTTTGTTGTGTTCTGTTATATTGGACTCTCCCAAATGCTTAATACAGTGCTCGGCACACAGTAAGCACTCAATGAATATGATTGACTGATTGAATCAGCATAGTAGCAGTTGGGATGAAGTGGAAAGGACAGGCAGTTGGGATGAAGTGGAAAGGACAGATTTTAATGATGTTGTGAAGGTAGAATTGACAGGATTTGGTGACAGATTGACTACTTAGGTAGAATGAAACAGGTGAGCAGAGGATAATGTTAAGGTTACAGGCTTAGGAGATAAGGAGGATAGCTGTGTGATCTACAGTGATGGGAATGATAAGAAAATAGGGTACAGATGGGAAGATGAGGAGTTCTCATTTGGAAATGTTAAGTTTGAGGTGTCGATGCGACATCCGGGTTGACAAAAACATGTTTATTGCTCTAGACTTCAAAACTATGGTTCTTGTGTTTTCTTATGAATTACTCCAGAAATTTAGAATATGTAGTTGGGGAGGCAGGGTGGTTTTGTGGAAAGGATGCCTGTCTCCCCGTTCTAGACTGTGAGCCCATTGCTGGGTAGGGACCATCTCTATATGTTGCCAACTTGTACTTCCCAAGTGCTTAGTACAGTGCTCTGCACACAGTAAGCACTCAATAAATACGATTGAATGAATGAATGAATGAATGAATGTACATCCAAGTAGTGATGTCCTGAAAGGAGGTGCAAATGTGAAAGTGCAATTTGGGAATCAGCGTAGAGATGATAAACTAAGTCTTGAGAGTGAGCAAGTCCTCCGAGGGAGTGGGTGTAGATGGAGAACAGAATTGAACTGAACCTTGAGGGACTCCAATGACGATATAAGAAAAGAAGAGGAGGTAGAACAATGAATCAAGAATGTTAGTTAGTCTTGAGGGAAACTGTGATATAGTATGACACCACCATGATATCACAATGCAGATCTCATTGGAGTTCTATAAAGCAACTATATTGTCTGTGCTTGGAACCTGAGAGATCTAAACCATCCAGAAACATGACATCAAATTCCTAAAACAGACTCCCTCAGAGACACTTACGTGCAGTACCAAACATCAAGCATGGCGTAGTAGATAGACTAAAGGCCTAGGAGTTAGAAGGACCTGGGTTCTAATTCTGCAACCACCACCAGTCTGCTGTGTGACCGTGTGCAAGTCACTTCACCTCTCTGTGCCTCAATTACCCCATCTGTAAAATGGGGATTTAGGTTCCCTCTAGACTGTAAGCTCTTTGTGGGCAGAGAATGTATGCTTACATCCTTACAGAGAAGCAGCATGACTCAGTGAGAAGCAGCATGGCTCAGTGGAAAGAGTATGGGCTTTGGAGTTGGAGCTCATGAGTTCAAATCCTGATTCTGCCAATTGTCAGCTGTGTGACTTTGGGCAAATCACTTAACTTCTCTGTGCCTCAGTTCCCTCATCTGTAAAATGGGGATTAAGACTGTGAGACCCATGTGGGACAATCTGATTACCTTGTATCCTCCCAGCGCTTAGAACAGTTCTTTGCACATAGTAAGTGCTTAACAAATACCATCTTATTATTATTATTATTGTTGTTTTATTGTCCTCTCCCAAGCACATAGTACAATATTCTGCACAAAGTAAGCATTCAATGAATATGATTACTTGAATGAATCAAGTGAAAAGACATGATCACAAACTGTAGATCTCACATCACCCTACAGCTGCAAAGCAATGGTCATAACATCAAACCCTCATCGAATGGCACATATAACAAGAATGGTTATACTCTCAAACCACAGCTGAGGAGGGAGCTAAAGTGGATTAATGGACAAAAATAGATGCTTTCAAAATAATGAAGGAAAAATGATTTTGCATAGACAGCCACAACCAGAAATGAAGTGACCGTCTAATAGCCTTGGTTAGATTATGTTTGCAGATGATAGCCTCTTTCTTGCTGTTAAACCTGTTACCACAATGCACAAATGCAGCCTGCATTTTAGGTACAAACTTTAACAGGAAGGAAGGGGCAATTGTTATATGAACCCAATTTGGAAGGGATTGTCAGTTACATATTGATCTTATCAGCCCCAAACACACTGATAAAAATCTCACCTTCAGTAGCATCACTTCAATCCCAAAGGATAGCTAGATATCTATCAATCTGTTGAAAGATAGATGTTCACACATACAGTTCTAAGTAAATGAAATGTTTCTGTGCTCCCAGGTTTGGCATAAAGAATAGTCTTACTATTTTATTTTCATAAATAAATAACATAGTCTTATTATCTTAGAATTTCCTTCATTTTCAGGCAGAAGGTAGACTTTCTCAGCCCAGATAATAATTTGTCTGTAGGCAAAGTGGATTACTACAGTGGCACTAAAAGGATAACTTATTTTCAGTGAGTCAATCATATTTTTGAGCACGTACTGTGTGCAGTGCACTGTACCCCTCTCCCTTCTCCCCATCCCCATACCCCGTCTTACCTCCTTCCCCTCCCCACAGCACCTGTATACATGTATATATGTTTGTACGTATTTATTACTCTATTTATTTATTTTATTTGCACATATTTATTCTAATTATTTTATTTTGTTAATATGTTTTGTTTTGTTCTCTGTCTCCCCCTTCTAGACTGTGAGCTTGCTGTTGGGTAGGGACTGTCTCTATATGTTGCCAACTTGTATTTCCCAAGCGCATAGTACAGTGCTCTGCACACAGTAAGCGCTCAATAAATATGATTGAATGAATGAATACTAAGCACTTGTGAGAGTACAATGCATCAGAGTTGGCAGACATGTTCCCTGCCCACAATGAGCTTACAGTGTAGAGTGGGAGACAGACATTAATATAACTAAAGTGACATACTCCTTCCCTGCAGGCCCTACACAACTCTATCACCTAACCAGGACCTTATGGCTTGACTAAAGAAGGCAGAAATCATGGGGCAATACAATGATGGTTTTATCATTCTTAACATTAAAAGTTACTTTTAACACTGGCCACATTTGCAAAATAATACTATTGCCTGAAAAGTCCAAAGATCCACGATGGATATGTGAAGTCAAAACTCAAATGAAATAGAAAAGGATAGAAGGCCATGGAGCTCTTCCCTCTGCTGACATTTTCCGTGCCCAGTGGTTTGCATTTCTCCTCTGCCCTGCCAACATTTCCTCAAGCCCCCTTCTGAGTGTTTTCTTCCCAGCACTCCCAATAACAGAGGGGTCAGCCATGCCTCATCCTGGTCCTTCATTTTTTTTACGGTATTTGTTAAGCATTTACTGGTGCTATCGTCGATTCCCGATTGGACACAGTCCATGTCCCACATGGGGCTCACAGTCTTATTCCCCAATTTACAGATGAGGTAATTGAGGTGCAGAAGAGTCAATCAACAACCCCAAGGTCACACCGCAGACAAGTGGCAGAGCTAAGATTAGAACCCAGGTCCTTCTGACTAACAGGTCTGTGTTCTATTAGACCACACTGCTTCTCTTCAGATCCAAATCCATGCACTTTTTCAATTCTCATCCAGGGAAAGCCCCCTTTTTGTTGCTCCAATAAAAAGGGCAGAACTCTGAAACCAGGGATCTAGTTCTGGTTCTGGAGGGTGATAGGTAAATATTCCCCCTTCTAGACTGTGAGCCCGTTGTTGGGTAGGGACCGTCTCTATATGTTGCCAACTTGTACTTCCCAAACGCTTAGTACAGTGCTCTGCACACAGTAAGCGCTCAATAAATACAATTGAATGAATGAATGTATACTGCCGGATTTGTGAAGTCAGTGGTGAGGCTTTCAGAATCAGGCATCAATTAATCAATCAATGTATTTTTTGAGTGCTTACTGTGTGTAGAACACTGTTCCAATCTTCCCTAATGTTAGCACAGGGCAAACAACATAATAAATATTTAAATATCAGTCTATCAGTTAAGCTTATTCATTGAGCATTCACTTTGTGCAGAGCACTGTACTAAGGACTTGGGAGAGTCCAGTACAACAATAAACAAACATATTCCCTGCCCACAATGAGTTTACAGCCTAGAGGAAAAAAAAGTATTTGTTAAGTGCTTATAATGTGCTAAGCTCTGGGAAAGATACAAGGTAAATGAGTTGTTCACGGTCCCTTTCCCATATAAGGCTTAGTCTCAACCCCCATTTTACAGATGAGGTAACTGAGGTGCAGAGACATGAAGTGACTTGCCCAAGTTCACACAGCACACAAGTGATGGAGGCAGGATTAGAACCCAGGTCCTTCTAACTCCCAGGCCCATGCTCTATCCTTTGGGCCACACTGCTTCTCTACCACTATTATTGTTATCATTATTATTATAATGTAGGGAAATCAAGAATGGACCGACATAATACAAAGTAAATGAAGCTGAGCTGGTTCTAAGTGTTTCTTGGATATTTGTATGCCTTTTTACCTAGAGTTCATCGGATGCACAGAACTATTGGTAGAGCTCCTATAAAGGTAGCTGAATTTTCATCATGTATCTAGCTAGGGTAGAAAGCAACCAAAAAGCAGCATTGTCAGTTACAGCAGCTTTAATCGAGCATAGCTGTTTATCCTAATGAATATGCATGGAACACTGATGAACGGGCATGATTGATATCTAGATTCACAAAGTGAAGAAGCTAATCTATATGCAGATTTTGCAGCTAATAGAAAACTACTGATTCCCCCCCTTTCGGGCAAAGATTCTGAACTGGTGAATGTCATTCCTGAGGCTATGTCAGTAATAGCTCCATAGAGAGCCTGCAGCAGGAGGCTATTTTCCTGGAACTTACTCTTGGGAGTATGAAGGGCAAACCCTCCTTTCCCCAAGTCTGGTCCTTCTGGTCCTCTTCCCTCTGGGCCTAGAAAAATCCAGTAGGAAGGGGAGACTGGCAATACTCTAGTTTGCATTGAAATTATAGGATCTGTGAAAGGGACAATCATGGTCACCGTGCATTATCTCCCTTAAAGCAATTTATGAAAAAGATGTGACAGAAAAGTAAAATTGCACCTTGACTCTTGAGAGTGGCTAATTTCATAAAAAAAAATTCCTAATGATAATACTTAGAATAAAATATGGAAAATCCACCATTAGGCTGGCAAAAGAATTCACCTGGGAGGAAAGAATAGGATGAGAAACTTGGAGCTTCCAACCCCAGCTAATTGGAGTCAATAAGAATCAATTGAACTTCCATATCGAAAAAGCTCTTAGGGTCATTTGGACAGGCTCCCTTAGAATTTCAATGATTTCTACGCCTCGGGCAATGGCTGGACATTTTTCACTGAGTTGAGCTGCATTAAATTTGTATTTTTCCAGGGCTATGTTTGGAGTTGAGGTCCCAAATACAAGACTTTAAAAAACGTGTACTTTTGACGCATCACTGCCCATACAAAATCTCTTCTTGCACAGAGACAAGGCAAACGAGCACAGTTTCAATTCCTCAAAAAAAAAAGATTTTCCATTAATATGGAACAGCAGCCCGTAGAAATAAAATGTATTTCCAGTTGTCCCGAAATTGATACTCAAAACCAGTGTTCTGAGGTCTCCCGCATCAATATAAAACATTGGGAGAAAATGGATCCTGAGTCTTGTTTTTTTCCTTGGGCCACAAGGCCACAGCCAACGTACTTGTGCTTTCAAACTCAACCAGGCCAGGTAGGAGAACTGCTGGGAAAGAAGCACAAGTTAAACTACAAATCCCATAGTGCAAAAATTCCACCCACACTTCCCAAAAGCTTCTGGAATATTCTGTAAGGAGTTTTGCTTCTTTTCCAATAGGGACAGAACCCTCTCTCTGGAAGGGTTGGAGTTTTCTTCAGAAGAATGTGAAAAAGAAACGTTATGCTCATGTGGCTGTGCTGTTTTTGCTTCTGATCCACTTCTGGTTGGGACCACAACAGAAGGAGCACTATGTGCCAAGCTATTTCTCACTGTTTCAGCTATTGCTATGGTAAAAAGAAAGGTAAGATGAGCTGATTTGAAGTTTTGTCACCTAAACTATTTTCTGGTCACTTTGCCCAAGCAAAGCCTTAGAAGGGACATGTAACTAAGCAAATGGTGAGTGGCTTCTGGTAAGCTGACCATTAAGCTTTGTATTTATTACTTTAAACTTCATTGGTTTTAATATAATCCTATAAACTTCAATCCTGCATTTTTTCTTGCTACATGGCTAATAATAATAGCAAAACTAATGAATTTTGGTAACTACGTTCTATGTGTCAAGGACCGTACTAAATGCTGGGATAAGTACAAGATAGTTATGTCAAACATAGTCCCTATCCCAGTTGGAACTCACAGCCTAAGAAGGAGGGAGAACAGATATTGAATCCTCATTTTAGATAAGGAAACTGAAGTACAGAGCTGTCGAGTGACTTGACCAGGGTCACACAGCAGGAAAGGGTCTGAGCCAGGATTAGAACCCAGATCTTCTGATTCCCGGGTCCGTGACCTTTCACTTGGATTGTTCTGAAAAGAGTATGCCTCATTTGAGTCCTGGTTTGAGGTTACACATCAAAGAGGCCCCAATCTCAATATCCTGAAATAAATGCTTCTGATTCTCTTTCTTTTCAAATGTGACAGAAAATATGAGGAATGAAATATGCTTAAAATTTTCTTTGAATAAAGTTTGCCAAATGAAACTTGCAGAAATTTTGGAGAAGTGGAAAAATCACATATATTTATTGATTTCCCCAGAATGCCTATCCCTGGACTAGTCTTTGAGAAAATTATATGGTGAAATCAGGCCAGACATTATCACAACTCAAACAGTTCATTCATTCATTCATTCAATCATATTTATTGAGCACTTACTGTGTGCAGAGCACTGTACTAAGCGCTTGGGATGTACAAGTTGCCAACATATAGAGACGGTCCCTACCCAACAGTGGGCTCACAGTCTAGAAGGGGGAGACAGAGAACAAAACCAAACATATTAACAGAATAAAATAAATAGAATAAATATGTACAAGTAAAATAAATAGAGTAATAAATACGTACAAAGATATATACATATATACAGGTGCTCTGGGGAAGGGAAGGTGGTAAGGCGGGGGGGATGGAGGGGGGAAGGAGGGAGAGAGGAAGGAGGGGGCTCAGTCTGGGAAGGCCTCCTGGAGGAGGTGAGCTCTCAGTAGGGCCTTGAAGGGAGGAAGAGGACTAGCCTGGCGGATGGGCAGAGGGAGGGCATTCCAGGCCAGGGGGATGATGTGGGCTGGGGGTCAACGGTGGGACAGGCGAGAACGAGGCATGGTGAAGAGATTAGTGGCAGAGGAGTGGAGGGTGCGGGCTGGGCTGGAGAAGGAGAGAAGGGAGGTGACGTAGGAGGGGGTGAGGTGATGGACAGCCTTGAAGCCCAGGGTGAGGAGTTTCTGCCTGATGCGTAGGTTGATTGGTAGCCACTGGAGGTTTTTGAGGAAACAGTTAAGTCTTGACTGAAATTCTCAGATAACCAAAACACGTGGGGTCGTTTTGCATGGATTTTCCAAGTAATCACCTCAATTCTTATCCTATTTTATCTGTGAGGGTACAGAATGCAATCATCAGAGTACTTAGCTAGTCTGTATTATTCACTAATGTTGACTAGCTGAAACAGATTTTCCAACCGTCAGGTGTAAAAGCCAGTTTCCCCTCACTGCTTTTCCAATTGGCAGTTACCTTACATGAACTGGGTAGACAATTTAAATCCTTATTAATAAGGCGGCAGGTTAAAAGGGGTTTAGGGCTCCTTTTTTCCAAATCAAAGCAGAGTCATAAGGTAGACAGACAGATGGACCACCGGGTATTTTGTGGTGCATTGTTACCCTTTACTGAATGAGTTGACCTTATCCAATCTCCCTCACCACCTGCTGTAGGAACTGTCCATTTTGCAACTAAATCACAGTTCCTTTCACAGCATCTGGCCTTTTGTCAAGGCCCAGAGCTGTAGAGTAGAGCAGTTTGGGGTGGGGAACAGGGCCTAGATGACCTACAGAGGATGAGGCCTTTACTGGTTGAGTCCCATCTTACAGGGTCTGCCTCACCTGCACCCTGAATCTATCAATCAATCAGTTAATGATATTTATTGAGCACTCACTCTGTGCAGGGCACTATACTAAGAATTTGGGAGAATGCAATACAATAGAATAGGTAGACACGATCCCTGTGCACAAGAAGGAGCAGCATGGCGTAATGGATAGAACACGGGCTTGGGAGTCAGAAGGTCATGGGTTCTAATCCCAGCTCCGCCGCTTGTCTGCTGTGTGACCTTGAACGAGTCACTTCACTTCTCTGGACTTCAGTTACCTCATCTGTAAAATGTGGATTGAGACGGTGAGCCCCACATGGGACAAGGACTGTGTCCAGCTTGATTTGCTTGTATCTACTCCAGCACTTAGTACAGTGCCTCATACATAGTAAGCGCTTAACATATATCGTGATCATAATTATTAAGAAGCTTACAGACTAGAGAGATGTCTACAGAGGAAAAAGAAGTCCAAGATTTTCAAAATGCTTGGGACTCCTGACAGCAATGTTTCATGTGTCTTGGAGAGGCAAGCCATGCTACCACATTCAGAGTCAGCTCAGTGAGCAGAGCAGCTCAATCTTGGGCAATTAAGAAATAGAAGTACCAGTGTCCCAAAACTGTGGTGACTTTCTCCTCCTCTCCCAAATCCAGAGTTTAAAAGAGCAATAAGCCCATGAGGAGGAGAGAAAAATGAAATCCCCAGTCCTGAGGTGACCTCTGAGGGAGTGGGAATCACATCAAACATCCCACCTTTAGCCTGTCTTTCAATCTTGCCTAAGAGATGCCCAATCTAACTCCTTCCATCCACAGCCCAGATTGGATTCACCTCTTTAACTGTTTCTGGAGTTCCTTTCAAGAGGATTTCACTTTCCTTCCAACACTACAGGTCTCTGGAGTATTTTTCTCTGTTTTTAAGAATGTACAACTCTTTATTTTGGCAGTGTTGTAAATATTTTATATTTGTTTCTCCGATTAGAATGTAAGCTCTTTGTGGGCAAGGAATGTGACGCTGTTATTCTGTACTTTCCAAGTACAGAATAGTGCAACTACTAGTACAACTCCTAGTACAACTACTAGTACTAGTTGTTGTACTAATAGTACAACTACTACAACTACTACCTATTACAACTACTACTACTGCTACTCCTACTAGACCTTCTTGTCATAGACCTGTGTTTGTCCAAATATCTACATGCCAATGAACCACTTACCACTTACATGGGCTTAGGAATCGGAGGACATGGATTCTAATCCTGGCTCCTCCACTTGTCAGCTATGTGACCTTGGGCAAATCACTTAACTTCTCTGTGCCTCAGTTACCTCATCTATAAAATGGGGATTAAGACTGTGAGCCCCACATGGGACAGCCTGAGTACCTTGTATCCACCCCTATGTGCTTGGCACATAGTAAGTGTTGAACAAATACCATTATTATTATGATGATGACAACTAAAGGCTGAAGCCTTGTTGTTAACACATGCATTTGAATCTGCTGCTAGCAAGAATGTGCTTTTCTTGAGTCCCCAATATCAATACTCTGAGGATATTGCTTATCCATAAATTAATTTTCCTCAGATTCTAGGATTTGCCCTACTTAGTCTATGCTGATGCTGATTTTCTTTTTTATGCTTTAATCATTTTCCATCTTCCTTTCAACAGTTACTATGTCATAAAAATCTTCCAACCTCAGGGGTCCATAAAGCTGGGGATTGATTACTATCACTTGAAAAGTAGAAACTTTCCATCTCCTGATTGAATATCAATCAAATTGGCCCTTTGTGTTTGACCCTTCATATGATTTCTCCTCTATTTTCTCCTTCTCTCCATGTTCTCTGAAAGCCCTATGTTCTGTGCTCATTAGGGTTCACCTCCTGATCTCAAATTTTCTGAAATAAATTCCCTGTTGCTCAGCTACTGACTCATTCATTTCCTTTTAAAGCCATCTTCACAACTTTTTATTATTTTCCATGCTTTCTGTTATTTTTAGAAATAATTACATCTTGATAAAAGTTGCTACTGTGTGCTTTGGGAGAACTTGGGTGTATTAATGCTTTGAAGCAGCCAAAATGAAAATCTATGAGCTCTAACTACTGAGCAATCACAAAAATCATCACTACCAGTAGATGCCTAGTTGCCTTCCTGAGTACAGTAAAATCCTATTAATTGGACTGGTTAATTATTAGACATGTTACCTCATTATCAACATCATCAATCGTATTTATTGAGCGCTTACTATGTGCAGAGCACTGTACTAAGCGCTTGGGAAGTACAAATTGGCAACATGTAGAGACAGTCCCTACCCAACAGTGGGCTCACAGTCTAAAAGGGGAAGACAGAGAACAAAACCAAACATACTAACAAAATAAAATAAATAGAATAGATATGTACAAGTAAAATAAATAAATAGAGTAATAAATATATGCAAACATATATACATATATACAGGTGCTGTGGGGAAGGGAAGGAGGTAAGAGGGGGGATGGGGAGGGGGACGAGGGGGAGAGGAAGGAAGGGGCTCAGTCTGGGAAGGCCTCCTGGAGGAGGTGAGCTCTCAATAGGGCCTTGAAGGGAGGAAGAGAGCTAGCTTGGCGGATGGGCAGAGGGAGGGCATTCCAGGCCCGGGGGATGACGTGGGCCGGGGGTCGATGGCGGGACAGGCGAGAACGAGGTACGGTGAGGAGATTAGCGGCGGAGGAGCGGAGGGTGCGGGCTTCTGTACTGTGGGAGAGTGGGAGGGGCTGCAATAGAGTTTATTCATGGAGTGGAGTGTGCCATGCACTGGGGTAGATACAAAATAATCAGGTTGTCCCACATGGGGCTCACAGTCTTAATCCCCACTTTACAGATGAGGAAACTGAGGCACAGAGAAGTGAAGCGACTTGCCCAAAGTCACACAACTCTTAAGTGGTGGAACCGCTTGTGATTTTTTTCTTCACAGGATTAGGAAATCTCCAATTGGTCCTCTGCCCTATTTAATTTTACCAACTTACTTTGGAGACTGCTTTTAGACATACTTGGCTAAAGGATCATCTATTTCCAATATTTCACAATTCTGTGTATAAACAGCTCAGAATTCTGGAGTTAGATGCCTTCAAAGGTCATAGGGTAATCAGGTTGTCCCACATGGAACTCACAGTTTTAATCCCCATTTTACAGATGAAGCACCTAAGGCACAGAGAAGTTAAGTGATTTGCCCAAAGTCACACAGCTGACAAGTGGCGGAACCAGGAAACCTGTGCTCTTTTTCACTAAGCCATGCTGCTTCTCTAATCCTGGCTCTGACACTTGCCTGCTCTGTGACTTTGGGCAAATCAACTTAATTTCTCTGTGCCTCAGCTTCTTCATCTGTAAAACAGGGTTTAAATATGTGTTCTCTCTCCCGGTTAGACTGTAAATCCTATGTGGAACAGAAGCAGTGTCTGATCAGGCTCGTATCTCCTCCTGCCTGGAGGACATCTCCATCTGGATGTCTGCCCGCCACCTAAAATTCAACATGTCCAAGACAAAACTCCTTATCTTCCCTCGTGTCTTTCCCCACTTCAATCCATACTTCATGCTGCTGCCCGGATTGTCTTTGCCCAGAAACGCTCTGGGCATGTTACTCCCCTCCTCAAAAATCTCCAGTGGCTACCAATCAACCTACACATCAGGCAGAAACTCCTCACCTTTGGCTTCAAGGCTGTCCATCACCTCGCCCCCTCCTACCTCACCTCCCTTCTCTCCTTCTCCAGCCCAGCCCGCACCCTCCGCTCCTCTGCCACTACTCTCCTCACCGTTAGGCCTCATTCTCACCTGTCCCACCGTCGACCCCCGGCCCACGTCATCCCCCGGGCCTGGAATGCCCTCCCTCTGCCCATCCGCCAAGCTAGCTCTCTTCCTCCCTTCAAGGCCCTACTGAGAGCTCACCTCCTCCAGGAGGCCTTCCCAGACTGAGCCGCCTCCTTCCTCTTCCTTCCTTCCCCTCCCCATCCCCCACCTTACCTCCTTCCCCTCCCCACCGCACCTGTATACATGTATATATGTTTGTACATATTTATTACTCTATTTATTTATTTTACTTGTACATATTTATTCTATTTATATTATTTTGTTAATATGTCTTGTTTTGTTGTCTGTCTCCCCCTTCTAGACTGTAAGCCCATTGTTGGGTGGGGACCGTCCCTATATGTTGCCAGCTTGTACTTCCCAAGTGCCTAGTACAGTGCTCTGCACACAGTAAGTGCTCAATAAATACGATTGAATGAATCTGATTGCATTTCCTACAGCACACAGAAAAGTACCTGGCACAGAGTATGTGCTTAACAAACATTGCTGTTATTTTTCTTCTTATTATTATTATTTGTTGGCCTCTACCCTTTGTTATTTCAATCTGTGGTATTTCTTGAGTGCTTAATATGTGCATTGTGCTATACTAAGCACTTGGGAGAGACAATAGAGTTGGTAGATTGTAAAACTGCTCTTAAGGAGCAAATAGGAAAAGCAACAGAGAATAAGGCTATATGTTTATAAAGTTCTGTGGGGGTGAGAGTGGGGTGGGAATTAAAGCACCTGCTTACAGCATCCAACCCTATTATTTTCATTTATACCTCTCTATGTCCTGATCCTGTCCCGTTCTCTCTTCATTTTCTCAGAGGGCCAGACTGATCAGTATCATCTCTGTTCTAGTCAAAGGAACCTGGAAAGAAATACTAAGCTCCTGTGTGTCACCTGATGTGAATTCAGGAAGATTTCCTGGCTCCCCTACTATGGGTCTCAGATGTGACAGGACATTCCCTGTCTCTCTCAAACCTCCAGATTGGGAACAGAGAGGAGTTGTTTTTAATGTGTCCCAGCTCACAGCAGGATTTGCTTCTGCTGGGATTGCCTGGTTCCAGCATAACTTCCTAAACCCTGAAATTCTCTCCCTCCCTAGTACGTTCCCATTTGGAGTGCTGTGCTTGCAGCTCTTGGCCTTGGTTTTTCTGTTGCTTATAATAATAATAATAATAATGGCATTTATTAAACACTTACCATGTACAAAGCACTGTTCTAAGTGCTGGGGAGGTTACAAGTTGATCAGGTTGCCCCACAGGGGGCTCACAATATTAATCCCCATTTTACAGTTGAGGTAACTGAGGCACAGAGAAATTAAGTGACTTGCCCAAAGTCACACAGATGACAATTTGCAATTGGCAATTGACAATTGAACCCATGACCCTCTGACTCCAAAGTGTGGGCTCTTTCCACTGAGCCACGCTGCTTCTCATGCTTATCAGGACAGAGAGGAGACCAATAAGTCTCAGCTATCAGGAGAATTAGCATGGCCTAGTGGAAATAGTTTTCCATAGGACTTGCACCCTATATTCACCCCTCCCTCAGCCCTACAGCACTTATGTATATATCTGTCATTTTTAAATTAAATGTCTGTCTCCCCAAATAGACTAAACTCACTGAAAGAAGGGAGTATGTCTACCAAACCTAATATATTGCATTCTCCCAAGTGCTTAGTACAGTGCTCTGCACCCAGGAAACACTCAATAGATACATTGATTGCTTTATTGAGAACACAGTCCTGGGAATCAGGACCCCTGGGTTCTAATTTTGACTTTGCCATTTATCTCCTGTATGATCTTGGGCCATTCACTTGACTTCTCTGGGCCTCAGTTTGCTTGTCTGTAAAATAGGGATTAAAGATCTGTTCTCCCTCCCCTTTAGACTGAGCCCCACATGGGCTGTGTCCACCCTGAGTGTGTTCTATTGCCTCCTGATCTTAGTACAGACACACAATTTGCCCTTAACAAATGTTCTAAGTATTAATATTAGGGCTTTCTATTCTTAATTGTGTTACATAATCATCTTGCCTATTGCTTATTCTGTAAGGTTTACAAAGTGAAATCCTTGGTGCTGAAATGCCGCATGGTGAGGATGGAAGAAACCAAAGTCTCATACTTGGCCGCTGTGCCAACAAATCACTTATGTATTAAAAATCTCTCTGAAGGCAATGGTAACTAAGCCTTAACAAAAGCAATGCAAATGCCAACATGGAAGCTACCATTTACCACAGAAACTTTGGGGTGCAAGGTTGAGGTAGATATCCTCTGTGATCACTCAACCTAAAAGATGTGAGTGGCTTTTCCGAGAGGGGTCCTGCCACCCAGTTAATGACTAGGCAATCTTGATTACAGTGGATTTCACATGCAGATATTCATTTTTGATCCAGGATGAAAAGGAACACTCCATTTTGGCAATTACACCCTTCAAAAAGGAATTTAAAATGAATTTTCTTTGTAGTCACAAGGCAAATTGACTGCTGCTGGAAGGGCAAAGATTTAATACTTAATGAAATAACAGACGTCAGGCAATCATTTCTAAGATGACGGGTATGACTAATAATAGAAAGATTCCTTAGATGTCGGCTTTTCAGATCATCTTGACACTTGCCCATTATTCTGGTGTTTAATTATTATCAGGGAATGAGTTTTTGGTTTTGTGGGGGTCATGTGTGCATTAATATGAGTTCTTCCCCTGGACTGTAAGCTTCCTGTGGACAGGGAACTTCATTCATTCATTCAATCATATTTATTGAGCGCTTACTGTGGGCAGAGCACTGTACTAAGCGCTTCGGAAGTACAAGTTGGCAACATATAGAGATGGTCCCTACCCAACAGTGGGCTCACAGTCTAGAAGGGGGAGACAGAGAACAAAACAAAACATATTAACCAAATAAAATAAATAGAATATGTACAAATAAAATAGAGTAATAAACACGTACAAACATATATACATATATATACATATATCCCTGCCCCAACAGGGCCACTGAGCAGCCCTCCCCTCCTTGCCCCCATCGCCCAGTGACACCAATGCACCTCACGTTCCCTTGTCCACCAACACTGTTCTAATTGTGCTCTCCCAAGCAGTCAGCACAGTGCTCTGCACAGAATAAGCACTCAGTAAATATCCTTGATTGATTGAATTTTACTTTATCAAACAAGTTTGGTTTGATCCTCCTTCCAAGCACAGATTTGCTTCTGATTGAAAAAATCTGCATAAAGTACAGTCCTCCTAAAGCCTCCTAAAGCCTAAAGCCTATTCTCAAGGGAAATACCATTGTCACAGCTAAGAAGGAGAGACCTAGACTACTCTATATCCCGGTTGACATTCCTCTGTAGGTTGAGCTGGGAGTGAGAATGCCATAATTACTTTGGTAATGAATGTGGCAGGGATTCAGCACTTACTCTTTGCAAACTTCTGGGGGCTCCTACCTTCTAACAAAAGATTTTAGGTGGGCACTTCCAAAAATTCCTCAAGGACAGAGTATTCATCCATCAATCAAGCAATCAATTGGATTTATTGAGTGATTACTGTGTGCAGAGCAGTATAACTAAGTCCCTGGGAGAGTACAATATAACACAGTGCTAACCTGATCACTATGTCTCAATCTCATCTATCTCGCTGCTGACCATGCCCTCCCTAAGCATATCCAACAGACAATTGCTGTCTCCTACTTCTGAGCCTTATTGAAGGCATATCTCCTCCAAGATGCCTTCCCTGGCTAAGGTCACTCCCTCTGGGTAGCCCTGACTTGCTCCCTTTATTCATTCCTTCTCCCAGCCCCACAGCCCTTATGTATGTATCTGTAATATAGTTATTTCTATCAATGTCTTTATCCCCCTCTAGACTGTAAGCTTGTTGTGGGCAGGGAGTGTCTGTTCATTGTTATATTGTACTCTCCCAAGCACTTAGAACAGTGCTCTGCACACAGTAAGGCCTTGTTAATTAGGATTGACTGATTGACTCATATAAACTAATTATGCATAAGGATATAAGTACTGTGGGATGGAGGGTGGGGTAAAAAAATGGTGAAACTACAAGTGCAAGGGTGATGCAGAAGGGAGTGGGAGAGGGAGAAGAGGAAATGAGGACTCAGTTTGCCAAGGCATCCCGTAGGACGTATGCTCTTAATAAGGCTTTCAAGTTGGGGGAGAGTGATAGTCTGTTGGATATGAAGCGGGAGGGAGTTCCAGGTCAGAGGCAGGACGTGGGTGAGGAGGCAGTGATGAGACAGAAAAGACTGAATCATAGTGAGCAGATTGGCATTGGAGGATTCAAGTGTGCAGATTGTGTTGGAGTAGAAATATGAGAGAGGTAATGTAGGAGGGAGCCAGGTGAGTGAATGCTTTAAAGCAAATGGTAAGGAATTTCTGTTGGGTTTGGGGGAGGCATAACACATGTCATTATGTGCTGATTAATAGGCTCAATCTTCATTCCTTTTGAGCACAAGATTTTGCTTCCAATAGGTCAAATACTGTACTAAGGCCAGAGGCAGGACATGGACAAGGTGTCAGTGGTGAGATAAACAAGATCAAGGTAAAGTGAGGAAGTTGGCATTGGAGTGATGTGGAGTGGATGGGAAGCCACTGGAAGTTCTTGAGGAGTGGGGAAATGTGGGTGGAATGCCATCATCGACAACATCAGCCTTCACTGAGTTCCCGCCAAACCCTTGCCCTCAAGGAGCTTACAATGTAGTATTTGTCCAATTCTTCATGCCGGGAAGTATAGATGCAACTTCCTTCTGGAATACATTTTGGGACAGGTAAGAGGTAGTGGTCTTCCATCCTCTGTTTCTGGCACCTTTAGGAGATAGAAAAACAGAATAGACAGGAATGGTATTGGAAGAATATTTGGAAAAAGAGTCCCCTTTAAGGGAAGATTTTTATTTTACCCCCATTAGAGATACCTGATGTAAGGAAGACCAGGGTGAACAGAAGTTGGTGAGCTAAAGAGGTGGCAGGCTGAAAGAGCTTCCAAACATGATATTGAGCTTCTGCCCCTGATTCTTAGCAGCTTCACTTAAAGTCCCCACTTTTGCCCTTGTGCTGCTATTGTGTCTTAAACGGTGGGAGAGCATGGTCTGAATCAGTTACCTGGACTGCGATGCTCTGTGAGAGTCCACTGAAGAGAAACCGTCTCAGAGCAAAGCCATTCTGGAAAACACCCGTGAGGGTCCCAAGCCTTCCTCTGGTTGTCATGGTCAGAGAAGCAGAGACAGGGTGGGCCACTGCTCGGACTCAGGTACCACAGCACCTCCAACACCACTGGGGCTCCCACAACAAAGGGCAAGCTCAGCCATGGACCAGCCAAGCCCCGCCTCCCCCTTCATCACCCTCCTGATCCCTGTTGCAGGCCAGAGGAAAATTCTGTCCTTACCAGCTGGTACACTTAGCCCCTGGGCATCCACGTTATGTGAAAGGGGAGATTGGAACTGTGGTGTTCCTGGCCAAACAGCCTCTCACAGAACTTTCTGGTTCATTTGGTCTTATTTATTGAGTGCTTACTGTGTGCAAAGCCCTGTACTGAGCACTTGGGAGAATATGATATAACAATAAACAGACATATTCCCTTCCCACAATGAGATTACACTCTAGAGGAGGAGACAGACGTTGATATAAATGAATACATTACAGATATTCCTGGTTCTGACCGTTGGGAGGCTATTGGTGTCTTTGCATCCCTGGGGTCTTCTTTTGACATCATGGGGAGTATAACCAATGCTAATTGAAGAGGAACTGGGGCTGTGGATGAGGAGGATGTTTTTTCAAACCCTGGGGGGTAATAATAATAATAATAATGATAATTATGGTATTTGTTAAGTGCTCAGTATGTGCCAGTTGCTGTACTAAGCACTGGAGATGATAAAAGCAAATTGGGTTGGACACAGTCCCCATCCCACGTGGGGCTCGCAGTCTCAATCCCCATTTTACATATCAGGTAACTGAGGCCCAAACAAGTGAAGTGACTTGCTCAAGATCACACTGCAGACAGGTGTTATCTGTTATATGTTGCTGACTTGTACTTCCCAAGCTCTTAGTACAGTGCTCTGCACACAGTAAGCATTCAATAAATACGATTGAATGAATGACTGAAAGTGGTGGAGCCAGGATTAGAACCCATGACCTTCTGAATTCCAGGCCCATGTTCTGTCCACTACACCATTCTGCTTATAAGGCTTATAAATATCAAGCCCTTAGTTTAGTCCTTTGCACACAGTAAAGGCTCAATAAATGTCATTGTTTAATTGACTGTCAGTGTGGTAGAGGTCTCTGCCAAAGTGGCCTGCACAGCTGAGCCTCTGCTCGTGGAACAGAAGAATCCAGGTGGAGAAGCTGAGCACATACTGAGCTCTTTTGTCATTTGTACAAAAAACATCTGGAGGAAATTGAACCCCAGACTGGGTTAAGGGAAAAATATAGAATAAGGAAAGTTGGGATTTTAAATACGAATTGCCTTTTCTGTTCTTTGTGTGATGTAATATTGTGATTGTTGAAATACTGTAAACCTGTCTGATTCTAATAATATATAAAGGATTACATCAGGACACAGTAAGTGTACTGAGTAAATATCTTTTCCCTCTTTTGAGTGTACAGTGGGGAAGCCTGTTGCTCTATTCTGGGAACTCACATCCTTATACAAATCACTCTAGAAGAAGCATCATCATCATCATCAATCGTATTTATTGAGCGCTTACTATGTGCAGAGCACTGTACTAAGCGCTTGGGAAGTACAAATTGGCAACATATAGAGATAGTCCCTACCCAACAGTGGGCTCACAGTCTAAAAGGGGGTAGCAGTATTCCCTTGTAGATAGAGTACGGGCCTTGGAGTCAGAAGGATGTGGTTTCTAATCCCAGTTGCACCACTTGTCTGCTGCATGACCTTGGGCAAGTCACTTCACTTCTCTGCTCCTCAGTTACCTCATCCGTACAATGGAGATTAAGACTGTGAGCCCCATAATAATAAGCACTGTTCTAAGCGCTGTGGGGAATACAAGGAGATGAGGTTGTCCCATGTGGGGCTCACAGTGAGGGAACTGAGGCACAGAGAAGTGAAGTGACTTGCCCAAGGTCACACAGCAGACATGTGGGGGAGGCGGGATTCAAACCCATGACCCCTGACTACCAAGCCCACTCTCTTTCCACTGAGCCACACTGCCTTGAGGGGCAGAGACTGTGCCAACCAGATTTACTTGTATTTACCCCGGTGCTTACTCCAGTGCCTGGCATATAGTAAGAATTTAACAGGCACCATTATTATTGTTATTATTATTATTATCATTATTATTATTGATTCATTAAAGCCTCCTCCCCACAACCTCTGCCTTCCTTGGCCTTCAGTTCCAGATGAATGCTTGGAGGACAGTGGAATCCTGAAAGATTCTTGTATCTTTTTAGGGGGCTAAATTTTCTAGAGGGGAGTGGTCATGATTTACTTAAACGATGGCATTTATTAAGCGCTTACTATGTGCAAAGCACTGTTCTAAGCACTGGGGAGTTTAACAAGGTGATCAGATTGTCCCACGGGAGGCTCACAGTCTTCATCCCCATTTTACAGATGAGGTAACTGAGGCCCAGAGAAGTTAAGTGACTTGCTCAAAGTCACCCAGCTGATAAGTGGTGGAGCCAGGATTTGAACTCATGACCTCTGACTCCAAAGCCCGTGCTCTTTCCACTGAGCCACACTGCTTCCACAAACTCTTGCAAACTCTTTGAGAAGCATCCCAGGCAGAATGGACAGGGGAACATTGTGGCTAATGGAGTCAATCAATCAGTTAGTCAGTCATATTTATTGAGCACTTACTGTGTGCAGAGCACTGTACTAAGCACTTGGGAGAGCCAATAGGAAGCTTAGAACAGGGCTAGTGACTGTCCCAAAGCATTAGGGCTGTATGCTAACAGACTGTAAATTTCACTAGATTGTAAAAATCTCCACCAACAATAAAAAATAATCTTTGGGATATTTGTTAAGTGCACATTATGTGCCAAACACTGTTATAAGTTTGGAGAGAATGTCACGATAATCGGGGTGGACCCAGCCCCAGTCCCACATGGGGCTCACAGTGTAAGTAGTAGTGAGAACAGGAAATTAATCCCCATTTTACAGATGAGGAAACTGAGACACTGAGAAGTTAAGTGGGTTTCAGCTGCACTTCAGTGCTTTTATTGCTCTGCAAATAATGTGTTCTATAGATAACATTAACTGATTGATTGACTGATTGGGAAAATTTGTTCCTGAGGATTTGACAGATTACTGAACAGCATGCAAAATCCAGCAATTGAATGTAATGAATTGTGCGGCTAGCGGGGATGCTAAGCTGTCCTTCGTCAATCTCTGCCCTGGGCAACTGGGAAGGAGGTTTGATGACTGGTGGCCCACTTGGGTTTTCAGGCTAGTTTCTGGTGCTGTTGCTGTGGGGAGGTAACAGGAATGGCATTTTCTCCCGTGCCAAACATGGGGCAGATCAATCGATGGCATTTATTGACTGATTTTTTCATCTCAATTCAATTTCATTCAATTCAATCGTATTTATTGAGCGCTATGTGCAAAGTACTGTACCATGCGCTTGGGAGAGTACAACACAGCAGCGAACAGACACATTCCTTGCCCACAATGAATTCACGGTCTAGAGGGCAAGGCAGACATTAATATACAAAGATAAATGAATCAATTATAGATGTATACATATGTGCTATGTGGATGGGAGGGAGGATGAATGAAGGAAACAAGTTAGGGCGATGCAAAAGGGAGTGGGAGAAGAGAAGAAGGGGGCTTAGTCAGGGAAGGCTTCTTGAAGGAGATAATAATAATAATGACATCATTTATTAAGCGCTTACTATGTGCCAAGCACTGTTCTAAGCACTGGGGAGGTTACAAGGTGATCAGGTTGTCCCACATGGGGCTCACAGTCTTAATCCCCATTTTACAGATGAGGTAACTGAGGCCCAGAGAAGTTAACTGACTTGCCTAAAGTCACACAGCTGACAATTGGCAGAGCCGGGATTTGAACCCATGACCTCTGACTCCAAAGCCCTGCAATAAGGCTTTGAAGCGGGGGAGAGCAATTATCTGTCTGATATGAGGAGAGAGAGCATTCTAGGCCAGAGGTAGGATGTGGGAGAGAAGTAGGTGGTGAATTGCCAGCAACTGTACTAAGCACTTTGGTAAATTAAAAGATAAGCAGGTTGGACAGAGTTCCAGTCCCACATGGGGCTCACAGTCTAAGCAGTAGTGAGAACAGGAATTTAATCCCCATTTTACAGATGAGAAAACTGAGGTGCTGAGAAGTTAAGTGACTTGCCCAAAATCATGCGCCCCCCCTCCCCCAGACTGAGCCCCCTCCTTCCTCTCCCCCTCCCCCCTGCCCTACCTCCTTCCCCTCCCCACAGCACCTGTATATATGTTTGTACAGATTTATTACCCTACTTATTTTACTTGTACATATTTACTATTCTATTTATTTTATTTTGTTAATGATGTGCACCTAGCTTTACTTCTATATATTCTGATGACTTGGCACCTGTTCACATGTTTTGTTTTGTTGTCTGTCTCCCCCTTCTAGACTGTGAGCCCGCTGTTGGGTAGGGACCGTCTCTATATGTTGCCAACTTGTACTTCCCAAGCTCTTAGTACAGTGCTCTGCACACAGTAAGTGCTCAATATATATGATTGAATGAATGAATGAATGAAAGTGGCAGAGATAGAATTATAACCCTGGTCCCAATCAGAGGGCCTGATAACCATTAAGGCAAAAGGCTTCCCTTGGCCACGCTGCTTCTCACTATATTGGTAGCTCCTTGAGGGCAGGAATCATGTCTACCAGCTGTACCGTACTCTCCCATGCACACAATGGCCTAGTGGACAGAAGATAGACATGGGACTCAGAGGACCTGGGTTTTAATACTACCTCTGCCACTTGTCTGCTTTGTGACCTTGGACAAGTCACTTAACTTCCCTGTCTCTCCATTACCCCATCTATAAAATGGGTATTAAATCATCATCTTTACATTTTAGACTGTGAGCACTATGTGGGACAGGAACTGTATCCATTCATTCATTCATTCATAACCTATGTGCAGAGCACTGTACTAAGCGCTTGAGAAGTACAAGTCGGCAACATATAGAGACGGTTCCGACCCAACAACGGGCTCGTAGTCTAGATGGGGGAGACAGACAACAAAACAAAGCATGCAGACAGGTGTCAAAACTATCAGAATAAATGGAATTATAGCTATATACACATCATTAATAGAGTAGTAAATATGCAATAGTAAAATAAATCGAGTAATAAATCTGTTCAAATATATACAAGTGCTGTGAGGAAGGGAAGAAAGTAGGGTGGAGGGATGGCTAGGAGGAGAGGAAAAAGGGGGCTCAGTCTGGGAAGGCCTCCTGGAGGAGGTGAGCTCTCAGTAGGGCTTCGAAGGGTGGAAGACAGCTAGTTTGGCAGATGTGTGGAGGGAGGGCATTCCAGGCCAGGGGGTTGACGTGGGCTGGGGGTTGATGGTGGGACAGGTGAGAACGAGGCACGGTAAGGAGGTTAGCGGCAGAGGAGCGGAGGGTGCAGGCTGGGCTGTAGAAGGAGAGAAGGGAGGTGAGGTAGGAGGGGGTGAGGTGTTGGAGAGCCTTGAAGCCGAAAACCGTATCCAATCTGCTTCTCTTCTTACCTACCCCAGTGCTTAGTACAAATGTTGCCAACTTGTACTTCCCAAGCGCTTAGTACAGTGCTCTGCACACAGTAAGTGCTCAATAAATGCGATTGAATGAATGCCTGGTACACAGTAAGGACTTAAGAAATACCATTTAAAAAAAAATCAGTCAATAAATGCCATTGATTGATTGATCTGCTCCATGTCAGGAAAGGGCGAGAATGCCACTCCTGTCACTTGCAGCAGCAGCGGCCTGCCTGGAATGTCCTCCCTTTTCGTATCTGATGGACAATGACTCTGTCCCTCTTCAAAGCCTTACTCGAAGCACAGATCCTCCAAGTGGTCTTCCCTAAGCCCTCTTTTCCTTTTCTTCGGCTCCCTTTTGTGTCTCCCTGACTTGCCTCCAACACCCCTCCCACTTCCAGCACCATAGCACGGATGTTCATATCTACAATTTACTTTTTTATAATAATGATGGTATTTGTTCAGCACTTACTATGTTCCAAGCACTTGTCTAAGCACTGGGGTAGATACAAGGTAATCAGGCTGATGATTGATGATGATGATGATGATGAGGCTGTCCCACGTGGGGCTCACAGACTTAATCCTCATTTTACCGATAAGGTCACTGAGGCACAGAGAAGTTAAGTGACTTCCCCAAAGTCACACAGCTGTTAAGTGGCAGAGCGAGGATTAGAACCCACAACCACTGACTTCCAAGCCTGCACTCTTTCCACTAAGCCACACTGTTTCTGTCACTTGTCTGCTGTGTGACCTTGGACAATAAGCCCGCTGCTTATTTAGGTCTGTCTCTCCCTCTGGACTACAAGCTCCTATGGGGCAGAGAATATGTCTGTAATATTGTTATATTGTACTCTCCCAAGTGCATATTACAGTAGTAAGCGCTCAATAAATACCACTGACTGACTGACAGCAACAGCAGCAGCAGCAACAGTACAAGGAACTACCCCGAAAAAATCATCCAAGTTCTTCATGGTTGCCCAGGGTAGAGATTGACAAAGGACAGCTTAGTGTCCTTGCTGGTCACACAAGTCATTACGATCTATTGCTGGGCTTCCCGTGGTATTCATCAATCTGTAAAACGCACAAGAACAAATTCACTCCAACAGTCAATCAATCAATCATGTTATTTATCCAACACACTGTTTGCAGAGCAATAGAAACACAGAAATGAGGCTGAAAGTTAGGGAATGTCTCTCGTCAAGAAAGAGTGATAGAATAATGAGTGCATTATAATGGTCTCAAAGAATCATCTTGGATATCCTTCTCTTGCTAGAATGCTGACTATGTTGGGAATTAGTATTAAAGCAACAAGCATCTTTTGCCATCAACAGCAATAAAGCCAGCCTGGCTTCCAGTTAAGTGTCCCAGTTATGCTTCACTGAACATATTTCATTGGACTGTCAGCTTTTAAATCTGTCTCTGAGCACAGCTCATGCGAGTAAAGAGAGGTGATAAACTCATTTATTTAATAAAATCACCATTTCCTTGCACATTCAGACACCGAGGACATATGCATATTCATTATACCTGTTGAATAAGGGCTTAGTTTGAAATGTTCCATTCCCCTGGTTCACCCCCCTCATTATGTTAAAAAGAATCAATCAATCATTTAGTGGTCTTTACTGAGCACTTTGCAGAGCAATATACTAAGCACTTGGGAGAGTGCAATACAATGGTTCATTCATTCATTCAATCATATTTATTGAGCGCTTACTGTGTGCAGAGCACTGTACTAAGCACTTGGGAAGTACAAGTTGTTAGACATGCTCCTTGCCCACAAGGAGTTTACAGTCTACAGGAAATAAATAATCTTCGATTTTTTTATGGTATCTGTTAAGTGCTTACTATGTGCCAGGCACTGTTCTGAGTGCTGGGGTAGATAATTCAATTGCAATCATTCAATTGTGTTTATTGAGCACGTACTGTGTGCTGAGCACTGAACTAAGTGCTTGGGAGAGTACGAAATGACAATAAGCAGACACATTCCCTGCCCACAACGAGTGGTTGGATACAGTCCATGTCCCCAAAGGGGGTTCACAGTTTTAATCCCATTTTTTACAGATGAGGTAATTGAAGCACCCAGGAGAGAAGTGACTTTCCCAAGGTCACACAGCAGGAAAGTGGCAGAACCAGGATTATAACCCAGGTCCTTCTGATCCCAGGCCTGTGCTCTATTCATTAAATCATGCTGCTTCTTGAATACTCTGGTGGGGTGGGGGAAAGACAGCCTGGGGGTTCCTAATGATTCCAATCCTCCCACCCTTCCCTAGCAGCCCCACCCCACCGGAACAGGTAAGGGAAAAGTTGGCCTAGGGGTCATGGGACCATTTGCAAAACTCTTCCAGCCTCACTGTTCAGTGGCCACTCAGTCAGTCAACCATATTTATTGAGAGCTTACTGTGTGCAGAGTACTTTACGAAGTGCTTGAGAGTGTGGCTCAGTGGAGAGAGCCCGGGCTTGGGAGTCAGAGGTCATGGGTTCTAATCCCAGCTTCACCACTTGTCAGCTGTGTGACTTTAAGCAAGTCACTTAACTTCTCTGTGCCTCACTTCCCTCATCTGTAAAATGGGGATTAAGACTGTGAGCCCCATGTGGGACAACCTGATTACCTTGTATCCCCCCCCCCCCAGCGCTTAGAACAGTGCTTGGCACATAGTAAAAACTTAACAAATGCCATCATTATTATTATTATTACAATATAACAGGCACAGTACCTGCACACAATGAACTTACAGTCTAGAGGCAACGTCCCTTTAGAGTATAGGTTACTTGTGAGCAGGGAACATGTCAGTTCTTTATTCCTAACTTCCCAAACGCCCAGAACAGTGCACTAAACTAAGTGGGAGCTTGGTAAATACTACCACCATCAGCAGTGGTATTTATTAAGCACTTACTATGCACAGAGCACTGTGTGGAGCCTTTGGTACAGTACAATACAATAGAGTTGATGGCCAAATTCCCTGCTCAAAATGATGGGGGAGACAGACATTAATAGAAATAAATGCTGCCATTATAATCAGCCCTAATCCCCTCTAGCTGTAAGCTCCTTGTGTGTAGGGATTCATTCATTTCATTCATTCAATCATATTTATTGAGCACTTACTGTGTGCAGAGCACTGTACTAAGTGCTTGGGAAGTACAAGTTGGCAACATATAGAGACGGTCCCTACCCAACAGTGGGCTCACAGTCTAGAAGGGGGAGACAGACAACAAGACAAAACATAAAAACAAAATAAATTAAATAGAATCAATCAATCGTATTTATTGAGCGCTTACTGTGTGCAGAGCTCTGTACTAAGCGCTTGGGAAGTACAAGTTGGCAACATATAGAGACAGTCCCTACACAACAGTGGGCTCATGTACAAGTAAAATAAATAGAGTAATAAATACGTACAAACATATATACATATATACAGGTGGTGTGGGGAGGGGAAGGAGGTAAGGCGGGGGGGATGGGAAGAGGTAGGAGGGGGAGAGAAAGGAGGGGGCTCAGTCTGGGAAGGCCTCCTGGAGGAGGGGAGCTCTCCGTAGGGCTTTGAAGGGAGGAAGGGATTGTTTATACCTACTTCTTTGTAGTCTGCTCTCCCAAGAATGTAGTACAGTGCTCTGCACACAGCAAAGAAGGGCTCCATAAGCACCATTCATCAATTGATTGAAACAGCTGAAGACCACCACAGTGGGAAATTCAGCTAGGAAGAGTGGTCACTTCCTCACTGGACCTGGGTTTCCTGTTTCCTCTTCAGTCTAGGATCATCCCTATCCCTCCCTAGGTGTCCTTGCGGTGTTCTGGACTGATCAAGACCCACATCTTCCTTTACCTTCTGCCTCAGAGCTGTTCTCCATATGCCACATAGGTGAGGCTCTTCCTAAATTTACCCCTATGTCTGAACTGTCTTCCTCCCCCTGGGAGTCACCATGTCTCCTTGTGCTCCCTCCCTTCATCCTAACCACACACAAAATCTCACTCCTCCATGCAGCCTTCCCAGATGAATCGGAAGAGAGGAGGACATTTTCACCTCAGCTCCATAATAATGACGATGATGGGATTTATTAAGAGTTTACTATGTGCCACACACCGTACAAAGCACTGAGGTAAATACAACAGAAGCATATCTCAGCCCCACATGGGGCTAAACGTCTGAAAATACTGTTGAAAAAATTGCTGGGGGGCTGGGAGTGGATGAGAAAATGGAGATCCAGAGAATTATCAAGGCCTAGTGGATAAAGTGCAAGTCTGGAAGTCAGGAGACCTGGATTCTAATACCAGCTCTGCCATTTACCTGCTATGTGACCTTCTCGGTGCCTCAGTTTCCTCAACTGAAAAATGGGGATTCAATATTTCTTGTCCCTCCTACAAGAAAAGCAGCCTTGCATAGTGGATAGAGCACGGGCTTTGGAGTCAGAAGGTCATGAGATCTAATCCTGGCTCCTGCACTTGTCTGCTATGTGACCTTGGGCGCGTCACTTAACGTCTCTGTGCCTCAGTTACTTCATTTCTAAAATGGGGATTGAGACTGTGAGCCCCACATGGCACAAGGGACTGTTCCCAACCCAATTTGTTTGTATCCATCCCAGCGCTTAGTACGCTGCTTGACACATAGTAAGTGCTTAACAAATACCATTATTATTATTATTATTATTATTGTTATTATCAATTGATTGTGAGCACCATGTGGGACAGAGACTGTAACTGGCCTGATTAACTTGTATCTACCCTAGCATTTTATCTCTCAAGGTCACACCTGGAGAGGTTCCAGTACTCTACCAGTCTCGGCTATGGGAAGGAGAGTCAAGAAGAAGCCTACTCCTTCCATTCGTAGCTTGGGCAGTGGCTAGCGAGTGGAAGGCAATCTGCCACAAGTCAAAACTCACCTGTGCTAGGCAGCAACAGCATGGGAGAGAATCAAGGGTGGAGACTCAGATTTACGCGTGGAAGGAGGCAATGGTCAACCGCTTCCGTATTTTTACCAAGAAAACTCTATGGATACACTACCAGAATGATTGCAGATGGAGGTGGGGTGGTTTGGGGGAGATGTGTCTATGGCGTCGCTATGGGTCAGACGTGACTCGACAACGTAAGACAACAACAACAACAACCCTAGCATTTAGAACACTGCTTGACACACTGTAAGCACTTAATAGATTCCATTAAAAAAAAAAGTCAAGTGACTTGTCCCAGCTCACTCAGCAGGCAAGTAATGGAGACATGACTGGAAGCCTGCTCTCTTGACTCTCATTCCTGGGCTCTTTCCATTAAGCCATGTAGTGTCCATCATATCTAAACTCCCAGGACCCACCACCATCCTTCGCTAACCTATGCAGACCCCTTTTGCAATGCCCTGAAATCCCTCTGATGCTTGACCTTATCTCAGATATCTGCATGTCCCTTATCTATCTGGCCCTGAATAATTCTATTCATTCACTCATTCATTCAGTTGTACTCATTGAGCTCTTACTGTGGGCAAAGCACTGTATAAGTGCTAGGAGAAGCAACGTGGCATAGTGGAAAGAGCACAGTCTTGGGAGTCAGAGGTCGTGGGTCTCTATCCACTATGCCATGCTGCTTCCCAATTTAGTGAAATGAGTCAAGGATAATGTCTAGGTTAAAGGTTTATGAGACAGGAAGGATGGTGGTGCTGTTCCACAGTTCTGGGAAAATCAGGACTCCATGGGCATCCCCAATCCCCACCACCCATTTAGAAATTCTAATCCCAGCTCTGCCCCTGAACAGCTGGATAACTTTGGGCAAGTTAGTCAACCCCTCTGGGCCTTGGTTTCCTCAATGGTCAATCGGGAAGCAGATCCTGTTCTTCCTCCGCCTTATACTGGGAGCCCTGTGTGGGATAATAATAATGATAATAATAATAATAATGGTATTTGTTAAGTGCTTACTATGTGCAAAGCAAAAGTGCTGGGGAGGTTACAAGGTGATCAGGTTGTCCCATGGGGGGCTCACAGTTTGAATCCCCATTTTACAGATGAGGCAACTGAGGCCCAGAGAATTGAAGTGACTTGCCCAGTGTCACACAGCTGACAGGTGATGGAGCTGGGATTTGAACCCATGACCTCTGACTCCAAAGCCCAGGCTCTTTCCACTTAGCCATGCTTATTCCATCTGATTATGACGTGTTCAACCCACTGGCTAGACATGGTACTATTTTTCCTGCTAGATCCTCACTCTCCTGTGGTGAATGGGCTATTCTCTAAAAGACATTATTGGCAACATTTGCAGATGGCCTGAAACTGGAGTTGATCAATGTTGGCGGTGGGAGGTGGGGACCTGGAACCAGAAGGTGAGAGTCAGTTTCTGCCCTAGCTTGGGTCTATGGGCTGGAGCCTCAGTTTCCCTGCAGAAGCAGCCCAGACCTCCCAAACCCTCCCAAATCCTTCCAAACCCTGCCCTCTCCCAGACTTTCCCATCACTGTTGATGGCACTACCATCCTTCCTGTCTCACAAGCCCTCCAACCTTGGTGTCATCCTTGACTCCGCTCTCTCGTTCACTCCTCACATCCAATCTGTCACCAAAACCTGCCGGTCTGTCACCAAAACATTGCCAAGATCCGCCCTTTCCTCTCCATCCAAACCGCTACCCTGCTCGTTCAAGCTCTCATCCTATCCCGTCTGGATTACTGTATCAGCCTCCTCTCCAATCTCCCATCCTCCTGTCTCTCCCCACTAAAACCCATACTTCATGCCGCTGCCCAGATTGTCTTTGTCCAGAAATGCTCTGGGCATGTTACTCCCCTCCTCAAAAATCTCCAGTGGCTACCAATCAACCTATGCATCAGGTAAAAACTCCTCACCTTCGGCTTCAAGGCTCCCCATCACCTCGCCCCCTCCTACTGCACCTCCCTTCTTTCCTTCTCCAGCCCAGCCCACACCCTCTACTCCTCTGCTGCTAATCTCCTCACTGTGCCTCGTTCTCGCCTGTCCCGCCATTGACCCCCGGCCCACGTCCTAACCTTGGCCTGGAATGCCCTCCCTCTGCCCATCCGCCAAGCTAGCTCTCTTCCTCCCTTCAAAGCCCTACTGTGAGCTCACCTCCTCCAGGAGGCCTACCCAGACTGAGCCCTCTCCTCCCCCTCCCCATCCCCCCACCTTACCTCCTTCCCCTCCCCACAGCATCTGTATATATCTACATATGTTTGTATGTATTTATTACTCTATTTATTTATTTTATTTGTACATATTTATTCTATTAATTTTATTTCGTTAATATGTTTTGTTTTGTTCTCTGTCTCCCCATTCTAGACTGTGAGCCCACTGCTGGGTAGGGACCATCTCTATATGTTGCCAACTTGTACTTCCCAAGTGCTTAGTACAGGGCTCTGTATACAGTAAGCGCTCAATAAATATGATTGAATGAATGAATGAATGGTGTGGCTTTGCCGGGGATTAGGTACATAATAATAATAATAATGATGGTATTTGCTAACCACTTACTATGTGCAAAGCACTGTTCTAAGTTCTGGGGGGATACAAGGTGATCAGGTTGTCCCGCGTGGGGTTCACAATCTTAATCCCCACTCTACAGATGAGGTAACTGAGGCACAGAGAAGTTAACTGACTTGCCCAAAGTCACACAGCCGACAAGTGGCGGAGGTGGGGTTAGAACCCATGATGTCTGGCTCCAAAGCCCATGCTCTTTCCACTGAGCCACGTTTCATCCACAAGAAGGTGACTGAAGGTGTCAACTCCATGCTGCAGCTGGCCCTGTCCTGGCCAGGCTGTGTTAGAAACCAGTCACATCCCCTTCCAGTCCGCAGCCACAGGGCAGATCCCTGGACCAGTCCAGAATCCTGGTTTCTCCTCCCCATCCCAAGCCAAGCAGACAGCGGTTCTCAGTCCGGGGCCCACTTGTGCACAGATGCGGCTGGAGAGGCCCAGGACTGGCTGGGTTGAAACACGTTTCTCCTCCCTCTCCAAAACTCACACAATAAAATGCCCTCCTTCTTCATAGCCGACAGACGATCACTCTCCCCACCTTCCAAGCCTCACTGAAGACACATTTCCTCCAAGAGCATGGCTAAGTGGAAAGAGCACGGACTTGGGAGTCAGAAGGCGTGGGTTCTAATCCCGGCTCTGCCACGTGTCTGCTGCGTGACCTTGGACAAGTCACTTAACTTCTCTGAGTCTCAGTTACCTCATCTGTAAAATGGAGATTAAAAGTATGAGTCCCACGTGGGACAACCTTGTTACCCTGTATCTAACCAAGCTCTTAGAACAGCGCTTGGCATATAGTAAGCCCTAACAAATGCCATAATTATTGTTCCCCAAGTCCTTAATTTCCACTTCTACCACTCCCTTGTACAGTGCTTTGCACATAGTAAGCGCTTAATAAATGCCATTATTATCATTATTATATCACCCTTGCACGTGGATTTGCACCCGTTATTCACCCGCTCCTCAGCCCCACAGCACTCATGTACATATCTATTCTATTTATTTTATTTTGTTAGTATGTTTGGTTTTGTTCTCTGTCTCCCCCTTTTAGACTGTGAGCCCAGTGTTGGGTAGGGACTGTCTCTATATGTTGCCAATTTGTACTTCCCAAGCGCTTAGTACAGTGCTCTGCACATAGTAAGCGCTCAATAAATACGATTGACGATGATGATGATGATCTGTAATTTATTTATTTATATTACTGTCTCCCCCTCTAGACTGTAAGCTCCTTATGTAAGGGGAACAAGTCTACCAACTCTTTTATAATATCCTCTCCCAAGCACTCAGTACAGTCCTCTACCCTGAAAGCATTCATTATATATGACTGATTGATTGATGTGTGCTCAAACAAGACCAAACAAATGAAGAAATGACTGAAGCTTATTGTGGACAGGGGTTGTGTCTGTTATATTGTATTCTTCCAAGCACTTAGTACAGTGCTGTGCACACACACAGTTAGTGCTCAATAAGGTTGATTTATTGACTTGTCTGACTGTGACCCCAAACAGAAGAATGATACTCACCCCAACCCCACACTAGTTATAATCTTATGCTCTCCCCCCGCCCCGTCACCCCTTCACTAATATTTTTATATAGTCTCCCTGTGGACTATAAGCTGCTTGTGGGCAGGGATCATGTCTACCAATTCTGCTGAATTGTACTCTACCAAGTGCTTAGTACAATGGTCTCCACACAGTAAGCACTCAGTAAATGTCATTCATTGATTTATCATCATCCAAATGCACCTGCAGGTAATTGAACTTCCTTTGACTGTCCAGGCTCCACCTCCCAGAGCCATCTTCCCTGCCACTACTGAAGTGAAACACTAATTCTTTCTCTCCGCTAACTGAGCTTCAGCTGCCGAGATCCTGGAAGATAATAATAATAATAACATTGTTTTTTTGTTAAGTGCTTACTATCAGCCAAGCACTGTTCAAAGCACCGGCGCAGACACAAGGTAATCAGGTCAGACACAATCCCTGTCCCACATGGGGGCTTACAGTCTTAATACCCATTTTACAAATGAGGTAACTGAGACACAGAGAGTTTAAATGACTTCCCCAAGGTCACACAGCAGACAGGTGGCAGAGCTAGGATTAAAACCCAGGTCCTTCTGACGTGGAAGCCCGTGCTCTTTTCTGGCCTCCTCAAGCCTCCCAGATGCACAAGAGCCCTCTGAGAGGGTGTTAGAAAAATAGTCTCACATAAAACCCATAAGTGGTTTGGAAGAAGGTTGCTGCAATTTTCCCGGCTTTTAAATGGCTTTCTGGCCTCTCTTCCTCGCTCTCCGGCTGTTGTGTTTACCCAAAGGGCTGGGTATTATCTGTCTCACCATAAGTGACAGCAGTTCCACTTCCAGGGATGGTGGGCTGCAAGGGGATGATGGCTGGGAAAAAGTCATCTGAGGGATGAGAGAGATTACTTTCCTCCAGGGCTTGAATAGGCAATAACACTAATGAAAAAAGTTGTTTATAAAGCACCTGCCTAGCCCATGCACCCTACCCCTGATCATGGTGGCAAAGTCACACCACTTACAGAGCTAAAATGCAGCTGAGATTTATACAGAAATTCACAAAAACACAAATCAAAACACCTTGACCTAAGCTGTTCCCCCATTAACTGTAAGCTCCTTGAGGGTAAGTATCATGTTGATTGTTATTGTATTCTCCCAAACACTTAGTACAGTACATTGTACACTGTATGTTCTCATTAAATACCATTGTTAGATTGATTAAAAATGCATTGTGTCCACAATGGGCCTTACCATGCTCCCTGTTCTGGCTCCTTTACTGTTCCAAAGGAGGTTGCTTTCTAATCTGGGTCCCTAGGAGAAATTCACATCCCTCCTCTTCCCTGACCAATGTGCATTCTCTCGGGAATTAGACTCAGAAATGCATGAACCACTATGTGGGGTTTAAGAAGAGAAAGACGGCCATTACCCACACTCTAGGCATTAAATCTCCCATAACCGGAGCTCCTGGGGTTTGAAGGAGGATTTGAGCCCATTTAGTGACTGTGCCAGGACATCCCTATTGGAACAATTAGGGAACCAAAAAAACATTGGCCAACTACTCTATTTGTAAATATTTAGGCCTGCCTAACCCATTGACATTTCTTAGACTCTGAGCTCTCTAGGGGACAAAGATCCAGTCTAATTCTCATGTTATTTTTTTCCCAGCACATAGCACATTGCAAGTAGCGTGGCTTAGTGGAAAGAGCCCGGGCTTGGGAGTCAGAGGTCGTGGGTTCTAATCCCGCATCTGCCACTTGTCAGCTGTGTGACCTTGGACAAATCACTTCACTTCTCTGTGCCTCAGTTATCTCATCTGTAAAATGGGGATTAAGACTGTGAGCCCCATGTGGGAAAACCTGATTACTTTGTATCTACCCCGGTGCTTAGAAAAGTGCTTGACACATAGTAAGTGCTTAACAAATACCAACATTATTATATAGCAGACACTTCACTCGTTCTCCCTGTCTTGCCGTCGACCCCTGGTCCACGTCATCACCCTGGCCTGGAATGCCCTCCCTCCGCATATCCCCCAAGCTAGCTCTCTTCCTCCCTTCAAAGCCCTACTGAGAGCTCACCTCCTCCAGGAGGCCTTCCCAGACTGAGCCCCCTCCTTCCTCTCCCCCTCCTCCCCCTTCCCATCCCCCCTGCCTTACCTCCTTCCCCTCCCCACAGCACCTGTATATATGTATATATGTTTGTATGTATTTATTACTCTATTTATGTATTTATTTTATTTGTTCATATTTATTCTATTTATTTTATTTTGTTAATATGTTTTGTTTTGTTGTCTGTCTCTCCCTTCTAGACTGTGAGCCCGCTTTTGGGTAGGGACCGTCTCTATATGTTCATTCATTCACTCATTCAATTGTATTTATTGAGCGCTTACTGTGTGCAGAGCACTGTGCTAAGCGTTTGGGAAGTACAAGTTGGCAACATATAGAGATGGTCCCTACCCAACGGCGGGCTCACGGTCTAGAAGGGGGAGACAGAGAACAAAACAAAACATATTAACAAAATAAAATAAATAGAATAAATATGTACAAATAAAATAGAGTAATATGTTGCCAACTTGTACTTCCCAAGCGTTTAGTACAGTGCTCTGCACACAGTAAGCATTCAATAAATATGATTGAATGAATGAATGAATGCTATTGCTACTAGAGTGTAAGCTCCTTGTGTTTAGGGAATGAGTAATTTCATTGTTTTTGCATTTTCCAGGTGCTTAGTTCCTGGCACTCAATAAATGCTAGTAACTACTCCTACCTCTACTACTACTACTGCTACTTCTACCACTATAATAATAATAATAATAATGCCATTTATTAAGCGCTTACTATGTGCAAAGCACTGTTCTAAGCTCTGGGGAGGTTACAAGGTGCTCAGGTTGTCCCATGGGGGGCTCACAGTCCCCATTTTACAGATGAGGTAACTGAGGTCCAGAGAAGTTAAGTGACTTGCCCAAAGTCACACAGCTGACAAATGGTGGAGCTGGGATTTGAACCCCTGACCTCTGACTCCAAAGCCCGGGCTCTTTCCACTGAGCCACGCTGCTTCTCCAACTACTACTACTACCTCTCCCACTTACTACCTCTACTACTACTATTACAACTACTAAAATTATTTTTACGACTTCTGTTACTACAACTACTACTATTACTGTGCCGAGTTGGGCAAGAAAAGGAGTCTGAATGGGGTAATTTCATTTAATGACACAGAGAGCTATTCTTTAAGTTCAAAAGGGAAGCTCCTGGTGGTCAACTATCTGAGTGTGATTGACAAAAAGATGTGGAACTGAAGTTCCCTCCCACACTGTTTGTATGCGAAAAATAGACTATTGCCACGCTACTGGCTTCATTCCATACAGCTCTACTACATTACTCAGATGGGTTTGGGGCCTTTACTTTATTTATTGAATCTAATCCTAAGATTAGGGATTCATATTCAGTATTCCATTTAATTTCCTTAACTATAACTGGAGATCAGTCCTCTTACCCTCATTTTGTGAGACAGGAAGAGCAAGCTTGAGGGATGATGAAAATCCATCACTTTAACAATAAATGTGTCTCTTCAACTCAAAAACCACTCTCTAATTTCTTGATTCACCATGACCTTTTCTCAACTCTCCTGATAGAAACCTCTTGCTCTCACCCTCCCTCCTGTCTGAAATTTCCTCCCCTTTCCCCCCATCTTCAAGGCCCCTCTGAAATCACATAGCTATCCTTCCCTGATTGATTTTTAATCTCCACTTTATAAACCCAACTGTCATTTCAGCACTTCCATCACCTAAGCACTTAAGTGCTCACAACTCCCTGTAGCGCCTTCTTACATATCTTTATACTCTATTACTTCCTCCTGTACTTAATTTTAGTGGCTAGCTTCCTAGATCATAAGCTCCTCAAAGGCAGAGATCATGTGAATACCTCTATTGCACACTCTCAAAAATGGAATAGCATGTTCAGTACACTAGTTTCTCAGTAAATAGTATTAATTAATTAGTGGACTGAATGAAGCTCATCATAATATTTCATGCATTAATCCAGAGAGGACAGAACTTTTTTTATATCAGATTTCTTGGAAAGTCACAAATGCGTATAAGCACATTCATTATATTTGATATTGCATTTCTTTATTCAATAATACTGTCTAGTTTGTAATTTTCTCAACGTTTCTTTTTCCTCTGTTGGAAAGAATGTTATGTGGGTGAACTCAGCAACCCAAATCCCATTAGCAGACAATACAGGGGAAAGCGATCTAGTGATCTAATCCAACCTGATAAGGCAGGTTTCACTGCTTTTGAAGGATACGTTTCTCTCCTGGGTAGAGGGATCAGCATGGATTTCCCCCAATCTCCCTCTCAACTAAACTCCTTGTGGGTAAGAAATGTGTTGAACAACTCTTACCAGCGCTTAGTACAGTGCTATACACGCAGTTAACACTCAATAAATAGCAGGGATTGCCTGATCATCTCACCATTTTGGCCAAGTATAATCCTGACTAGAAAGGGGGAGAGCCTGAGAGCTGTTTCCTCTGAGTAATGATGGCATACTGCTCTTTCTGTGCTATGAACAGAGGCAGGCATATTACTACATACAAACTGAGCCTTTCTTGCTTCAGGATATGAAGTATAACTAATACTTTTTCCTGCCAGGGCTGCAGACTGGAAAGCAAATAGGTCTCATAGACTGAGAGCACTATTCTCAGCCTCTAGACGGGTAAACATAATCAGCAATTCTATTCAAAATGTTCAAATATTACAATTCCATTTTTGATACCAATTGCACTTTTTCTCACCAAATACACCACTGAAAGTCCAATATTAATCTGCCCTGGCTTTCTCGGTTATGGGCAGAGATTGTGAAGGATTGATCCATCCTCTTGAAGTGAATTAGAGGGAAACATTTTTGGAAAATGGATTTTGTACTGGATGATTTAGGATTTCCTTGTCTTCAGGTGGGCCCCTGGATTGGGTGGGTCTCTAGAACAGTGATTTCTGATGGTCTGTTCTAACTCCGAAAGGCTACTATTCTCAAACTTATTCCCACAATAGAACAGCAAGTGTCACAAATATGTTTGTGTTCTGAATTCCTTTTTGCCTGAACCCATGGATTATGGTGTCCCTGCATCTCTGTCTTTCCTCAGCTGCCTCCTTATCCCTCTCTTTCTCTCTCTATCCCAGCTCTCCCTTCCCCTCTATCACCATCCTCCTCTTCCTCCTAGAAGGAAGGTTCTTCCTTCTCTCCCATCTCAGCACCACTGCCTGTCTCCATCCATGTAAGTGCTCATTAGATGTTGAATTGTGAATTTTGTCAGCCAAAAAGCTGTCAATAATATAACTAATCAACTAGCTCTACTATTAACATTCCCTCAGCACAGGTGGTATCCAAGTAGCAAAATGAACAAAAATTGTCCTTTGTTTTCTTGGGCAACAGATGCTAGGGGAAGACTCTGGAGCCCATCAGATTGGCAGAATCGGTGAGTGGATCCAACTACCAATATCCGGACTTAGGTTGGTGTGAAAAATTGGAATAACTCTAAGGTCCCTCTTGGGTTGTCTATTCTGTTTTCTTCCACAGATGGGAAAGCTGGGATGTGGAGCAGTCAATTGATTTGCTCAAGGCCACAAGAAAGTCAGCTGCTACAACTCCAGATAATCCAATACACTCTCCTTTGGGAGACAATAGAGAATTAATTTATTCCATTTAGATTTGTCCCCAAAGACCTACCCACATTGCATTTAGTTAAAACACCATTATTGTAGTCTTAAAATGGCCGATCCAGTTAGGGTTCATAATTACCACTCTAAATTTTACAAGGCTTTGTCATATCTTAAATTATTTTCCAAGAGGGTAAACAGTGAGCTCCTGGGTTAATCTATGCTTTAAGCTTTTATGACTTTTCTAATATTTATAACAATTAGTTAACATGTGAACTTCATAGAAGAGAATGTTGATTGATTCTTTAGGTGAGGGGCATGTTTTGGATGAAGATTTTGTAGTTATTTTCCAGAACATTCATTGTATTTTGTAGATCACAACACTCCAACACCAGCAATTGAAGCTTCTGGTGTTTATATTTATTTCTACTGTGCAATTTGTTAGTTTGCCCAAACTGGAAATAGAGACAAACTAATGACAATAGCTGGATTTATTTTCTCTAGGAGGTACTGATAGTGCTACAGGCTTCATGGCTCTGTGTAAATGACACCTGTGTAGCTGAATGTTGTGGAGACTTCAGAGAAGCAGCGTGGCTCAGTGGAAAGAGCCTGGGCTTTGGAGTCGGAGATCATGGGTTCAAATCCCAGCTCTGCCAATTGTCAGCTGTGTGACCTTGGGCAAGTCACTCAACATCTCTGTGCCTCAGTTACCGCATCTGTAAAATGGGGATTAAGACTGTGAGCCCCCTGTGGGACAACCTGATCACCTTGTAAGCTCCCCAGCACTTATAACAGTGCTTTGCACGTAGTAAGTACCTAATAAATGCCATCAACAACAACTTCAAAAACATCTGGAGTCACAACACTATGGTTGTGGCAATTGGATGGTTTTTGTGCTAAAGAAATGGTGGGCGTTTTCGTTGTCAGTTTATATCTCTATTTGGTCACTGCACACAATCTGCCTAATAAAGGCCTCATTACGACCTTTAGACCATCACTTGTTTGGCCAACAGAATGCTAGAACAATGTCGATTCTGTAACAAGGTGCTATTCTCCATCTACACCCACTCCCTTGGAAAACTCATTTGCTACCATGGCTTCAACTACCATCTCTATGTGGAATATTCCCAAATCTACATCTCCAACCCAGATCCCTCTCCTTCTCTGCAGTTTCATATTTCCTCCTGCCTTCAGGACACCGCTCCTTGAATGTCCCACCAACACCTCAAACTTAACAAGTTCAAAACAGAATTCCTCATCTTCCCACCCAAACCCTATCCGCTCGTGACTTTCCCATCACTGCAGACAGACCACCATCCTCCCTGTCTCACAAGCCCATAACGGTGGTGTTATCCTCGATTTTTTAGACTGTGAGCCCACTGTTGGGTAGGGACTGTCTCTATATGTTGCCAATTTGTACTTCCCAAGCACTTAGTACAGTGCTCTGCACATAGTAAGCGCTCAATACGATTGATGATGATTAATCTCTCTCATTCAATACACATATTCAGTGTCACCAAATCCTGTCAGTTCAACCTCTACAACATCACTAAATCCACCCTTTCCTCTCCATTCAAACTGCAACAACATTAATCCAAGAACTTATACTATCCTACCTTAATTACTACATCAGCCTCCTCACTGACCTCCCTGCCTCCTGTCTCTTCCCACTTCAGTCCATACTTCACTCTGCTGCCTGGATTATTTTACTTCACCATTGTTCAGTCCGTGTTTCCCCATGCCTCAAAAACCTCCATTTGGTTGCTCATTCACCTTCTCTTAAAACAGAAACTCCTCTCCATACGCTTTTAGGCTTTCAATCATCTTGCCTCCTCTTTGTTATTAATCTCACTGATTTTCTAAAAAACCCAGCCCACACACTTCTTTCCTCTAATGCCAACCTACTCACCGTACCTCGATCTCTCATTTATCTTGCTGCCGAACTCTCAGCCATGTCCTACCTCTGGCATGGAATGCCCTCTCTGTTCATATTCAACAGATGATCACTCTCCCCACCTTCAAAGACTTATTAAAAGTACATCTCTGCTAGGCCTTCACGAACTAAGCCCTCATATCCTTGGGAAGCAGCATGGCATAGCGATTAGAGCACAGGCATAGGAGTCAGAAAATCATGGGTTCTAATCCCGGCTCCACTACTTGTCTGCTGTGTGACCTTCGTCAAGTCACTTAATTTGTCTCAGTTTCCTCATCTGTAAAATGGGGATTAAGACTATGAGCACCATGTGGGGCAGGGACTCTATACAAACCAATTTTCCAGTGTCCACCACCGCGTTTAGTACAGTGCCTGGTACACAGTAAGCACTTAACAAATACCATAATTATTAGTTCCTCTTCTCCCACTTACTTCTGCATCACCCTAGCACTTGGATTTGCACCATTTATTCACTTCTCCCTCGGTCCCACAGCACTTATGTACATATCCTGAATTCATTCATTTATTAATATTAACGTCTGTCTCCCTCCTGGACTGCAAGCTCACTGAGGCACATAGAAGTTCAGGTGACTTGCCCAAGGTCACATGGCACATAAGAGATGGATCTGGGATTAAAATCCAGTTCCTTCTGAATCCCATGCCCGTACTGTATCCACTAGGCCATGCTGCTTCTTTCTTCTGTCATTGGGGTGTCATTGGGAGTCTGCACCAGTAGGCCATCATGTGTGAACTATGTTTTGGAAAT